>NC_056691.1:30183257-30486287 GCF_018350215.1 Panthera leo
ACTCTCAAATCTCAACAGAATGAGCCACAAGATAAGAGAGTACAATGCCACAAATGGGCCAATTCCAGCTTCCTCCCTTTGATTCTCTTGGGGGCACATTTTGGCTAATAGATGTATAATATAAAATAAAATGATCTGCTCAAATGCTGCTCAAACGTGAATTTACTTGGAGTTTGGGCATGTCACATGGAATAATAAATAATTCACTGTCTACAAAAAGTATCTGTAGAACAGAGTACCACTGTGCCTATTTTTTTCAAAGTATCTAATTGTGGTTTCTTCATGTCTCAGACATCATAAAAGTTAAAACGCTAAGTCCTGCATTTCTTTTTTTTATTATTTAAAGATTTTATTTATTTATTTATTTATTTATTTATTTGGCCGGGGCGATGGCAGAGGGAGAGGGAGACAGAGAATTTCAAGCAGGCTCCAAGCCCAGCATGGAACCTGACATGGGGCTCCATTTCACGACTGTGAGATCATGACCTGAGACAAAATCAAGAGTTGGATGCTTAACCCACTGAGCCACCCAGGCACCCCCTAAGTCTTGTGTTTCTATAGCCATGTGGATTGTGATCTAAACAGTGACCAGTGACTACTTGTCCACACTATGACTCTTTCTTGCTAGAGGCCCCAGGGCTATTCCTCAAAATCAGCATTTTCATTCTCCACTAAACATGGCTTTGCATGTTCAATAGTGAATGAAGAATTATAAAATAGTGAAACTGTCTTTTCAATAGATAGATTCAAGCTAAGGGAGAAAATAAATAAGGCCTTTGCCTCTGCACTAACCTGAAGTAGCTTTTTACTCATCCAGACAGTAGACAAGCCAAGGACACAAAAGTAGGGTGATATATTGAGTCAAGACAAGCCTTTAAGTGAGGAAAATCACTATATGTAAAATTCAATACACAATGTGAAAACAAACTTTAAATACATGGTGTGAGAAAGTGCATGGAAGACTGCTTTGGGTTCCCCCCCCACACACACACACACACAGCATTACTATTTTGGGTAAGCAGTGATTCACACCGTTTTCTGGAAGATTTTTATTTGGCTGTGGTGTTGGACAGATGGTCCCAGGATGTTTCCACTGAGGGTGCCCTGGGAGCAAAGATCCTTGAGTTACCCGGTGTCCCTCAGTGGGGTGCTCCCTCAGTGGGGTGCCCCAAACAACATTCGTGGGAATCTTATAGCTCTTCCTCTGAAGGAACTTGGCCACTTTCCGTCCTTGAAGATTCCTTTCCTTCAAGCACATGTGCAAGACACCAGAGTTGCTTAAGTTAAGCGATGGTAATTTATCCCAAATCCCAGGCTGGGCAAGCTGCACAGCCAACAGGAACCACAGACGTAAAATGATCCTTTAGAATCATTGAAACTGGAAATGCTAGCCCCTGGGGGTTCAGAAAGGAAAAGCAATTGGTACGAGAATTTTCCCCCGCCTCAGACATAGGTTCTCAGATGATAGTGTCAGCAAGCATAGGTGGACCAATGCCCACCACCTACCTGCTACCAGTCCCCTAGTACACTGCGGGAGTTAGGTCACCTCCCTGGACTCTCCTGGCTTTCTAACTCCTCATCTTTCTAACTTGTCTGCTTGCCTTCAGCAGGCTTACATGTCCATTAATGCCTTTCACGGCAGCTTCAGCCAATCCATCCCCAATATGCATGCACCCTTTTCCTAAATCCTTGCCTGGCCCTTGGCCAGAAACACCTCTACATCTCCCTCAAGGTACATACTTTGGGGCTAAGACCTAAATGACCAACAAAAGGTCAATCAAGTGGAGAGCTAGCAAGTGCATTCCAGGCAGTGGAGAAATCATGTGCCAAGCTCTTGAGGCTAGACAGATTTTGGGCAAGATGGAAGAACTGCGAGAGGCCAATGTTGCTGGAAGACAGTAAAAGAAGGGGGCATGGCAGCCAATATAGGCCAGGGCACGAATGAAAGCCAGGGACAGCTTGTGATAATCACAGAGAAGAGTTTGCCTCTTTAGTCATTGCAGGGCTCCCAACCTAATGCCAAAATGGCCTAGTTTATGTTGGAAGTGGCTTCTGCCTGGAGAACAGATTAGGACAGGGTGAGGCTGGGACAGCAGAAATGAGGGCTACTGGGACAGTCTGGGGTGAAGTGACAGAAGCTTGAGTAGGACTGGTGACCATGATGGCACAGAGAAGCCAACGGAGTCAAGACATACGTGGAGGGCAGATACGAAGGGATCTGCTAGTGGAGCAGATGTGTGAAGGGAAGGGTGGACTGAGGAGAGAGGAGGAGACCAAGGTTGGCTCCCAGGTTTCTGCCCTGAGCAGGGGACAGGGTGGCAGCCTCCAGAGACTGTGTGAAAACTTCTGCAAAAACGAGCTTCAGAAAAGAACTCGAGTTTGGTTCTGGATGTGGGAAGTCTGAGATGCTCGTGGGACCTCCAAACGGAGACACCTAGAAGCAGTTGGCTGTGTGACAGTAGAGCTGAGCTGGAGCTCACGGGAAGGCCTGGGCAGGTACCCGGGAGATGTCAGGGTGCGGATGGTCTTTCGGGCTGTGGCACGGAGCAAGAGCAGCTGTCATGCCGGGACACTCGGACCTCCACCGGATGCCCGGCCTGCAGCTGCACTCCCTGGTTTTCCCACCCCCGGTGTCCACGGGCTCACAAAAATCCCTCTCTGTCTTACCAAACACTGACAAGTTGTACAAGCTGTCTTTTCCAACATGCTCTAAGCTTCTTAGGGGATGTGAAAAAAGATTGATTGTGAAATCCGAAGTACAAGAAAAGCCTAGTGATAATGGGAAGGGTCCAATCTTACAAACCCACAATGGTTCCCAGTTGCTGGCAAGAATTTCCAGGCCCTTGTGCCCACACAGGAGCTGCTGGGGCAGCTAATCAGCAAAGGACCAGCCCTGCCAGGGGAAAATGTGATCATCTATCTAACAGCATCTGATAGCAGCACCCGAACTTCCCGCCCCTCCTCCGAAAAATCTCTCCACACCCCCAGCCCTCCGAAGAGACTCTGCATTGCAATCACGAGCTAAAGCTAGAAAGAGGCCTTGGCTTAAAGGATGTGCTGAAAGCCAGCAGAGAGAGATTGATGTACAGCGCTGGGCTGCCCGAGGCATGTGTTCGCCATCTGTCAGGCGGAGGGAGCCCTGCCAGCCCTACATGGTTATTCAGAATTAAAAGAATATTCTTGAGTTTGACTGACACCCTGCGCAGCCTCAGCCAAGACAGTTGGGCTCTGGGGTCCAGATGGGATGGAGGGGCCTCTGCTCTCCTGAGGGAGATGCCTCCGCAGGGCTGGGCCACCCAGGGTATGCAGGCGGGCTCTCCAGAGCCTGGGAGGAGAGTGTGGCTTGGCCCCACTCTGGGCAGGCCTGGGCCTGAACGGGGACTTTTCTGTGTGGCTGGGCTTCAAAGGCAAGGGTGGAACTGAGAGAAAATGTTCTTCACACACTACTCCTGCTCCATATGATCCTTCGGGAAAGAGTAATGCCAGGCTTGCGAGGTGGAAGGCTCCCCCGGGTGGAATAAACAACTCTAGGCCTTCTCTGAAAACCTGTACATATAGGTAAGTCTTGACTCTTAATTTCAATCCCAGAATTGTCAGAAAGCCTCTTTGTCAGAAAGAGTGCTAACCCGGCTGGCTCTATAAAATATCCCAGTTGCCCTGCGGACAGTGACCCTCTGCCAGGAAGGATTAGGTATTCCCTCCACATGGAACACAGGAATGGCCAAGTGACCTCTCTGGTCAATGAAAAGCAGGCAGAAGTGAAGTGTGCTGGCTCTAGGCAGAAGCATTCCATGCGGTCACGTGGTTGGCCATACCCCCTTCCATGTCACACGGGCAAGTTCCAGACAGAGGTACTCTTCAACCCTGGATCCTGAAGCATAGCCAACACGGAGTGGAGCGATGGCCAGCCGTAATGATGTGATTCTGTGAGAAGTAAGCCCTTCTTTGTAAACCACTGAGATTTGGGATTACCTTGACTGCTCTGCTCGCTCTCCAACCCACAGCACCACCAGGCCCTTCACACACCCTGTGAGGTGCCGGAAGTTGCCGCTGGTTTGCAGCAACAAAATTGACAGGACAAACTGGCAGAGGAGATTTAATTAAAACCTATTGCTCATTAGGTGTTCACAATGAAGAACAGCACCGGGCTTGGAGCCACAAGAAGGTTGCTTAGGGGAATTGGGCTCAGGGGTGCCTGTGTGGCTCAGTCAGTTAAGTAGCTGACGTCAGCTCCGGTTACCATCTCGCACTCTGTGAGTTCGAGCCCCATGTCCAGCTCTGTGCTGACAGCTCAGAGCCTGGAGCCTGCTTCTGATTCTGTGTCTTCCTCTCTCTCTGCCCCTCCCCTGCCCTTTTTCTCTCTCTCTCTTAAAACTAATAAACATATAAAAAACTTTAAAAACAAAGAAAAAAAATTTTTTTTAAAGAAGCAATAGGTTTGTGACAGTAATAAATAAAAACTGGAGACTCAGACAAAAGAAAAACAGCCTCAAACCTCCCCACCAGTGATGCCATGGCAGAAGAATATAAGAGGTGATGATTTAGGGCCAGGAGAACAGGTGGGCAAAATGTACTGGTGAGTTATTTAAGCCTCTCTCTCTGCTTTACACATGTGTGGGCTCCTTTTTCTCATCAGACTATCTCTGACGCTTTCATCTTGGTGTCTGATCTAATCTCTCGGGAGGTGGATTGGTAAAAATCAAGCTTTAGCAACAGTGCCTATTTTGGTTAATGGAAAAAAAAAGAATTCCACTCCTTTGAATAAATTCCAAGTTTCTCAATGAGTGTCTCAGGTGTGACTATTACCTGCACGTCTCAGAGCCCTCGCTGAGAACACTGGGAAATGCCTGCAGCCAGGAGGGTGCCCATGTGCTTACCAGGACATTTCCAGCTCCTCGGCTAAAAGCCCAGCATCTTTCTCGAAAGCTGTTCCCCTGAGATGCTCAAGTTGGCTCTCGGAACTGAACTTCACATTTTCCATTGTGTTGTCAGTTACCAGAAGAGTGGGCTTACCCCCTTTGAAAAGAGGCTCTGAGAAACCTGCATCTGATTTAGTGTGCAGCTAACAACTCGGCACTCCAAACAGGTTGAAGTCATATGAATTGGGGGCACACGTGCTGTTTACATGAACACACATGGCTACACGTGTCAAAAGGCAACACTCCTTCTGCCACAGGAGAGGGTTGTTCCAGTGTGTTTCAGGCACCAGCCCACTATACATGGGATGTCTCTCCACCCCAGAATGACAACATTCTGTGGCAAAGGATGGCCCACATGAGTGGCGAGTGGCTCGGGAATAAGATGTTTGTCTCGCCACAAAACTATCATCCGGCAGTACAATTTTTTTTAATTTTCACTTTCTCCTTCCTTCCTTCCTCCCTTGTTTCCTTCCCTCCCTCCTTTCTTTCCTCCCTTCCACCCTCCCTTCCTTCCTTCTTTCCTTCCTTCCTTCTTTCCTTCCTTCCTCCCTTCTTTCCTTCCTTCCTCCCTTCCATCCTTCCTTCCTTCCTCCCTGCCTTCCTTCCTCCCTTCTTTCCTTCCTTCCTTCCTTCCTTCCTTCTTTCTTTTCCTTCCTTCCAGTATCAACGTGTGAGGCTATTGTGTGCCCCCCATCCTTTTCCTAGACATGCACCCCCACACACCCTCCTGCCTCAACTTGGAACTGTTAGAACCCATGGTTTTGTTATTTCTGCCCATAAATAAGCCTCAACTTCCTAGCAGAAAAAAGCACTTGTTTTAAAATCTAATGCTTTGAAAGTAGTTAATAGCAATATAAAAAGGAGCATAAAGAGAAGTGTGCTCTATCACCACACTTTGAAATAGCTTAGAATGAAGCACAAATAAAGGAAGAGGAGAGAAGAAAGTAACCTCGCAAATACTTAGAGCATGCGCAGTACCAGCCTGCAGACAGGTTTTAAAAAGTTATAGCCTCTCCCAAGGCTTGCTGTATCTCCCATTAAGATCCTGCAGCTGGGGCCTCCTTTGTACTTTTTATTGAAAGGGGTCTTGGCCTTAATTCTTTCCTCGTGCAAAGAGGAAAGCACCCTTGGGAGCTAAAGCAATGGGGCTTCATGAGTTTAAAGCTGGGAATCACTGTTTCTACCCCTATATCCCCTCTCCTCCCTCTGGGCCCTCAGTTGCTCTGCCAAGGGACAGAAGCATGAGTGGGGTCTGGCAGAAGGCACCCCTATAATGGGACCTGCTTTGAGGAGTCACTTGGATTAAGTACAACCTGTGGGTTGTGTCTTGAGCCCATGCCAGGGAAATCTTCACGTAAAATTGTCTAGACCTGCTAGTCTGACATTTCATCCTGGGAAGGGTCATTCCTTTGGGGCTTCTGGATTTTACTGTGCACTTAGTCCTTAGAATAGGAAAACTTGAGTCAAAAGTCAAATCAAAGGAATCATTCCCCGCCCCCCAACTACTACCACCACTGCTGACACACACACATAGCCTACAGGCAGCAACAGAGCCCAATGGTTAGGGCAGAGGGTCTTGGAAACAGAAGGCCTAGCTGTGTGATCTTGGGCAAGCTACTTAGCTTTTCCTTCTCTTTTCTGTAAAATGGGCACAGGAGAACCCACCTCTTGAGTTTGGTGTGACAGAGAAACAATATAAAGGATGTCACATGTTCATTACCAGTGCCTGGGCCCCAGAAAGGGTGTTGTGACTTTTTTTATTCTCAGGTGTGGAGCTCTTAGTGAGGGAAGTAAACAAGCCAGGGGAGGGAGCCTCCACATTTCCTTCTCCTACAGCTGGTATGGTTAGATGGGGCTAGGTGGACCAGCAGCTGAGAGTTAGGAAAGTTCACAATATAATGTCCTAGAGTGTTTTCTCATTCCTAAGTGGGTGCTTAGTGGGTGCTCTCTGTCCAGAGCAGCACTGTCCCATAGAACTGGCTGTAGTAATGAAAATGTTCTCTATCTGCGTGGCCCAGCATGGTGGTCACTAGCCACATGTGGCCATCAAGCTACTATAACAGAGGAACTGAAATATTAATTTTATTTCATTTCAACTAATTTTCTTTTTAATTTAGTTAGCATTTGTGGCCAATGACTACCATATTAGAGAACAGCTCTAGAGATTCATCCATGAATTCTGATAAAATGTCTTTTTGTTTTTTATTCCTTCCCCTTTTTCTGGTTCCATTTTTTGGCTTCTTCATATGCGGACACCCTTGATTGATTCTCTCATGTTTTATATATATATATACACACACACACATATATGTGTGTGTGTGTGTGTGTGTATATATATATATATATATATATATATATTCCACCTCTGCCTTTTCATTCTTCTTTTTGGGGCATTTATTTTACATTTCAATTTTTCTTTTTTTTTTTTTTTTGTTTATTTATTTATTTATTTTGAGGGAGAGAGAGCATGTGAGAGAGTGGGGGAGGGTCAGAGAGAAGAGGAAAGAGAGAATCCCAAACAGGCCCCACACTCAACATGGAGTCCAACCGACATGGTGTTCAGTCTCAAACCGTGAGATCATGAACTGAACCGAATTCAAGAGTTGGATGCTTAACCAACTGAGCCACCCAGGTGCCCCCCATTTCAACTTTGCTATTGATATTTTTTGCTTTTTTATTCAAGTTGAAGAAGATCTTTTTGTGTGATTAGTTTTTTGCTATTTATTTATAAAGGGTGTATCATATTAATTTATTTCTCAGTTTTCATGAGTTTTGTTTGTTTTTTACTTTTCTTGTGTTCTGGGCATTTTTTTCTCTTCCCTCCAGATTCTTTTATTTTGACTCTGTCTACATTAGTGATGTTCCTTAAATGTCTGATGATCCAGGACTATTATATTTAAGATGTAGGGGCTAAAGTCTGACTGAAAGCTTAGTGTGATGACCAGAGCTTCTCAATTTGTGGGAATCCTTTAAGCCATTAGGTGACAAGCCCTCCTTTTTTTTTAAGTGTTTATTTTTGAGAGAGAGAGAGAGAGTGCGAGCAGGGGAGGGGCAGAGAGAGAGGGAGACGCAGAATCTGAAACAGGCTCCAGGCTCTGAGCTGTCAGCACAGAGCCTGGTGTGGGGCTTGAACTCACAAGCAGTGAGATCATGACCTGAGCCAAAATTGGACGTTTAACCAACTGAGCCATCCAGGCTCGCCAACAAGCCCTCCTTTTTGATGGAGGTCCCTCATGCCTGTGTCAGGAGGTCTTTTCTCTGGGGCCATTTGGTTTCTTAAGACAAGGCTCCTTCAGTTTCTCACCTGTGATGGGGCTGGAGCAGGGCCAGCGGTGTGTCTGCCTTCTGATGTTCTGAGAGCAAAGAAGGTTCATCAAGAAGGCAGGAGCTTCCGCCATGCAATATTAAGACTTTCACCATATCTCCCCTTTTCAGCCCTGCATCTGAACCTCTACTCTGCTGTGCCTGCTGTCCCCTAGCCCAGAGCTGATCTGGCTCAATATCTCACAAGATAACCTCCAGCCTCCTTGGGGGAGGGGGCCGTGGTTGCTGGCCAAATGGGCCGCTTCATCCAGACCTTTATCAACCCTTGGCTTTTGGCTCCACCTTCCATGGTACCTGATGCCTTTGAGACATGACAGCTTCTGGGTGACAAGTAAACCCTCTTGTCACCTGTCTCCCTTCTGCCAACACTTGCAGTGGACACTGTGGGCCTTGCTCTGTCCATTAATACTTCACCTGCAGCTATCTTTCCAAGACTTCCTGAAATCTCTCTTCTACTGATATATTGGCTTTTGTGGGTTTTACCCCTGTATTTCTTTTACTGTCATCTTAGTTCTTTGCAGGGCATAGGAGATAAACACATGTGGCCAATCCACCATATCTAATAGGAAGCCTTCTTTTTTTTTTTTAATCAAATTCAAATTTTCTATGCAGCTTTATCCATCAACTGGCCCCACTTACATATTTACTCTTGTCCCCCACTATGAATTCATGCAGGCCTTTAACTCTAAGAAAATGTCATGCCCATTCCTAACTTTATTCTTTTGTTCACATTGCTTTTTTCATTTAGTATCACTTCCATATTTAGTATGAATGAATTTGACCTCAAATATCACTGCCTCCATTAAGCATTCAATGACTGGTTCAACCCATAATAACATGTTTTTTCTCAAACTTTTTAACATATACAGCTTGTATTATATATTTTAGCCTTTTCTGTGTATTTCTTCATGCATTCATTCTTTTACTTATTAATTGGAAACTTGTTTCGAAGTCTTTTAAGTGGGTTATTAGAGAGCATAAAATATAATACTATAATGAACACACGTTAGAATGTGGGGAAAAAAGGGAAAAGCCAGAGTACAGATGTAAAAGGGGACCAATATAAGAGCACAATATAAGAGTGTATCGAGTTCTATGCTCTCAATAGGTACCCCTTAAATCAGCTTCCAGTGTTCTAGCAATAATATGAACAGGGAAATGTGATCATTTATTCAAAACTGAACACTCAACATAATAGACTCCACCTTGGAAGAGCTAGATTATCCAGCCTCTGCCTGCTGCTCAGGAGAATATAGACTGTTCATACGCTGAGTTTTCATGAAGGAGATCCAGGGCGTGCAATGAACAGCTACCTCAGCTACGTCATCTTAGAATATCCGAAGAGGGTCCCCACAGGACTGTTGTAGAAGTGTCATTAAGCTCCCATAGCTAATATGGCAGAAGGAAACTACCACATTCTTTCATCAAAGAATACTTGATACCCCTGTTAGAAACAAGGCACTGGACCATCAGGCTAAACCATGATGGCATTTTCACTGGAACACCAGCAGTATCCCCTGGGAAGTGCTTAAGACTTGAGTTACAGGCCCAGGCAATCACTTTTCATACAAATACCTGGCTTTCTCTGAATTTCACTTTCCCTCCTGATAAAATGGAGTTATCCTGCCTGCCGCTTGGAACTAATATGAGAACCAACTGAGTTACTATCCAAACACTGAAAAAAATTTTAAATGTTGTACAAAGGCAATGTGTAATTGTATAATTATGCATACACTACAAAGGCTTACAAGATGTTGGGCTGACCTGTATCCTGAAATACAAAGCCATCCCCCACTCAGATCTGAATGCCTAGAGCTGAGGACAGTGAACCTCAAACAGCAGACACTCAGTACAGGCAGAAATGCAGTCAAAATGGCAATGAGGTGGGGTGGGTGGCTTCAGAGCCCTTCCACATATTCATGAGATGCCCACAACAACCCAGTGAGGTATGAGTTTTACTCTTGAAGTCCAAAGAAACACACACACACACACACACACACACTATAAAGGACCCATTTGCAATCCAATGGCTCTAAGAATAATTGTAGGAGGCACAAAACAGTAATAATAAAATGAAATCCTCCCTCCTGGGCATGGGCTGGGCAAGTTGTTTAAATCTGGTTTAAAGCTAGATTGAGGGAAACATGCTTTATGGGATCTTTGTTTAAAGCCTTGGCATATAAAGTTCTTTGTTCAGAGTCTGTTTCATGCCCCAGGAAAAGAACATTTTCTTTCTTGAGCTTTGTCTCAAATCCCTAGAATAGAAGCCCCTCTGCTCCCAAAACAAGCCACTTGAAACATCTCAGGGTGGGGGGTGGAAGGAAAAGAAAACTGTTTTCCCACCACTGCCAGCACTCTGGATACCAATAGCTCACTGCTTGCCCTAAACTACGGAGCACTTAGGAATCACCCCCCTCTCCGTAGGTCACCGTGGCAGGCAGCAAGACATGGAAGGTAGGAGGCAAAATCCATTTGGAGGTGACATAATTTTGCTGAATACCATACACCCAACATGACTGACAGGGTGCAAGAGCCCGGGGGTAAAAGGTGACCAACATAAAGGTCTCAATGTAGAATTCTTTAGACTTCTGATGCGATGCCTGGATAGTTTTTAAACTAATCCTCCCACTGAAATCAACCAAAAATGCTGATTTTTTTTCTTCCTTAAAGCATCAAATAATTGATCATTATCAAACTAAATCTAAATGAAATCAGAAACGCAAAGAGATAGCTGTGATTTGAAATTGTTTTGCTCTGGGGTGTTTGCTGCACTTGGCACATTTGAGCCCTAACTTTTACAGCCTCTTGGAGCATTGCGGAGGAGGATGACACTTAGGGACCACCCAAGGTGGGAAGTCTAGTATAAAAGTGTGACCACTGAGCTTGCCCCACCCTTCCCCCAGGGAACCGCAAAGAAAAATTGCCTGGTACTGAGCAGAGCAGGGAGAGGGGAAGCCATCCCTGAAACTTTGTACTGACAAACCCGCCCTCCCGGGTGTTTGCAGCCAAGTATACAAAACCTCAAGCTGTGAATTTAGTTAAAAGTGTTCCAGATGGACAGTGGCCTCAGGTGGCAGAGGAAAGCACAGATGCTCTCTGAAGACACTCCCTCATTCCAAGCCTCAAAGAATTCCCACAAATAACTTTCTAAGGGCATCAAGTGGCAGTGAAAGATAAGCACGCTAGGAAAAAGGCATCATGAGTGAAAAGCAGTAGAAACAAAGTCCAGGTGCTAGGCTTTTATTTAATGCCTATTCCACAGACCAGATCTGACCACACTGAGACCTGAGAAGACTTTAGCCAAAAAGACAACAGAGCATTAGATCAGGGGATTGTCCACAGCACACAGGTGCACACTGGCTGACTGGTAGTTTAGTTCACTGAAATTTAAAGTCGCTGGAAAATTAAAGATGTTCTTTGGGTGGCTCTCCTACTCCTTCTCTTGCATCACTGCCCCACCTCCCCCCCACCACCACTGTTTTCACTACCACCTAAATCATGAGAAGCTGCCCACTCTTACATCCAACTGCTGGGCCTCTGCTGCTCCCTGAATAATCGGCCCAGCTACCTTCATTAAGGAACCCACTGGGGCCTGCTTTTAGTGCCCCAAGACCTGGATGACTCCCCTAATTCAAGAGACATTCAAAATTGTGGTGCCTAAATGGGGTGTCTCTTGATCAGAAGGGGGTCCTCAAATGTGGGGTGACCATCGGATGAATGGTAGCTGGTGGTGCACAGGAGGTGAAAGAATTCACCCAGGGCAAAGCTGAATACACCCCAAGGGAGTGGCAGGCAGGACAGCAGAGGGGAGGCTGTCTGCAAGGAGGCACTGTGTGGGGCCTGATTTTATAGAGGGAAGATGAGGTGGTATGGAGACATGGAATTCTCCCTTTTTTCGTACCTGTGCCTGGTTGTAAGTAGCCCATTGGTCAATTAGGGCCTGTGGATATTTTGAGGTGGTCACCTGATGGGTCTGCCTGCATTCAGCCCAGTGGTCGCTATGGTCCCTTTGTACATCCCATTGCTGAGTCTGTTTGCCCAAAAACTGCCTCTACAAAAAGTAATCTGGCCAAAATTCACTCCATGGAGACTAATGAGCTTTTGGCTAATCTGACCAGTCTGACTCATGCTGATCAAAAACCATTTTTACCTGCCTCAAGATCTTTGCACTCTTTTCTGAATAACCATCTTCCATTCAGTATCAGTGTCCATGACCCCATGAGGCCCCCATGGGGCCCTTAGTGCCTCCATTTTCTTCTCTCCTACAACTTTCACAAGCACTTGGGCCAACCACTCACAGCACCACCTCACACGACCTCCCAGAACCAAACAGGGCTCCCCGGCCTCTCCTCCAGCCATCCCGCTGCAGACTGGCAAGCACCCTTCCACCTCCCCACCACCGAGCTGACTACGTCCTCCACACAGGTTTGAGCTTCCTGACCCTACTCCTTCACCTCTCTTTATACTATTTCTCTACCTGGCCTGAGTTCCTGACCCATCACTGTGACTCTGACCCCTCCTGGGGGGGGAAGCTCCGCTGGGTTTGCTAAACTCTGAGCTGAGACCTGAATGCGAAGCAGCAGCAGTGGGACCCAATCTGAACAGGAACGCTCCAGGCAGACTGGTAAGCAGATATAAAGGCCTTGAGGTGGGGATAAGCTTAGTAGGTCCCAGAAACATAAATACCCTGGATGGGGGCAAATGAAAGAGGTGTGGCAAGACAGCAAGATGAAATATTAAATAAACGCATGTGTGTGAAAATATAGCTCAGGGATTGCCACTCAGGGATAGCTCAGTAAAACTGTATTTCCTTTCCTTCTCGGACCAATGACATCCAAACATTCCCAAGCTTCTTGCGCTGAAACTACAGTCATATGCCGCCAGGTCATGCAAGGGCAAAAGAGTAGGGCAAAGCCTTGGAATTCACCCCAAACCCATGGAAAGCTGGTGGAGGGTGTCAAACAAGGGAATGGCTGGTCTGAATCATAATTTTTGAAGATCATTTTGGTTACTGTGTGGAGAATGGATTGTAAGGGAGTAAGAGACTCCTGCCATAAGAAGGTGGGCAGGGGCAGTGGCTGGGCTAGGATAGTGGCCTTAGTAGCAATTGAACTAGAGAGAAGTGAATGGATGGGATATACATTGGATGTAGAACTCACTGGACTTGCCGATGGAGTATATCTTGGTGTCCCACATCTCCCAACTCTCTGGCTTCCCATTGACAGTATCTGCATTTCTGGCTGTAGACTTTTCCCCCAGAACCTGAAAAGTCACTCTGCCATGCGCCTGCAACAGGCAGGAAGGCTTGAGGAGTTAGTTAACACATTCCTGCCACCCCCACTAATAGTCCTGAGTTGGTTCCTCTCAAGTTTGGTGTGTCAATCCCCTCTTTGTGTCTTGGATTGGCTAATTCTGAGATGTGAGGGTCCCTGAATTTGCCCACGGGACTGCCCAGCCCTCCGCTGGCTGGCTGGCTGGCTTAGTGCTCACCTGTTATTGGCCACCTCTTCCTCTTGCCTCTCAGGTCCCCCCAGGTGCATAGACAGGAAGTACAGAGCTCCCTGGTAGCATCCAGGGTCCAATGCCCTTCTGTCGCCCTCAAGTGATGAGGACCCAGGTTTCTGAGTGGCTGCCTTCATTCTCCTCTTCCTTACCTGGAGAGAAGTCGCAGGGTGCCTAGTTTTAGAGGGGCTAAAAGGCTCCACCTACTTAAAACATCTCCCTTCTCCCTGTGCCAGACCTAAAAGTTCAATCAGAATCAACACTTCTGTCCACGGTGCCCCCAGAGGAATGTCGACGGAGGACACGAGCAAATCAGCCATAGGAACACACCATTTCCAGCTGGGTTTGAGGATCAGCAGCAAAAGAAAAGAGAGACTTCAGTGAAAGTAAGAAGAGTAACTACTCTACATGAAAACAGTGGTGATCTCTGGGTGGGGAGAAATGCATGAGTTTTTCCCTTCTCCTTGACTGTACTTTTTAAATTATCCAAAATGTACAATGCATATAAGAAATGGGATAGTCACAAGACACTGATTGTGAAGGGGGAAACTATAAGTTTACATTGGATAAACCTGGCAGGCACCACGTAATCAAGTGATAAAAGTAATTTCCCCAGTAATGGCACAAAAGGACATCATCTGCCTCTTGACAGGATGTCCTGGGAAGAGCCCAGTGCCGCCTCTGTGGGATTCTGCCCTGTCTGGTCACGAGAGAACCTCAGACAAGCCCAAATTCAGGGACTTCCTACAAAACAACTGGCCTATACTCTTCAAAAGTGTCTAGGTCATAAAAGACAAAGCCAGACTGAGGAACTGTTCCAGATTAGAGGTGCAAAACCTAACCCAAAGTGTGATCCAGAAAAGGACATGAATGGGGCAATGGAGGAAATATGAATGGGGTCTGTAGATGAGATACTCGTAGTGTTATCAGTGGGCATTTCCTGGTTTGATTATTAGACTGTGGCCATGCTTTTAGGAAATACAGACTGAAGCACTGAGAGCCAAAGGGGCATCATGTCTGCAACTCATCCTCAGATGCTATTATCGAGGGGATTTGGGCAAAAGGTAAATGGGAACTCTTTGTAGGATTTTTCCACTTTTTTTATAAGCCCCAAATTATTCCAAAAATAATAAGTTAAAAAATAAGACGTGTAGTAACTCTATACTAAAAACTTTTCAGAAAGAAAATGTGTCCATATTCAAAGCTTGTGCTAGGAACCCGTGGCACAGATTTTTGCTGACGGCAAAGTTCCCGACAGCCGACAGCCGGGGAAGAACAAGTAACAAAAGCCCAGCCCTGCCCTCCCGGGCTGTCAGAGTGCCAGACACACACAGAGCTTGGCCTCTGAGGGCTTCACTGAAAGATAAGCGCTGATAAGGCCTGCAGGCCATCTTCATCAGCTGCAGGCCCCCCAGCTAGCTGAGAGGAGGCCAGCCCTGCCAGAGCTCCAGCCGACATAAGCCAGAGTAGAACAAGTTTCTTTTAAGTCAAAAGCTGTGGCTGGTTCTCCCTGGTGCGTATGAGCAGCCCCTCGGCGGGTGGCCGCCAGAGTGGGGACCCTGCTAGCACCCCTTGCCGGAGAGGCCAGGAGGTCACTGCCAAAGTCTTCTTCAGATTTATAGGCATGGTGTTCTGTTTGCATGGGGTTCAGGAAACGGAAGGAAATCCCAACATCACTCTTAGTAAAAAGATAAGCGACAAAAACCAACGAGTGGCCTAAGTCTGCATCTGTCTCCTCAAGCCCAGTGCTGAGCGGACCTGGGAAGATGTGTCCTTTGCCAGCCCTTGGGCAATGTCCGCCGGGCCAGCGGACACAGGATTCTATTCAGTGGCTGCCGACCTCTGACGCTGCTTCTTGTAGGGCAAAGGACCAGATTCTCCATAACAACCATGAAAGATTTCTCCCCCACAAGGCTGACCACACTGACTAGTTGTCCCAGGGAAGTGTTACTTTGAAACATCGTCCCGACAGCGTCTGAGCTGCATCCCCCTTTAAGCAGAGACGGGGCCAGGGGGCTCTGTGGGATCCTGGACAGACTGGCCACAGCTGGATCAGTAAGAGCAAATAGAGGCCATGATCACACGACGTAAGACGCAGCTCTCTCCCATTTATGGGGGAGTTCTCATCATCCAACCGCCCGTTTTTTCTAACTTCTGGAAGGTGTACCGTTGAATCCATTCCATTCCAATACTTGCCAACCATAGGGAGAACAAGGCAGCCTCTCTGAGGGGCGCCCCGTGCTGGAGCGCTAGCACGGAGACACACTGCCCTCGTGTGGTGGCTCTGGGCACAACCCGTGTGGCCCCTCACCGCCTCTGCCTCCTTGAAGGTGTGAAAGTTAAACTCGTAAGTACGGCTTGCCTGTACTACAACTAAAGCTTGCTATATGGAGCATCTGGTTGATGGATGCCGAGAAGGAGAACATTCCAAACAGGGCATTAAAGCCTCAGGTTTAAGGTCTGGCTCTGGAACTCTGATCAAGGTGCTGGAATTCTCTGTTCTCTTCTACAAAGGGAGAAAAACAATTTAAAGCTGCGTTGCTTACATCACAGTCACTGTAAAGATTATATGAGGTAATGTATGTCGTATAGACTGTACTACTCCACACACATACACACACACACACACACACACACACACACACATGCAGGCCAAGATAGTCACTATCCAGTTTTAAAAGTATTTTAAAGAAATACTGCACCTTTTAACACTCTCCAACACAGCCCGCCCAGCTCTCTGGCTCACCTAGGATCTTTTGGTTTTGAGAAACAGACATCTCCCTTGTCAGTTGCCTGAGTCTCTACTTTTCCCATCCCCAGACTCCTGAAAGCGAAATCTGATTAGCCCTTGTAGAGCCAGGCCACTGAGGGCACTCACCAGCCTATGCATGGATCACACCCAGACCCAGGGAAATAGTGATTTTTGCATAAAATATGCTTGTGCCCTGAAGCAGGGCCATGAGCCAAATAGTGAGGTAATGTGGGCCAAACACCCAGGTGGGGAGGGTGAAGACCGCACCCCCTTCTTGGATGCTGATGTATAAGCTTTTTTCTTTTATATTTCTTGAGTTCATGGGCTACAAAGACACCCTGAAATAGGGAGCAAAGATTCATGACTATGAGTTCTTATTCTCAAAAAAATGGCCCGTTCCAACATAAGGTTCAACCTCGCACTACAGACAAATGCTTCCTATGAAAGGCTTTTCCAATTACCAAGAACTACTCAGAAGTGGGAATCAACACAGTAAATCATCACACCTAATTCATATTCAAAACAGAGACTTCTAGTTTCTAAACTTGGTAGATTAAGAAATGTGAAGACAACTTTGTGATCAAAATAAGCTTGCATCTTTTATTTGCTAAAAAAAATTATTTTTTTAATAAATGACTTTTAAATTAAAACTAAAAAAAAAAGCGCTACATGACTATTAAAGGTAGGGCTCCACTGCACCTCGCCCTAGTTCTGTGAGCTTCTGGGAGGACAGGTGCTTTCCTAGGGGCACATGGGCTTAGCTTCAGTGGCTGGGGAGCAGGGCCGGCCTGCCTTCCAGCGCCCCCTAGCGAGCAGCGGCTCTGAGGAGAGGGATGAGCGTGTTCTCAAACCTGCCAGAGGACGGACTACTCCTCAGCCTCCCGGACCCAGACAGACGGGAACCCTCGGCCCCACAGTTTGTACATACCCCAGATAAAAGATTCTAATTCATCAAGAACTGTTTTCCTAGAACCATTATTTTCATAACTTTTTTGCTCACAGAAAAAAAATCAAGCTTTTCTGTGCTCAAACACTGGCTGCCCTGTATTTCCAACTAGATGTAACAAGAAGCACCTGGAGCTGGGGTCGCTAAGGCCACGAACTTGAGAGGGAGCACTCCCTAAATTCTGCCCCCTCGGTGCCTCCCTTGCCTTGCTCTAGTCCCAGCCCTGCTTCTCAGGGCTGGCTGGCTCGAATCTCCAGTAGGCTTTCACAGCGCTGGATGCCCCTTCTAGGCACTGCTTGTCACAGCTGTAATTCTACCTCTGCTTCTGTGGGGTTTGGTTGTCTGTCTCCTCCACTGAACCACAGCTCCAGGACAGCTTACACCAGATCTCCAGCGCCTTGCACACCACCAGGCATATATTAGACAAACAATAAATACTTGTTGATCGAATGGAGAAAAAAAAAGAAAAAGAAAAACTCCGCAAAGCCTTTGAAGTAGGGTCAGAGTCACCAGACTGGCGATCCCGGGAGGGCAGAGCCACCACTCAATCACTGTAATGGCCCTAAAGGGATGTAACCCAAAGTGCCCTAGCGCAGAGAGAAGGATCCCACACGGTTTCCTGAGATATAGTCCACGACCCAGTGCATGTTTGTCCAAGCACGTGCTGTGGGAACACAAAGTCCCGTGTGGGTTATAAAGTTGGGTAGGCTTGTTTCTTGCCCTTGAGGGGAGAGAAGCCAAAGGCATAAATGACTACAGAGCAGAATGCTAAGGGGAGAGAGATGGCATTTGTTGTGTGCTTGTCATGAGCCAGGTCCTGGAGCCTTCACCTGCCTGTGTTATTTCACAACACCCCAAGGGCTGCATTCTTTATCTTGTTTTGAAGATAAGAAAATAAATGTAAGATATTACATAATATTTAAAACCCACATGTACTTAACTCCAAACACCATATTCTTCTGGCTCCATCATATATAAGAACTGCCAAGTGATAAGTAGATTGTGAGAAAGAAGAAAGATCAAATTTCAGCTAAGCTTTGATGTTTTTTAACAGCAAGATTTCAGCTGGCATGTAGGGTCGTTTTAGGAGAAAATAGCAGGATCTTGGAGTAGCTCACAGCTCATGTATATGTGATGTCTCAGTACGCCTCAGCCAGAGGAGTTTCATTCCATGCCCAACCCTGCCTGTCCGCTCCCTCCACCCAGCTGATCAGGTCCTTGGAAGCATTGCCTGGATGCGTAGTGGCCAGAGAACAGTCTCAGCCTGGTACAGGGCCTGTAACTTCACAGTCAGGGAATTAGTTAAAAACTCATCCTTCAAGAATGTGAAGCAGCTGGGGCTGACACACTGTTGGGGTAGAATGTAAAATGGTATAACCACTTTGGGAAGTAATTTGGTAGTTTCTTTAAAAATGAAACATATACCTGTCATAGGACATTGCCCCTCTATTCCTAGGTATTTACCCAGGAGAATTGTAAATACATGTCCACACAGAGACTTGAACAAGAATGTTAGTAACAACTTCATCTGTAATAGCTCCAAACTGAAAACAACCCAAATGTCCATCAATAGGTGAGCAGATAAATAAATTGTTGTACAGCCGATCCATGGAATACTACTCAGCGGTAAAGAGGAACGATCTATACACACAACAACATGAATGAATTTCAAAATAATTATGTTGAGTGGAAGAAGCCAGACCAAAAAAAGAGTACATACTGTATGATTCCATTTAGGTAAATTTTAGGATGCCTGGCTGTCTCAGTCAGTAGAGCATGTGACTCTTGATCTAAGGGCAGCAAGTTCAAGCCCCACGTTGGGCACAGAGATTACTTAAAAGAAAAAAAAAAAGTCTTCCAGGGGCGCTTTATCGCTCAGTAGGTTAAGTCTCTGACTTTGGCTCAGGTCATGGTCTCACGGTTCGTGAGTCTGAGCCCTGCTTTGAGCTCTGCACTGACAGCTCAGAGCCTGGAGCATGCTTCGGATTCTGTGTCTTCCTTTCTCTCTCTGCCCCTCCCCTGCTCATACTCTGTCTCTCTCTCTCTCCCAAAAATAAACATTTAAAAAAATGTTTTAAAGTCTTCCTTTTACATAAATTTCTAGGAAACACCAATTAATCTATAGTGACAGAAGGCGAATCACTGGTTTCCTGAGGTTGGGATGGGACAAGAGGGAGGGACTATAAAGGGCACAAGGAAGTTTGGAGGGCCTAGTTTGCTAGAGCAGCCATAATGAAATACCACAGACTGGGTGGCCTAAACAACAGTTTAACAGGTAGCGATCAATATTGCTGTGATTGTGATGGATTGTGGTCATAGTTTCAACACTTATTAAATTATACACTTTCAATATGTACAAGGTTATTGTATGTCAATCTTACTCAATAAAATTATTTTTATTTTTTATTTATTTATTTTTTTGGAGAGAGTGCACACATGAACAAAGAGAGGGGCAGAGAGAGAAGGGGGGGAGGGGAGAGAGAGAGAGAGAGAGAGAGAGAGAGGGAGAATCTTAAGCAGTCTCCACACCCATCACGGAGTCCAACATGGGGCCTGACCTCACAACTGTCAGATCATGATCTGAGCCGAAATCAAGAGTCAGACTCTTAACTCACTGAGCCACATAGGCACCCCAATAGAACAGTTTTTTAAAAAAACAACAAACATCAGATCCCTGGGTTATGCCCTTTGAGACAGGCTAATTCAGGTGGTCAGGAATAGAGCCTGCAAATCTCCATTTTCCAACCTGTCTTAATGACTTCAGTGCACAACCAGGTTTGGAAGCCTACAGTTTAGGTGGCACAAATCAGTGAGGGAGGCAGCCCAAAGTCCACACCCAGCACCATCCTCCACGCCAAGACATTCTCAGAAATATTTGGGGACAGTCAACTGCCACATGCCCCAACAAGCATCACCAAGTACAGGAGACACCAGGAGGCAGTTTGGGAAAGTGAGCCTTTCAAAAATATATGCCCCCACATTCTAAGTGACCCCAATAACACACGCTCTAAGTAAAATGGTATATTTGGCCCACCGTCTCGTCCAGATAACTGTCCCTAAAACTCCCTTAAATAGAAATTCTTAGCCATCAAGTTATTTCTCCTCTTATGGAATCAATTCATGCCTTGGTCAGTGACTGACACTCCCACCACTACTCACTACACAGTGGCTCATGACCGTAGTCTTCTGGAAAATAAAACATCCTTCCTCATCTAGTTCATGTTGGGACCCTACCTAAATTATCTCTTAGTCTTGTGGAACAAGCACCCATGGGCCACCAGGATCTCTGCATATCCCATCCAGCTACCAAACACTTCCCAGCATGCACGTGTTATCTTTTTGAGGGTGGTCAGTAAGGCATCTTCATATTCAAGACCATGTTGTAATGGTTCTG
Organism: Panthera leo; assembly: GCF_018350215.1. NCBI lineage: Eukaryota > Metazoa > Chordata > Mammalia > Carnivora > Felidae > Panthera > Panthera leo. The sequence continues at coordinate 30,204,095 of NC_056691.1, forward strand.
GCCTTGGTTCTAACACTTAGCATGGAACTTAGGTAGTCTGCTTAACTTCTCTGCACTTCAGTTTTCTTGTCTATAAATTTACTATAATGTGACCTGTGGGGCTGGCTTCCCTAAAGTGCTAAGACTGTTAGTGTAGCAGTTCCCTCTCCCTCAGCTACTCCTTCTACCTTCACACTCTTGACATCTTCTATTGACATCTCTTGATATGCATTAGCAGTTTTGTTTTATTACTGTGGGAGTAGGCAAATCAGGCCCATTCCAGATACTACCTACCCATCAGGCACTAGGCTTAAAATAAATGCCACACACCTCATATCATGGGCCAAGGAACAGGCTTTATTGGTGTCTTAGTCTGTTCAGCTGCCATAACAAAATACCACAGACTGGGTGGCTTAAACAGCAGAAATGTATTTCTCATAGTTCTGGAGGCTAGAAGTCCAAGATCAAGGTGTCAGCATGTTTGGTTTCTTATGAGGCCTCTCTAGCTTGCAGATGGTCACCTCCCTGTGTCATCACATGGTTTTTCCTCTGTGATCATCCCTGGTATCTCTCTCTGTGTCCAAATTAAATTTGCTCTCCTTATAAAGACACTAGTCTAGTGGATTAAGACATCTACCCTAACAATATCATTTTAATTTAGTGACCTCTTTAAAGGTCTTATCTCCAAACATGGCCACATTCTGAGGTCCTAAGGAGTAGGACTTCCATATATAAAATGTGGTGAGACACAATTAAAGGTCATACCACTGGGGAAACTCAATAGGAAAGCTCAGCATTATCCCCATGAGGCAGGTTCCATGGCCAAGGCTGTCTGCTGGAGACATAGTACAGATTTGCATCCCAGGGGAATGTCTCCAACCCTCATTGCCCTATGTTATAGGGAAAGTAGAAAAGGAACCAAGTTAGTGATGGGATGTACAAACTACTTGGGCACCAATCTGGATTTGGGTGCCAGCAGTTCAAAAGAGTTATCTGGGAAAACCAACGGCCCAACACCTATGGATCTTGGGAAGTCATAGCTCATCTAACTAGTGGAGGGGAAGAAGCCAAGGATCCTGTGGGACTGAACCTGATGCAGCATCCCCTGTTGGGAGAGGTGAGATCCCAGAGAGCTCAATGTCCAGGCAAAGTAGCAGAGTTCCAGAGTCATTTCAAAAATTAATGCAATGTGTGCAAAGTGGAAGACAAGAGTGGAAGACCATGAAGATGTTTCAACTTTCTTTTATTTCCCTTAATCCTACAGTCAGGGAGGGACTGATACACTGCTTAAACATTGCAAACATCCTTATTCTCCTTATAGAACAGCATCCTCTAGACCTAACTGGAATAAATTAGAATGAAAAGAGTAGGATTCATTACTATAAATAAATAAATACCTAAAAATCTTCTAAGCTAGTTGTCCATACTTTACATCACTATCCAACAAACAGGAAGAATTAGGCAAAAGATAAAGAAAAAAATGTCAATGAGTCAATAGTTATGGAACAAGCTGACTGTGTTAAGTAAGAATCGTCTCCTGAAAACATGCTGACCCAGGCAGTTTTTGAAGCCAGTTCTTCCAAACCTTTAGGGAATTGAAAATGTCTTTGTTATTTAAACTGTTCTGTAGAATGGAAACACATTAAAAACTTCCAAGTTTAATTTACTAAACTAATACAATCCTGATGCCATGGCCCGTGGAAGGATGAATTAACAGGCTTGTTCTGGAACATCCAGTGAGCTAGGAGGAAACTAAAGTGTGATGTCATGAAGCCACACAGATGACAATCAAAATAAGAACCAAAAACTGACCACTGGATTAGCAACATAAGGGTCATTGTTGACTTTGACAAGCATAGTCTCAGTGGAGAGAAGCTGAATTGGATCAGCTGAACACAGAATGTGAAGTGACAGTGACAAAGGGAAACTCTTTTAAGAATCCCATGAAAGGGCACAGAGGTAGGAGAGAGCAGCTGAAGGATGACAGAGAGATAAGTAAGGAGTATTTTTAATGGTACATACTACAGCTTATTTGTATGCTGAGAAGAGTGATCAAGAAGTTGGAGAGAAACTGACAGTGAAGAAAGGAAAAGAGACAATTATAAGCAAGGTGGGATGAAAACCAAATGACAGTGGCCTTGGATGTGAGTAGGTATCCTTCATTCATAGTAAAAGGAGGAAAGTAAAGAATGTGGACATTTAGGGGTGTGCAATTATAATGTGCATAAAGCTTTTGCTATAAGAACATTTATTGAAACATTGTTTATAATAAAAATAAATAAGTAAATAAACCAAATGCCCAGTAGGGGCATTGGCTAAATATACCAAAATATTAAAAGCAATGTAATATAATTATAGCTAACATTTTATTTAATGGTAAAGACTGAAAGGTTCCACTTAATTTCAGGAACAAAGTAAAGATTTCTTCTTTCATTACTCCTATTCAATGTAGTATTGGAAGTTGTAGCCACTGCAATAAAACAAGAGAAGGAAATAAAAGCTACAGATTGGAAAAGAAGAAATAAAAATGTCCTTATTTGCAGATGACATGGCTATGTAGAAAATCCAAAAGAATGCACAAAAAGGTTCTTAGTACCAATAAGTGACCTTAGCAAAGCTACCAGATTTTAGGTCAGCATGCAAAAAATTAATTTCTATATACCAGTAATGGAAAGTGAAATGTAAAGCACAATACCACTTATAATTGCTGCTGAAGGGAGAGAAAGAATGAAAGAGTTAGGTATAAATCTAAAACAATATGTACAGGATCTGTGTGCTTAAAAGTACAAAACTTCAATGAAAGGAAGTGAAGATCTAAATAAATGGAGAGACATACAATGTTAATGGATTGTGAAAACTCAACATAGTGAAGATGTTAATTTTTCTCAAAGTGATCTATAGATTTAACAAAAGTTCTATCAAAAATCCTGGCATGATTTTTTGTAGATATTGACAAGCTAAATTTAAACTTTATACACAAAGGTAAAGTAGCTAAAATTAGTTTTTTAAGTATTACCTGATTTTAAGGTAATACACATGAATCAATGAAATAGAATAGAAGTTTCAGAAATAGGACAACACAAGGATGACAAACTGAATTTAGACAAAGATGCAATAGGAAATCAATGGAAAAGGGTGGTCTTTTCAAAAAATGGTACTTGAACAATTAGACATTCATAAGCAAAAACATGAATTTCAACTAAAACTTCATACATTATATAACAACTTAAAATGGATCACAGATCTAAATGTAAAACTATAAAACTTTTAGAAGAAAACAGGAGAAAATGTTGTGACCTAGGATTACAAACAGAATTTTTGGATATGACATCAAAGGCACAATCCATAAAAGACTTTGATCAATTAGAATTCCTCCAAATTAAAAATGTTTTCTCTGTGGAAGACCCTATTTAGAGGATAAAAAGACAAGCCCACAGATTGGGGGTGGTGGGGAGCAGAGGATTCCAAATCACACCTGCAAAAATGAAAGGACTTGCATGCAGAATACATAGAAAACTCTCTGGACTCTACAGTAAGAAACAAAAAAAACCTGTTTCAAAAATGGGTAAAAGACTGGAACAGACACTTTACCAAGGAAGATATATGGATGGCAAAATAAGCCCATAAAAAATGTTCCAGTATAATCTATTTGAAATAAACAGAAATAACTCTACACTAGTTGAAAAATGCATATTCTACAATTTCACTGGAACACTCTCTGTTGAAGCTGAGTTGCCAAGTAAGAAGATCTCTATGCTATCAGGAAGCCCAAGCAGAGACGTTTCAACAGACAGCCCTAGCCGAGGTCCCTGCCAATAGCTCACGTCAATTGCTAGATGTGTAAATAAAGAGATCTCCATATGATTCCAGTACCCAGCCATTGTCACATCCATCTGTCAAACCTTCCCAGCTGAGACTCCCTGAACCCTGAAGCAGATACAAGTCTGTTCCACCATGCCCTATATGAATTCATAACCTGCAGAATCCATGAGCATAATAAAAGAGTTGCTTTAAGCTGCTAAGTTTTGGAGTAGTCATTACCCAGCAATAGTAACCAGAGCAAACTGGCCCTCTTTGTTCCCCCTATAAAACCTAACTGCAAGTCAGTGAGTATGCTTACTGACCATCTACCATCAAGTATAAAGCTCCTCTCAGCACTTGTACCCCATTGTTTATAGCAGCACTCTCAACAATAGCCAAATAGTGGAAAAAGCCTAAATGCCCATCAACTGATGAATGGATAAAGAAATTGTGGTTTATATACACAATGGAGTACTACGTGGCAATGAGAAAGAATGAAAGGTGGCCCTTTGTAGCAACGTGAATGGAACTGGAGAGTGTGATGCTAAGTGAAATAAGCCATACAGAGAAAGACAGATACCATATGGTTTCACTCTTATGTGGATCCTGAGAAACTTAACAGAAACCCATGGGGGAGGGGGAGGAAAAAAAAAAAAGAGGTTAGAGTGGGAGAGAGCCAAAGCATAAGAGACTGTTAAAAACTGAGAACAAACTGAGGGTTGATGGGGGGTGGGAGGGAGGGGAGGGTGGGTGATGGGTATTGAGGAGGGCACCTTTTGGGATGAGCACTGGGTGTTGTATGGAAACCAATTTGACAATAAATTTCATATATTAAAAAAAAAAAAACTGAGAACTAAGGGTTGATGGGGGGTGGGAGGGAGGGGAGGGTAGGTGATGGGCATTGAAGAGGGCATCTTTTGGGATGAGCACTGGGTGTTGTATGGAAACCAATTTGACAATAAATTTCATATATTAAAAAATAAATAAATAAATAAAATAAAGCTCCTCTCTACTATGCACCCTTTCATTTCTTCCTACCCATTGAATTCTGTGCTTATGAAGAGGCACCATGTTGTTCCCAAACCTGTTTATGTCAGTTGTATTTATTATTATAACTACTCAATTGAATTTAAAATTATATAAACCGGGGTGCCCGGGTGGAGTAGTTGGATAAGCAACCAACTCTTGATTTTGGCTCCCGTCATAATCTCATGGTTCATGAGACCCATGAAATTCATATTGGGCTCTGAGCTGACAGCACAGAACCTGTTTGGGATTCTCTCTCTCCCTCTTCTCTCTGTCCCTCCCACCACCAAAAAAATAAACATTTTTTTAAAATTGTATAAACCAATAAAATCTTGGCATAAAAAAAGAATTATTATTATGAAAAGTAAAGTAAATGCTTCAGAAAGGCTCAATAAAGGCAAACTGACAAAAATTACTTCAGTTAAATTAAATATGGACAAGATGAGTGTAAAAGATTGTAGGAGGGATTTTGAAAATCCAGAAAGATTCAGACTTTTTAAAATTCTTTTAATATTTTATTTATTTTTGAGAGAGACAGAGAGAGAGAGAGAGAGAGAGAGAGATCACAAGCAGGAGAGGGGCAGAGAGAGAGGGAGACACAGAATCCAAAGCAGGCTCTAGCCTCTAAGCTGTCAGCACAGAGCCTCAGTGCGGGGCTTGAACTCATGAACTGTGAGATCATGACCTGAACCAAGCTGGACGCTGAACCAACTTAGCCACCCAGACACCCCAAGATTTTTTTTAAAGTTCTCATTCTCCTTTAAAGAAATAAACCTATGTATTGTAGTTGATGCATTGTATGCATGTGATTTATGTGAGAAAGACTAGTTGCAATTCTAATCAGTGGACCCATACTTAAAAGAAAGGACTTGGCCCTACATCAAAAGGTTGGCAAAAGAATATATTTTTATATGTTTTAAGTTAAAATAAAATGTTTAATACACTAACCCTTTGACCCAGGAAATTCATTCCTGGGTATAAACCTAAGAGAAATGGAAACATATGTCAAAAAAAAACCACATAGGCAAAAATGTTCATAGCAGTATTTGTCATGATAATCCAAACTGGAAAACCAAATGTCCATTAAGAAGAGAATGAATAAACAAATTGTGATATATTCCTACATGAAATAATAATAGTAAAAGGAATGAATGCAACAACATGGGTGAATCTCTCAGACATGATATCAAGTAAAAGAAGCTAAATACAAAAGCATCGGTACTGTATGATTTCATTCATATAAAATTCTAGCACAGGCAAAACTAGTCTATAGTGACAGAACTCAGGAAACTTTCTGGAGTAATGGAAATCCTCAATATCTTGATAAAATTGTGGCTCATACACCTGTATCCATTTGTCAAAATTGTATAGCTAAGATCTGTGTATTTTAATGTAAGTAAATTTTATCTAAAGAAAATGAAATTTTAAAAATTAAGTGGGGCATGGGGAGAAATTAAATTATAAAGCAAGAATAGCAAAATGTTGGGGCACGTGGGTGACTCAGCTGGTTAAGCGACTGACTCTTGATTTAGGTTCAGGGCCATGGTCTCATGGTCGTGAGGTTGGGCTCCACCTGGGCGTGGAGCCTGCTTGAGATTCCCTCTTTCCTTCTCCCTCTGCCCCTCCCCCACCTGCATGTGTGCACAAGCTCTCTCTCTCAAAAAAAAAATAGCAAAATGTTGATGATTGTTGAATAGAATAATGAAGGTATGTTATACTATTCTAACTGCTTTGTGTATGTTTGAAATTTTCCATAATAATTTTTTAAGTTAAAATGTTTAAGGTATGTATTATCCTCTATGATCCCCAGATTCAACAAAACTTTTTGATGAGCTGCCCAGTTCCTGCCAGAGTCAGGGGCCTCTGCCATACAGATCCCTGTGTGCTTTCTCCAGAGGGCTAAGTCACAGCTCTGGTGTGAGGTCGGCACATGTGAGCTTTTAAAACCAAAACCTACTGCTGGAGGGGCATGACTGCTCTCTGCCACATATTCTAACTCCTAGCAAATATCTGCTTTGTTTATAATTGATTCATGTCTTGGTACCTCATTAAAATCTTAAGTGAAAGGTGATGTGATATACAAGGAAGAAAAAAAACCATGAATTTCGTCATCAGAGTAGGGGCAAATCTCGGTTCTGGCATTTTTAATCTATGTGGCTTATGACAACTTAATGTCCATGTCCTTATCTATAAAAGAGGGACAAAAATTGTGCACAGATTGCTATTGTCTCTGTTGCCCTTTTTTTCATAGTAATAGAAGTCTTGCGATGTGGGTATGGTGTCCGAAAGCCAGCCCTCCCTGAAGCTAGGTATGGCAGGATGACTAAATTCTGCCTATGAGAAAATGCATCATGGAATCTTCCTTAAAATGAAACTGGCACACACTGTATGCTCCCTTTGTATCATCCCTTTCGTCTGTCTTTCTGCCTGAATATGAATGTGGCCACTGGACACTAGGAGTAGAATAGTGGCAAGCAAGCAGGAACCTGGGCACTCCAAAGCTTCATTCAGCAGAGCTGCCATTCCTGCCCTGGACTGCCTATCTACAAACTTTTATAGTGAAAAAAGGAATTAATGTCTTCCTTTTTCAAGCCACTGTTGGAGTCACTATTACACAATTATAAGTTCACAAGTAAACTTACACCTAACTAATATGATAACTGCTTCATAGTGTGCTGTGGTAAGTGGAAATGCATATGTCCACAACATATATCAGGTATTAAAAATAATACTAAATAATAGTTATTGCAACCTTTGAGTTAAAGTCTCATTGGTTTTCTGGAAACTACTCTGGATCTAGCATTGAGTAACAAATAATTGTGAGAGTAAATTGAATATATCACACTTCAATTTCTACTGAAGGAAGACATACTGATCCAAAGGGGAATACTTAAAAAGTACAATGGTCCATCACTTGGCCAGGCATGATTAATATAATTCTAAAACCAAGAACTAATGGGTGAAATTATATATTGAAACAGACACTCTCACACCAAAGATCAAAGTTTCTCATCATCAGTGCTATTGACATTTGGAGCCAAATAATTCTGTCTTGGGAGGAGGGAGGGGAGCATTTTAAAATGTTTAGAAGTATCTATGGCCTCTACCCATAGGAGATACCAGTAGCATCCTTCTTCCCTGAGTTGTGGCAGCCAAAAATGTCTCCAGACATTGCTAAATGTCCTCGAGGGGACAAAATCACACCCTTGGTTGAGAACCACTACTAAAGATGGAAGTATAAATTTATACAACTTTTCTATTAAAAACTTGATAATAAGTATTAGGAACTTTAATAATGATGGGGCACCTGGGTGTCTGAGTCAGTTGAGTGTCGAACTCTTGATTTTGGCTCAGGTCATGATCCCAGAGTCATGGGATTGAGCCGCACCTTGGGCTCTGGGCTGAGCATGGAACCTGCTTAAGATTCTCTTTCTCTCTCTCCCTCTGCCCTTCTACCCCACTTGTGCACTCTCTCTCTCTCAAAATAGTAAAATAAAATAAAATAAAAGTAAAGTAAAGTAAAGTAAAGTAAAAATAGAAGTGTTTAGATATTTTCATCCAGAAATCCTACTTCCAGGAAGTCATCAGTAAGTAAAGATGCACACATGTCAGTTTAAAAAAACAACCTCGTTGGGGCGCCTGAGTGGCGCAGTCGGTTAAGCGTCCAACTTCAGCCAGGTCACGATCTCGCGGTCCGTGAGTTCGAGCCCCGCGTCGGGCTCTGGGCTGATGGCTCGGAGCCTGGAGCCTGTTTCCGATTCTGTGTCTCCCTCTCTCTCTGCCCCTCCCCCATTCATGCTCTGTCTCTCTCTGTCCCAAAAATAAATAAAAAACGTTGAAAAAAAAATTAAAAAAAAAAAAACAACCTCGTTTAAAAATGGGTGAATGATCTGAGTATACATCCTTCCAAAGAAGATATACAAATGACCAAGAAGCACATGAAAAGGAGCTCAACATCTTTAGCCAACAGAGAAATAAAAATCAAAACCACAATGAAATATCACTTTATATGTGCTAGGATGGCTATAATAAAAAAAAACAGCTAATAATAAGTGTTGGTGAGGATGTGGAGAAATTGGAACCCTTATACACTGCTGGTGGGAATGTAAAAATGGTACAGGCACTTTGGAAAACAGTCTAGCAGTTCCTTAAAAGGTTACCATGTAGTCAGAGGGGCCAAGATGGTGAAGTAGCATGGAAATTTTCTGCTTCTCTCATCCCTGAAATGCAGTTAGATCAGCACCAAAGCATTTTGCACACCTATAAAATTGATCTGAGGATTAACACAAAATCTGCATAACTTGAGCCACAGACCTCAGCAGGTATGCCGTGCAGAGAGGTGAACTGAGGGAGAGGGAAGCCATGAAGGGTAGGGAGATGTTTTTGCTTGCAGAGAGAAGATGGAGATGGGGGGATGCGGAGAGTATGGGAAAAGCACACCCCAAAAGCAGCTGGAGAGGAAGAGTGGAAACACCCTTAAGGGACTGAACAAGAAAGGGCAAAAGGAGAAAGGAGAGGATTTCAATACCATTAGGGCTCTATAAACAAGGGAGTGCAGAGTCAGAAACTCCAAGCTCAATACCTGGCAGAACATTGGTGGGAAGGGCAAATCCAAGTGGTCCTCGGGTCACACGAGGAAACATGGTTCCCCTGTTGAGAGGATATTTGGTAGAGGACGTGTAGCCTCTGCACAGGTAAAGGTCCCAGTGGACCCCGGAGAACAGCCACACTTGCTGATGTTGGAACAATGATATCAGGGGGCGGTGAAGCCAGGCACCAGATGTGTGTTGTAATTTACCATAATCCCTGAAACACTGCTGCAACACAATCACATGAAATTTTTCTGGAGTGGGCTGGCACCCAACCACAGTCTCTGGACCTCTGCAGTGGGACAGTCACCCTAGCATTCCCAGGGGTGGGCTGGCACTGGGCCATTGCTCAGCAAGACCCTCCCCCAAGGTCAGAGTGGGTCAGAGCTGCAGGGCTCTCAGAAGTGAGGGGTTTGGAAACACAGCCCCATCTGAGATAAAATTCAGAAGGGAGGTGCTCCCTGGCAGGCTGACAGCTCGGTCACAGACAGTGTAGAAACAGGGAGTGGATGGAAGCCAGACGAAGGAGGGGGCTTGATTACTGGCTGTGAGAGCACAGAGTTTGATGCTAGAGACTGGGAAGGTGGCAGACTGATGCCATTTTCACATCCTCCACACATACATATACACGTGGACATGTACCACAACAATCCACCTCAGTAAGCTAAGCAGTGCCATCTAGTGGAGAACGAAGCCATTACACCAAGCCCCATCCAACTACACCAACCAAGCTTTAGAGGGTACAGACTATAGAGTGCTTCATAGTTTGACTTCTATGGGAAACTGGATGTAATTTCATTCATATTTCATTCTGTTCACTGGTCAATCTATTCCATTTTTTTCTCTTTTCTTTTCTTATTCTTGAATACGGAAAGAGAAAAAAATTTATTTCTATTTTCCATTTTTATAAAAGATTTTTAAAAAATTTTTATACTATATTTTAATTTTTTGTAATTTTTTTATTCTATTTTACTTTCTTAATTTCATATATTCTATTTTTTGTATTGATTATTTTTAATTTTCAAACATTTTCCTAACTTTTTTCTTTTCTTTTTTTTTTTAAATTTTCTTTCTTTTTTTTTTTTGCTATTCTATCAAGCTTCTTTCAACAACCATACCAAAACACACCTAGGATCTAGCTTCCTTTAGTTGATTTTTTTGTGTTTTTTTTTTAATTTTAATTTTGTATTTCATTAATGATTCTTCCTCCAAAATGACAAAACAAAGGATTTCATCCCAAAAGAAAGAACAGGAAGAAATGACATCCAGGGACTTCATCAACACAGATATAAGCAAGATGTCTGAACCAGAATGTAGAATCACAGTAATAAGAATATTAGCTGGGGTTGAGAAAAGCATAGAATACCTTTATGCAGAGATAAAAGAAGTAAAACCTAATCAAGATGAAATTAAAAATGCTATCCTGAGATGCAAATTCTAATACATGCCACAGCATCAAAGATGGATGAAGCAGAGCAGCAAATCAGTGATACATAGGACAAACTTAGGGAGAATAATGAAGCAGGAAAAAAAAGAGGGAAACTAAAGCAAAAAAGCACAATTTAAGAAATAGAGAAATCAGTGACTTATTAAAAAGAAAGAACATCAGAATCATAGGGGTCCCAGAAGATGAAGAGAGAGAAAGGGGGAGAAGGTTTATGTGAGCAAATCATAGTGGAAAACTTTCCTAACCTGGGGAAAGATACAAACATCAAAATCCAGGAAGCACAGAGAACTCCCATTACATTGAACAAAAACCAAACATCAACAAGGCATATCATAGTCAAACTCACAAATACACAGACAAGGAAAGAATCATGAAAGCAGCAAGGGGTAAAAAAAGACCTTAACCTACAAGGGAAGACAGATCAGGTTCACAGTAGACTTATCCACAGAAACTTAACAGGTCAGAAAGGAGTAGCAGGATATATTCAATGTGCTAAATCGGAAAAATATGTGGCCAAAAATTATTTATCCAGCAAGACTGTCATTCAAAATAGAAGGAGAGATAAAGAGTTTCCAGACAAACAAAAACTAAAGGAGTTCATGACCACTAAACCAGGCTTGCAAAAAATTTTAAGGGGGACTCTCTGAGGTGAGAAACAATGAAACAAAAGAAAAAAAGACCAAGAGCAACAAAGATTAGAAAGAAGCAGAGAACATCACCAGAAACTCCAACTCTGCAGGCAACACAATAGCAATAAACTCATATCTTTCAGTACTTGGTCTAAATGTCAATGGACTAAACACACCAGTCAAAAGACATAGGGTAACAGAATGAATAAGAAAACAAGATCCATCAATATCCTGTTTACAAGAGACCCATTTTAGACCTAAAGGAACCTTCAGATGGAAAGAAAGGAGATGGAGAATAAGCTATCATGCTAATGGTCACCAAAAGAAAGCTGGAGTAGCCATACTTACATCAGACAATCTAGACTTTAAAATAAAGTCTGTAACAAGAGATGAAGAAGGGCATTATATCATAAATAAGGGTTCTATCTATAAGGAAGACCCAACAATTTTAAACACTTATGCCCCCGGTGTGAAACACCCAAATATATAAATCAATTAATCACAAACATAAAGAAACTCATTGATTATAATACCATACTAGTAGGGGACTTCAACACCCCACTTACAACAATGGACAGATCACCTAAGCAGAAAATTAACAAGGAAACAATGGCTTTGAATGACATACTGGACCAGATGGACTTAACAGACCTATTCAGAACATCTCATCCTACAGCAGTGGAATACACAATCTTCTTCAGTGCACATGGAACATTCTCCAGAATAGATCACATACTGGTACACAAATCAGCCCTCAACAACTACAAAAAGAATGAGGCCATACCATGTATATTTTTAGACCACAATGCTATGAAACTCGAAATCAACCACAAGAAAAAATTTGGAAAGACAACAAATACTTGGAGACTAAAGAACATCTTACTAAAGAATGAATGGGTTAACCAAGAAATTAAAGAGGAAATTAAAAAGTACATGGAAGCCAATGAAAATGATAACACCACAACCCAAAACCTCTGGGACGCAGCAAGGGCTGTCATAAGAAGAAGTATATAGCAATCCAGGACTTCCTATAGAAGGAAGAAAGGTCTCAGATACACAACCTAACCTTACACCTTAAAGAGATGGAAAAAGAACAGCAAATAAAACCCAAAAACAGCAGAAGACAGCAAATAATAGACTAGAGCAGAAATCAATGCAATTGAAAAAACAAAACAAAATAAACAAACAAAAAAACAGCAGAACAGATCAATGAAACCAGAAGCTGGTTCTTTGAAAAAATTAACAAAATTGATAAGCCCCTAGCCAGTTTGATCAAAAAGAAAAAGGAAAGGACCCACATAAATAAAATCAAGAATGAAAGGGGAGAGATCACAATCAACACAGCAGAAATACAAACAATAATAAGAGGATATTATGAGCAATTATACACCAATAAAATGGGCAATCTGGAAATGGAGATTCCAGTTCCATGGAATGGAAGAAATGGACAAATTGCTAGAAACATATACACTATCAAAACTGAAACAGAAAGAAATAGAAAATTTGAGCACACCCATAACCAGTAAAGAAATCGAATTAGTAATCAAAAATCTTCCCAAAAAACAAGAGTCCAGGGCCAAATGGCTTACCAGGGGAATTCTACTAAACACATAAAGAAGAGTTAACACCTATTCTTTTGAAGGTGTTCCAAAAAGTAGAAATGGAAGGAAAACTTCCAAACTCATTCTATGAGGCTAGCATTACCTTGATTCCAAAACCCACTAAAAAGGAGAAACACAAACCAATTCCCCTGATGAACATGGATGCAAAAATTCTCAGCAAGATATGACCAACCGGATCCAACAATACATTAAAAAAATGATTCACCACGACCACATGGGATGCAGGGCTGGTTCAATATCTGTAAAAAAAACAATGTAATACATCACATCAATAAAAGAAAGGACAAGAACCACATGATCTTCTCAATAGATGCAGAGAAAGCATTAGACAAAGTACAGCCTCCTTTCTTGATAAAAACCCTCAAGAAAGTAAAGATAGATCATAAAAGCCATATATGAAAGACGAACCACTAATATCATCCTCAGTGGGGAAAAACTCAGTTTTCCCCCTAAGGTCAGCAATATGACAGGGATGCTCACTCTCACCACTGTTATTCATCATAGTATTGGAAGTTCTAGCCTCAGCAATCAGACAACACAAAGGAGTAAAAGGCATCCAAGTAGACAAGGAGGAAGTCAAACGTTCACTCTTCACAGACATGATGATCTATATGGAAAACCCAAAAGATTCCACCAAAAAACTGCTACAAGTGATCCATGAATTCAGCGGTCACAGGATATAAAATCAATGCACAGAAATCGGTTGCATTTCTATACCAATAATGAAGTAACAGAAAGAGAAATCAAGGAATCTATCCCATTTACAATTGTGCCAAAACCCATAAAATACCTAAGAATAAAAGTAACCAAAAAGGTGAAAAATCTATACAGTGAAAACTATAGAAGGTTTATGAAAGAAATTGAAGAAGACACAAAAAAAATGGAAAAATATTCCATGCTCATGGGATTGGAAGAACAAGTATTGTTAAAATGTCAATACTACCCAAAGAAATCTACATATTCAATGCAATTCCTATCAAAACAACACCAACATTCTTCAAAGAGCTAGAACAAACAATCCAAAAATTTGTATGGAACCAGAAAAGACCCTATATAGCCAGAGCAATCCTAAAAGAAAACCAAAGCTGGAGGCATCACAATCCTTCAAGATGTATTACAAAGCTGTAATCATCAAGACAGTATAGTACTGGCACAAAAACAGACACTTAGATCAATGCTACAGAAAAGAGAACCCAGAAATGGACCCACCAACATATGGCCAACTAGTCTTCGACAAGGCAAGAAAGAATATCCAATGGAATAAAGACATTCTATTCAGCAAATGGTGTTGGGTGGACGGTGACATGCAGAAGAATGAACCTGGACCACTTTCTTACACCATACACAAAAATAAACTCAAAATGGATGAAAGACCTAAACACAAGACAGAAAGCCATCAAAATCCTCAAGGAGAAAGCAGTCAAAAACCTCTTTGACCTTGGCCACAGTAACTTCTTGCTCAACATGTCTCTGGGGGCAAGGGAAACAAAAGCAAAAATGAACTATTGGGATCTCATCAAGATAAAAAGCTTCTGTACAGTGAAGGAAACAATCAGCAAAACTAAAAGGCAACCAATGGAACGGGAGAAGATATTTGCAAATGACATATCAGATAAAGGATTAATATCCAAAATCTATAAAGAACTTACCAAACTCAACACCCAACAAACAAATAATCCAGTGAAGAAACGGGCAAAAGACATGAATAGACACTTCTCCAAAGAAGGCATCCAGATGGCTAACAGACTCATGAAAATATGCTCAACATCACTCATCATCAGGGAAATACAACTCAAAACCACAATGAGATATCACCTCACACCAGTCAGAATGGCCAAAATTAACAACTCAGGCAACACCAGATATCGGTGAGGATGTGGAGAAAAGATCTCTTTTGCACTGCTTGTGAGAATGCAAACTGGTACAGCCACCCTGGAAAACAGTATGGATGTTCCTCAAAAAATTAAAAATAGAACTACCTTAAACCTAGCAATTGCACTACTAGGATTTATCCAAAGGATACAGGTATGCTGAAGAGGCATGTGCACCCCAATGTTTATAGCAATACTATCAACAATGGCCAAAGTATGGAAAGAGCCCAAATGTCCATTGACAGATGAAGGGATAAAGAAGATATGGTGTGTATATATATATATATATATATATATATATATATATATATACCTACCATGGTATATATGGTGTGTGTGTGTGTGTGTGTGTGTGTGTATATATATATATATATATATATATATATATATATATAATTGGGGTATTATTCAGCAATAAAAAAGAATGAAATCTTTCCATTTGCAACAACGTGGATGGAACCAGAGGGTATTATGCTAAGGGAAATTAGTCAGAGAAAGACAAATATAGTATGACTTCACTCATATGAGGACTTTAAGAGACAAAACAGATGAACATAAGGGAAGGGAAACAAAAATAATATAAAAACAGGGAGGAGGACAAAACATAAAAGACTCTTAAATATAGAGAACAAACTGAGGGTTGCTGGAGGGGTTGTGTGTGGGGGATGGGCTAAACGGGTAAGGGGCATTAAGAAAGACACTTATTGGGAGGAGCACTGAATGTTATACGTACGGATGAATCACTAGAATCTACTCCTGCTAACTAACTTGGGTATAAATAAATAAATAAATAAATAGTTACCATGTAACCCACAATTCCACTAGGTATATACCCAAGAAAATTGAAAACATATGCGCATATATAAACTTGTACACAAATGTTCATAGCACCATTATTCATAGTAGCCAAAAAGTTGAAACAACCCAAGTGTTCATCAACTGATGAACTGATAATTAAAATGTGATCTATCCACACACTAGAATACTATTTAACAATAAAAAGGAAACAAGTGCTACAACATGGATGAACCTTGAAAACATTATGCTAGGTGAGAAATAACAAAAAGTCACGTATTATATGATTCCAGTTATATTAAAAGTCCAGAACAGGCAAATCCATGGAGACAGAAAGTAAATTAGTGGCTGCCTGGGGGATGTGAAATAAGGAGTGACGGCTGATGGGTACAGGACTCCCCCTAGGGGGTGATGAAATGTTCTAAAATTATTCTTAAAATTTATGATGGCAATGGTTGCACAACTCTGTGAGTACACTGAAAACAATCTGAATGTAAACTTCAAACAGGAGAATTGTACAGTATGTGAATTAACAAGCCATTATAAAAACATATCAATATCAGCAAAACAAAAAGATGCACATACAAGGATATACATTTTTATAAGTTATTTATAAGATTTTAAAAGTCAAAAATACCTAAATGCAAAGCAAAAGGGGTCATAAAATAAATTATGTTTGGTCATAATGAATAAGTATTAAGTAACAACTGTAAATCACCTTTTGAATACTTATTAACACAAGGAAATCTCATGCTCTAATCTTGAGAAAGAGGAATAGAAAATCTGCATTTAGACATATATATGTGCACGTGCACACACATACACACACACATACACATACAGAAAATTTATTTTAAAAATCCACAATCAGTGAACAATGGTTAATATTGGGTGGTGGGGTAAATGGTGATTTTTGTTTTCTTCTCTTTCTTCTATAGTTTCTGTATTTCCTACACTACAAAAATGTTTATAATCAGGAATTTGTTTTTTAAAGATTGAGAAAGAAAAATTATTTCCAAAACTGACTTAAAATGTATAAACTATAAGAGCTGAATTATGGAACATGTAGCCAAGCCTTCTAATTTTACTGATGATGTAACCAGAGCCCCAAGAGGCTCATTGTCAGCCATTTGTCTGTGTATGAACCTGAAATAGTCCTTTTCTCTTCTCTGGTCCTTTTCTTTCTCTCTTCATGAACCCCCTACTCACCTACACACACACACACACACACACACACACACACACAAACAGCACAAAAAAAATTGAGAGATAAACCTTAAGGGCATTATGTTAAGACAAATAAGTCAAACAGAGAAAGACAAATACCATATGATCTTACTCATACATAGATCTAAAAAAAAAAAAAAAGAAAGAAAGAAAAAAAAAAACACCTGTGCTCATAGATACAGAGAACAGGGAGTGGGCAATATGTGTGAAGGTGGTCAAAAGTACAAACTTCCAGTTAGAAAATAAATAAGTCCTGAGGATGTAATATACAGCATGGTAACTGTAGTTAATGATACCATATCGCACATTTGAAAGTTGCTAAGAGAGTAGATCTTACTACAAGAAAAAAAAATTGTAAATATGTGTGATGATGGATGTTAACTAGATTTATTGTGATCATTTTGTAATATATACATATATCCAACTGTTATGCTGTACACCTGAAACCAATACAATGTTACATGTTAATTATATTTCAATTTTTTAAAAAACTAACAACAACAACAAAAAGATTTGAGGGATTTCTTTTCTCAAACTGGATCCTGTTCTAAAATTCCTACAGGATTAGATAGAAAGACCCACCAGTCTCCCTCCCAGCCCATTAGAGGGCAGTAGCAAGTCAGGCCAGGCTAAGACCTCAGCACAGTGGATAAATGACAGAGAGAATAAACATCATTTCTTGGCATCAGAAGCAGACAAACTTGACTAAAATCATGCTGACCCTGGGATGACCGTCTTCAACTTTCTTTGGCAAGCGTTAGCTTAAGGAGTCTTTTGAAGTGGGGCATTCTGGTTCCTATCCCACACGAGCAAGAAATGGATGATGCCCCAGGGAACTGCCCCAGTCACAGCTCCCAAGTTTTTTCAGAGCAGCAGCCCATAATCACCTCATTTTCCTGCTCCAAGTGTTGTCAGAGGGATTCTCCAGGCTTTGGCATCCTGGGAGGTAGCACAGATGGAAGGCTGGAAGAACACAGAGTGAATCCTTCCATCTAAATGACCAGCTGCCGATGCTGTTCTTTGGAGTTCCAAGCCCTCCAAACAAAAAGAAGAGAATCGGGCAAGAGACAAGAGCCTGGTACTGCTCAGCAGAAACAAAAGTTCAGAAAATTTGGCAAGCCTCCCTCTTCCCAAATGATTCCCAGGCAATGGTAAATTTGGAAAGTGGTCAGTGTTGAAATTGAGGCACATGGGCTTGGCTGCAAAGGCTGATGGCTCCTCTCTCTCCACAACGTGTGAAAGTGAAAAACACATTGTTGGAGGGAATAGTGTCCACCCCTTGCTCTTAAGCTCAGTTAAAGAACCTTATCCCAGGCAGGTAGGACTCTACTATAGTCTGGAAGATGACCCACATTCAAATCCCAGCCCTGCCACTCACTGGTCAGGTAAACCTGTGGGCATTTCTCAACTTTTTTTTTCTTCATTTCCCCAAGGAAAGTAATATTTATAGAAGATTATATTAATAGTTCCTACTTCCTAAGAATAAAGAGGATTTACATAGTCCTTGACTCATTATTAGTACTCAACAAATGACAGCTAGTTTCTAGTGTTAGTGGTTACAGGGATAAAATATAGAGCTTTTTCACTCCCATTTCAATCCAACATACTGAGGCCTTTGCTATGAAGAAATCTTCTCTTAAAGGCCCACAAAAAGCTTGTGAGACAATCAGTCATTCAAACCAACTCAGCACTAATACATTGGATAAACCCACATATTATAAAGCTAAAAACTATATCTAAAATCTGCCTCAGGTTGTATATACTGAAGTGCGTTTCTTTTCTCTTCTAAGCTGCCAGTTGTGGAAGTTCCTCCCCAAAGGCAAATTTGCTAGGATTTGATGTGAAGGCTTAGAAACAATGTCTATACTTTTAGAAGTTGCTGCATCAGTAGTTGAAATGCCAAGTAACTCCCCATCATTGATACATGCTAGGACAAACACTTACTGTAAGATTAATTAGTAAGGCTCATTGTATTTTCTAAAATGGTGACAACAATAGTTCCTGTTACACATGGTACTTCTCCCATCAGGAGGTAGGTTTGTGTTCCCTCCCACTGAATCTGGAAAGGGTTGGAATAATGTCATGTGACTTCAAGGCTAAGTCATATAAGACAGTATGGCTTTCTCTTAGTTTTCTTTTGAATGCTCATTCTTGGAACCCAGTCACCGTGCTGTGAGTAAAACCAAGCAGAACATAGAGGAGACATGTGTAGGTTTCCATCTAGCAGCCCAGCTGTGGTCCCAGATAATAACTCCCATCAATTGCCAGACAAATAACTAAGCAATCATTCAGATGTTTCCAGCTTCAGAGGCTGACTCATTTCCAGCCTTTGAGTCTTCCCAGCTGAGCTCCTAGATATCATGGAGCAAACCAAACTATCCCATTGTGCCCTTTCTGACCCACGAAATCTGTGGCACAAGAAAATGGTGGTCATCTTATGCCACTAGGTTGGGGGATCACTTGTTATATGGCAATAATACCTAGAATAGCTAACAAGCATGGTTGTCTCACATTTAAGCAAGTGAGACTTTAATGTCTGTAAGATATCACCTACTTTGCTGAAATCTTGAATTCCACAATGAGATATTTATTCTTTGAGCTTAAAGTATTATCCCTTTTGAAACATAGAGAATAGACAGTAGCCCCAATTCAGGAGCCAGCAACTATTAATGGTATGACTTTGAGAAAATCACTTAATATGTGGGTCTTATGTTGCATCTCTTTCCTCCAAATCTAATCTCTGTTCTTCCTCCAACCCCTGATCTGGTATCCCAGATTAACCTCACAAAATACATCAGTGAACTAGCTTCCAGTTAGATGTGACCAATAGCAGGCACCAGCAGGAGACCCAGAGAACAGCAGGGAAGTGAAGTTGAGGTATTTATTCTTGCAAAGGAAAAACACTCCTGTTTCTCCTCTCAACACTCTACTCCCAGTAATTCTGGTCACCAAATATGTGGAGAGGTTCCCACCCCAAGCAATTCTCAGACACCCACTCGGTGTCCTGTAATTTAACTCAATTCTGACACTCTTTACCTGAAGGGAGCATCAGATCCCACGGGTTAAAGGCTGTCCTATAACATTGCCCCCATTTTAGATGCCAATTGCAAATCCAGGTTATCACCTAAGCTTCTGACCAATTTAGTGGCTATAAAATGAAAGTGCCCATGACCCCTCCTCAGGTTCACTCATTTGCTGGAATGGCTCACAGAACTGAGGAAAGTAGTTTACTTACTAGATTGCCAGTTTATTATAAAAGAATACAACTCAGGAACAGCTGGATATAAGAGATACAGAGGGCAAGGTATATGGGAAAAGGCATGGAGCTTCCCTGCCCTCTCCAGGCATGCCACCTTCTTAGCACCTCCACATGTTCACCAACCTTAGAAGCTCTCCAAAACCCATAGTTTATAAAGCCTTCATTATGTAGGCACGATTGATTAAATCATTGGTCATTAGTGATTGAACTCAACCTCCACCCTCTCTCCCCTCCCCAAAGATTGTGGAGTAGGAATGAAAGTTCCAACCTTCTAATCACATGGTCAGTTCCTCTGGCAACCAGCTCCATCCTTAGGGGCTTTCCAAAAGTCACCTCATTAATATAAACTCAAGCATGTTTGAAAAGCGGCTTGTTACGAATAAAAATGACACACTTATTGCTCTTATCACCTGGGAAATTCCAAGGAATAGAGATGAAGATAACATATATTTATTATTAGAAATCACAATATCACAATCCTCTCTCCCTCTCTATGGGGTGGCCACAACTTGTCAGCTTCTCTCAGCCAAGGGTCACAGCTCCTCTGAGACAGCGATCCTTACACTGTTCTTTCTCCAGCCCTCTCCTTCTTCCTCTCCCTTCCTCTGACCACCAGCCTCCTCTCTCTGTCTCTCTCATTGGGTCTGTAATTGCTCCCTTCCCAGCCCCTTCTGGCTTTGGGGTAATAAAAGCACCACTCTACTAACTCCGATGACTTCTCTATGGCCTCCCCACACATTTGCAAATAATTCCTCAAATTGATCAATCATGCCTTCAGTTTCAGAACTCTGAGTTTCTGATTCTTCATTGTCAAAAAAAGATTCAACCCACTCAGCTTCCTAGATCAGTCAAGATAATCAACTGAAAGTCTCAGCCAGGGCCAATAACAAAAAGAGAAAGCACACTGAGCATTTCAAACAGAAGGGATTGAGTAGAAGGAATTGGTAACACTAAATTCAGAAGGCTGAAAGGGCAAAAAGAGGATACTAGGTAACTCAGCTATTAGTGGCTGCAGGACTGGTAGAACCAGTGGAGGAGGTGGTGTTTCTAGGAACTGAGTGCTCCAAGGGGGAACCGCTGCCTGGTCAATGCCCAAACAGGGCATTGTGAAGGGTGGTAGTACATCCTTGCAGGCTGCTTCCTGGTTGGTGCTGAGTGTGGCTAACACTGTCCCCTCTGCAGAAGGATGGTAATAAGAGTGTGAATAGGAAGGAGTTTCCCTGGCCCTCCTACCTCCTTTTCTCTCCCAAATTGGCCTCCCATGAGCAGAATCTAATGCAAAACCAGCTGGCATAAGTGTCTTAAGACCAGAGTCTGAAACTTCCTAGCCCAGCATCATAGATCAGAGTATGAAAGGTGGGGCTTAGGACGGAAGACAACAAGTAAATAACCAATACATATGGGCACTGTAAAAACATTCTGTACTGTAGTTATTGTTACCCATAATTGAGAAAATTTAAGTAGGTATCTACACCTCAGAATGAATAACTTTTCCCAGTCTTTTCCCCAGAGCAGGCTTAATAAAAGCTATGATATTACAGCCCATGATTTCCAACCTTACCAAGGTTTTAAATGTTCTATCTACCCTGTGCTTCCCCCAGAATATCAAAATGTCCCATAAATTCCAACCAAATCTCCCAGACTCCTTTTATAAATAGAGCAGCAATACATAAATTCTTTTTTCACACTACTAATGCCAATGATGGTCTCAGAAAAGATGAGTGCCACCAAGTGTCAGCAGCACCTAGAGCACGGTGATGTCATGGGGGTAACACTCTTGACCAAGGCCAGCCAAAACAGGGTTGCCTGCTGCTGTGCTCCTCCTCCAACTCCCTCAAGAGCTGATGGATAATAGTTCCCCAAAACACCATCTCCATGTGTTGACAAGTAAAGCCCTCAGCCCAGCACCCTTAAAGCTGGAGACTTACAAAAATTTCATTTCTGCAGGTATCAACTCCTGCATTAGAGTAATGGTTTTTAAACTATTTTTATCAATATATGCTTTTCTGTTTTATTTTTGTGAGCACAGCCTGACATAGAACCCCAAATATAAATAAAATAGATAAAGCTGGTTATGCATTAGTTGAAATGGGAGGGTCCCAGAAACTGGCCTGATGCAGCTGTTGCCTGCACAACCTTCCCCTAGAGTTTTCTGGGTCTCTAAAGAGCTCAGGTTGAGTGCTCTAGGACTAGAGCAGTCTTGGTAAAGTTTAGTAACTTCAGACATTCTTTTTTTTCCCTAAGTTTATTTAATTTGAGAGAGACAGAGAAAGTATGAGCAGAGGAGGGACAGAGAGAAAGGGAGAGAATCCAAGCAGACTCCACATGGTCAGGGCACAGAAGCTGACTTGGGGCTCAAACTCATAAAACTGAGAGATCATGACCTGAGCAGAAATCAAGAGTGGGACGTTTAACTGCCTGAGCCACCAAGGTGTCCCCTTCAGACTTTCTTTAACATAGCTATAAAGTAGCTTATAGGTATAATTGTTCTGAATATGCCAAGTATCAAAGGCTTTCTTCTCATCACATTTATGTTATAATCCCATGTAGAAATTCCTCTAGTTTCTCCTATAGACACTCCCATCTTCTCACACAGAAAGCCACAAAACCCCACTGCACAACACATTTTTACACTACAGCTTTTGCAAAGATCTCCAGACTCAAGTAAAATGGAAAAAAAAAGTTGTATTTTCAGTACTGTATTCATGACACAGCATCTCCAGCTTCAGAGGAGTGGCAGGTGCTGGTCTGCTCATAAGTTTTCTGCAGCCAACACGGAACTTGGAGAACAATGCTGGATGGAGCATCAGCCCACTTGGACTATATGGTGTTGGTATTGTGCTTGAGGTAGTCCATGTATTTCTTCTGGAATGTGCTGCTGTACAAAACCCAGGATGGGATCAGGTTCAGGAAGCTCCGCTTAAATAGACAAAAACATGAGTGTTTGGGGGGAAAAAAGAAGAGCAAACAAGTTACAACTAAACATCTCAGTTTATAGTCATTATCTTTAAAAATATTTTTCTTTTTTTTAAGTTTATTTATTTTGAGTGACAGACAGAAAGCATGAGCAGGGAAGGGGTAGAGAGAAGGAGAGAGAAGATCCCAAGCAGGATCCAAGCAATCAGCATGGAGCCCAACACAGCACTCAAACTCACAAATCATGAGATCATGATCTGAGCCAAAATCAAGAGTCAGACACTTAACCCATCGGGCCACCCAGGCGCCCCTAAAAATATCTTTCTGACTACTGAACTTAAGTCTCAAAATCTTTTAAGCATTTGCTAAAATTTAAAAATTTTGTAGCATTTTCTCAGCAAGCAAGATTTTCTCAGAAACCAAAACAGTCACTTGTACAATCGGCCCAGAAGAAATTCTAAATTAAGAGAACTCTGTTCAGAACTCACCCCACACCCCTTTCTCCTTCTCTTAGTAAGCACTTCCTCTTCCTGGTGCCCAATCTCCCCAGTGTCTTCAGGTTCTTTTTACCAAGGTTCTACTAAAATGAGATTCCAGAAAACAGTCAGAAATGCTCTTATTACCTTACACAATGCCTGAGGCATAATAGGTGCTAAGCAAATACACAAATGCATAGATGAATTCACGAACAAAAGTCTGACACAGCAAGGTATAAATTACTAACACAGAGCATTTTCTTGGAAAAGGAGTAGGGTGTTTCAAGCCAAGGCATGAATGCTTAGTTGGCTGCATGTCAGGCATAGGCACAAGCATTGGAAGGCTTCTTGCCCTCAAATCATACCCATGTCCTATAAAACTGGTCCAGACCCCCATAAAAAATCATTTTGTCTACATTGTAATCTTGGGCATCCAACATTCCTGCTCCCCACTAAACAACAGGCTTTCAACCAGAGGAAGATGTGAGCTTTTCAGGGAGTGTTCATATTCTTCAGACAGCTCAGATTCTCAGACCATTACATTAATTGAGATATTTCTAAGCAGGGGACCAAAGACAGCTTCTGGGAACCAAAGTAGAACTCTTCTTCCACCAACCAAGTCAATGAGTGAATGCAACTTCTTCCTCAAGGACTTCATCTTTCTCCCCTTTAGAGCTTTTTAATCTTACAGCAAAATCAAGCCCTTTCATTAGCTCTGCCTTAAACTAAATATTTTGGCTTAGTGAAGTCATCCATAAAGAAAATAAATGATTCCAGGTCCCTAGAAAATGTTCTAAAAGGTCCCTTCTTCCATCTCCATTGCTGTCTACCCCATACCAACCTAGAAGGATGGTATAGATGAAACCAGGAAAAGCATGACATTGAGCTAAAGTGGACTTAAACCCTAGCTTCACCATTACCAGTCAAGTGGCCTTAGGCATCTGATCTAGCTCTGAACTTAAGTTTCTTCAACTGTAAAACAAGATCCAAATGACCTACCTTACTAAATGATTAGGAGGATTAAGTGAGGTAACCTCAAGTACCACACAGACTCTACCTTAGAGATTCCATTCTAATGTCAGTTCCTGCCCTAAAACTCCTTGGGAGTAAAGAGCATGTTGTCTTTGCCTTGCCTTTTTGTAATGGAATGGTTTTTTGTTTACCAGTCGATTCTACTTGATTACTCATAACTTTAGATTCAACAATCTTTCTAAGTCCCAGCAAACACTAAATTGGCTTTAATGATTTGTGTGTTCTCCTTTGCTTTCTCTTTTACTTTGACAGGCACAAGGACTCTTTTGCCTAGTCTGTACTTGGCATCTGTTTGCCAGAAGAGATCTGATCTGTTACATAAGAAATCAAAAGAGAGGAGCTCCTGTGTGGCTTAGTCAGGTAAACATCCAAC
Source organism: Panthera leo (assembly GCF_018350215.1). NCBI lineage: Eukaryota > Metazoa > Chordata > Mammalia > Carnivora > Felidae > Panthera > Panthera leo. The sequence continues at coordinate 30,229,137 of NC_056691.1, forward strand.
TCTTGATGTCAGCTCAGGTCATGATCTCAGTTTGTGAGATCAAGCCCTTCATTGAGCTCTATGCTGAGAGTGCAGAGCCTGCTTGAGATTCTCTCTCTACCTCTCTCTCTCTCTCTCTCTCTCTCTATCTCTATCTCAAAACAAACAAACAAACAAGCAAACATTACCAAAAAAAGAAATCAAAAAAGAAAAGCCAAACATTTTTTTCAACTTTTGACATCTAGAATTGCATTATATAGCAAAACAACATCCCTGAAAGCCAGGCTATTGGCTCAAGAAAACATTTTCTAAATGCTGATGGATTCCATTAAAGACATCAACATCCCAGAGGATGTGTGTCCTTTGATATGTGTGTCCTCTGGGCTTAGGCTGGGTAGAGGGCTGGGGAACCAGGGGATTCAGATAAAGAATACGAAACTGTGTTAAATAAGTAAGGGTGGCACTGAAGGCAAAGGGGGAGATATGGAACGTTATCTCAGCATGGTGAGGGAGGTGCTGACATTCATTTATCCAGCATGAGTCAAGTCCATGTTGATGGTGATGTGGAAGTGAGAGCATGTTTATGAACCAAAGCTGCAGAAGGACTGCAGGGCTATGGCTGGATGAGGGAAGTAGCAGAGATTCAGAGGTCTGCAGTTATCAGCTGGCAGTTCACTGGCCAAGCCAAATGGACAGAAAGGGTCACCAAGCACCAGGTAGATGTGGGACATCAGCCACACACACTTAAGGACCAGCAGGAAATAGTGGAGATTTTTCTTCCCAATATCATCTCAGTGAGAGAGTCAGGAGAAAGGGATGCTCCCAGAAAGACTGAAAACTTTAAATAATAGACAAAAGCACATTTTCTAAATATGTAGTTTAGATTACCAGATCAAACTAAATTTAAACTCATTGTACATTTGTTTATCCACCACGCAGCAAGTGGTAATCTGGAGAAAGACCAGATCAGCAATAGGCAAAATAAATATCTAACGGTCTTTCTGCATGTCCACTTTGTAAAAGTGTGTGTTAAATTGGTGATTCTGCACACTGTTGGGGTTCTACAGTAAAAGTAGCAAGTAGTTCTCTAAGTCAATTCAGTATCTCTTGTAGAGTCTCTGTAAGTCCCAAGAGGTAATTGAATGCTTTGGGAGGATTTAGTGTATTCACCCATGAATCCTTCTAGCACCTGAGAGAGAAAGAGACAGTGGGGAGAAACCGAATTCCCATGGTAGAAAAGCACATGAGGCAGAGGAGAAAGTTGAAATATGAAAGGAAAGTATAGATCTGTCTAAAATGTGTTGGTGATACCAGCAACAGAACTGCCCTGACACTGTGTGTGTTTGTTTTCAGTATCAGCATGCAACAGTCAAATCTACCTGTGTTTCATGTTTGTGGTTGCTTCTAAAAGCAGCCTAGGGACAGTAGGAACTCCTCATACCGTATGCCACTGAATTTTATTCCCACATTTGGTGGAGTCCATGCTGTGCAAGAGCCAGCTTGTTCTTGCCCAAAAGAGCCAATCATGCACACTCTTAAATTCAAGTGCCATGACAACACAATGGTAGCTATAAACTCAGCCATGGGGGAGCTCTTAAACCATGGAAATCAGCAAACACTATAAATAAAGGTTTTGGGGTTTTTTTTTCCTGGAAAGCCAGTTAGCTAAACATTTCCTAACACAGGGGGCCAGAGAAGACATTAGCAACCCCTTTCACCCCCACCCACGGAAGCTCCCTGTGTCTTGGTCTGCCCTTTCCAAGCACTCAGGAAGCCACCTTACTTTTTGAGGAAAGAAGTGAGGCAGCCAAGGGTGATATTTGCCAATTTTGGGATTATCTATGGTCTGAGCACCCAGGCCTCCAGCTTCTCCTCTTTGCCACATATGCTCTTTAACTGGCTATATTACTACTTAGTAGCATACCCTCTGGCAGCACTAAAGGAAACGGTTGACTGTTCCAATAGCAAGGAAGAGCTCTGCTGGGGTTGCCTGCACACCTGCCTCTCTTGCTTTGAGAAAGAATTTATCAGTTACCAAGATTTCATGGATGAGGCAGCCACAGGTTTCGTCTCCAATCATGACATAATTCAGTGATTCTTTAACAAACTCATCAGCAGTCTTGGTTACCATGTTGGTGTTTAGATACTTTGTCATTGGGGTTGAAACAGCATAGGGGGTCAGCACCTACAATGGGAAATAAAGGCCATAACACAGGAGCAATCTGTCCACACCTGAGCAATTAACACTTATTTTAACCACCTCTTCATTTTCCAATTCTGTTCTTCCTGTAAAAAGTCTCGGGATCTTAACTGATAATGGAGCACTGAAAAGGCATAAACTGGCACAGAGCTGTGAATCAGAAAGGCTGGTTTCTGGTTTAACTTTATCACTAACTCAAGCTGAGACCTTAGCCACAACCATGTCAGGTGGTTCAAATGTACATGGGGTGACTGAGGACATGAGTTATCTCTTAGACATGGTGGCCAGATTTCAACAATAAAAATGTAGGACACTCAGTAAAATTTGAAATCCAGACAAACAAGGAAAAAGATTAAAGTATAATATGTCCCAAGTATTACATGACCTACACCTATACCAAAAAAGAAATTACTATTATCTGAAATTCACACTAAACTGGATGTCCTATATTTTATCTGGCAACATTGCCTGAGAAGTTTATTTCTAACACATACAGCCAAAGCTGGAGCAATGCAAAGCTCTCTGGATTCACACTTTCACGCTTCAGTTAGGAGCCAGGAGTGGCACATACCTGATGATCTTTCCTATTGTGGTAAGAAAAATAAACAATCACACATTGTGCCTTGCAAACTCAACACCATGTTTCCACCTGGGATCTCACCACACTGTGTCCTAGCATGAGATTTCATAATGGGGTTTCTTACTTTATTCCCAGACAGAGACCTCGGCATCTTTAGAAAGAAAAAAAAGATCCATGCTTGTTTTCTTGGTTTTATTTTTCCTCACATCACATTTTCTTCACATTGATGAGGGAGCATAAGGCATGTTGAGGGCAAGATACAAGCTAGCGCATGCATGCACACGCACACACACACACACACACACACACACCCTGTGGGATATGTGTGATATTCCTCAGGGATGCCAGGCTGCCCAAGAACAAAGGAAAGGAAAGAAAACAAATGGTTAACTGTAGAGATCACAGTTGTACAGGGCATGGGTCTCCATCAGTTTATAAATATCTTAGTAAAGTACAAGAAAAAGGCAATCTTATCAATAGCCTAATCTCCAGAAACCTATAGACTCAGTTTCCTGGAGCCCCAACATCATGCCTCCGTAGTGATGTGGGGAACAAAGGCAAGAAGGAAATGGCAAGTAAAATTAAATTTCCTTATAACCTGCAGCCAATTGACAAATACTTGAGACAAATACAGAGTATAACATTTCTCCAGAAACTCCCAACTGTCCTATGCTAATGCCTTACTACAGGAAAACAACCTTAATTTGACAATAGCCAGGCCTCCAGTATCTTTGAGTCCTCTTTAGCATATCAAAGTCCTTCTGGAGGCCTCCTTTTTGACTTTACCTCCCTCAACTCCATAGTATATAACCAGCTACTCTTCACAACCCCAGTGCAGCTCTTCCTGCCCATGGGTCCTGTCCCATGCTTTAATAAAATCACCTTTATGCACCAAAGACGTCTTCAAGAATTTTTTCTTGGCCATCGGCTCCAAACCCCCCCCCCAAAAAAACTTAATCAATATCACACTTGAAATTGTGTTGTTTCATAACTGAATCTAATTATAAGTCGATCAATCCAACTGAATTTGTTCTCATGGAAATTAACAGTCATTAATTTGTATAACAGTTTTCTTCTAAAGATCTCAAAGTGTTACTCTTAGAGAAATATAAGAAGCGTGCATTCTTAAACCCAGTTTCCAGATAGAGGAATAACTGGGTTTGAGAACGCATGCTTCTTACATTTTTTGACCCAGAGCCCTTAATTATCAAAGCAAGATCTTCAGGAACTCCTCCCACTTTTTCTCTGGCATTTCAACTGACAATATCCAAGATGGCAGCTGCTCCATCTGCCTGGGTCCCTGCATGGCTACAATGAGTTAATCCTCTCTGCCAGCTTATAGTGAATGAGAAATAAATCTTTGCAGTTTGAGGCCAATGAGATTTTATGAGTTATTTTTTACTGCAGGAAACTTAGCCTATATGGGGTAGCACTGTTGCAAAAAGAATCTATCTTCAGCTGGGAGTTGGAGAATGGATAGGAGGGAGAAGTATCTGATAGGTGACAATTAAGTCCATCAGGGCAGAGAACAGAACTGTGGTCTAGTGACAGGGTTGTTATAATCATTCACCATGAAAGACAGTGCTATTTGCAAAGTTTGTACCATTAACTCATATCTGCCTATTGAATATGGCATATTGATATGCCTTTATCCTATAAGTGATTAATTTATAGGAACAACCATCTGAGATGTTCTCACCTGGGTATTTTAATTGAAAATCAGTATGTACAGCAATGATTTTACAGATTTAACTGTGAGTGTACCTTTTCATTTCTAATAGTATGTCTTAAAGCTTCTTCCCAAACAATAACAAAAAACCTCTGTAAACTGTTTATTCCAAGTTCCAGAAAGCAGTTAACTCTATTTTGCTGAGCCAAGCACGTATATGTCACTGACACCTCAAGAATCATACTGCACAGTCTGCTGATGGCTGTGACAACCCTCCTCTGTTTAAGGTTGGGACAAGGTCATCTCCACGATGGTTCTGCTGTTGTAGGTGAAAGAGGAAGCCAAGCACTTCTACTCTAACCGCTCAAGAACCAGGGTGGGGATCTTTGTGGCCCATCACAGATGAACAGCTCCCAGAGTACCTGCCACCGCTGCTACTCCCTTACCGCCACTGCTCACCCCAACCGTTGCTACCCCCCCCCCACTGCCACTAGCCACCCTCCGACCGCGGCTACCTCCCACCACTACCCCCCCCACTGCCACTACCCACTCTCCGACCGCCACTACACCCCTCGATGGCCACTACCCCCCAACAAATACTACCCCCTTCATAAATGCTACTCACCGCCCAACCGCCGCTACCCCCCAACCACCGCCTCTTTTCAATACAGATCTCTTGCCCGGTTTTCTTTTGCTTCTTCTCCACAATTCCTCCTGCCTAAACCTATCTCCTGCACCTGAGTCAGAGAGTAAAGGCTGGTCAGACAAGACCAAGACACTGTCATGATGCAGTGCTCACTCACCCTGCCCCATTTCCTCCTCCAGCACCTAGGGCAACTACGGTGGCAGCTGCCACTGCGAGGGTCACAGGAACTCACGTGGTGTCATCCAGACCCTCCCACCTGGCCATGCATGTGCCACCTGCCCTGCAGGAAGCAGTACCCCAGCTCCATGGGAATCCACACTTCCTAGCCCCAGTCCCACAGACTCAGAGCTGTTGACCTCACCTGGATAATGATTCCTTTCCTTTTATATTCTGCTTGCAGGGCTTTGGAAAACGTACACACAAAAGCCTGGAGCAAAAAGGAGAAAACACTTAAGGGGAGAGCTTGCTTTGTCCTCAGAGCCAACTTATTCAGATCTTAAAGGGACTGCAGGGAGCTGACCTGCTTTACCTTAAAATGCAGCAGTTTGTCTGATGGGAGTTAGGACTTCTTGGCCTGGGAAGAACTCCCTCAGTGAGCAGGAACATACATTTTGGGATTAATACATGCCTAGGGCCACTGCATATAGATGACCTTACCCAGAGAAGGCTCTCCCTTGTCTCAGTGCCAGGGAACACCCCCTCCTCTGAGGGTTTGGTTTTATGACTAGGGCATGGGCCACCTGGCTAGGCCTCCAGGACAGAAGAAAGACACAGTGCTACTTGCTGGCAGCAAAGGAGCAGGGCTATCAAGCAAGAGGCTGAGTGGGGCCTGGAGTCCCATGGGGACTGCGCTTGTCCAGCTGTGCTGCCTCAGGGCTTCATCAACCCATGGGCATCTGCTGACATGGTTCCCAGATGCCTGCTGATGAGCCCTGTACACAGAAGCCCCCTGTACATTTGCTCTCCAGGCAAATCTGTCCATCAGCTTGCCAGATGATCCAAAGTCCAAAGGAAAATGCCAGCTTGGAGAAACAAGAGCAGAAGGAGAAGGAAACTTGGACTGCATGCTGCTGCTCACCTTGGAAGCTGAATACGTGGAGTAGAGTGGCCAGGGAAAGAGGGCCACCCCGGAAGAAATGTTCAAGATGAGCCCTTTCCGCCTAAAAATCAAAGAAGTAAAGTTCTGAATGTTTTGCTGCCTGATCACACACAGCTTGAGAAGAAAGAAAACAAAGGGGCTCCTGTGACCACTGGAAAAGTCCACCCTCTCTAGGCTGCTGTGTGCACTAAGTGTTCTCCCCAGAACCGTGAGTGGCCCTTTCCTATGGTGTAGACCCCAACACCATACAGTGATGTTACCCAACAGTCGTGACATCAAGGGCTTGTGACTCAAAACAGCGGCTGTGCTATGACAAACATCCCCCATCAAAATGCAGAGAACCAACTCCACTCAGACAAGACTCAGGAGAAAGGGGTCTTCTTTCTCAAATGTGACCACATAAGTTCAAGGCCCCTTCTGATTCATAGAGATGACCCAGGATAGGACAGATGTCAAATGCAGAATCCTTTCTTGGGTGGAATTTGACAGTCCATCATCTGTTCACACAGGAACCCATGCACAAGTCTCCAGGGTCCTTACTTAATCCTTTTGAAATTCAGTAACTTTAATCCTTCCCAGTTAGATGGATTCAATTCAGAAAAAAAAAGAAACTGCAAATTAGAATACAAGGCTAAGCCCCTTCTTCTAGGGAAGATAAAACTATCAACCATTTGTGTCTAATGAATACCACCTGAGAAAAGCCAGTTCCCAAAGGGGTGTTGTAATAGGGTAATAAAACCATGGACTAAGTAGAGACACCAATAGGTGGTGATTTTTACTACAAAATTTGAGAAATAACAAAAGATGGCTTTGATCTCAGGCCAACTTCTGAAGTTTCTTTTATGTTCAACATGAGTTAATCTTTTTAAAAATTTTTTTCAACATTATTTATTTTTGAGAGACAGAGTGTGAACAGGGGAGGGGCAGAGAGAAAGGGAGAACACAGAATCCAAAGTAGGCTGTCAGCACAGAGCCCATCGTGGGGTTTGAACTCACAAACCATGAGATCATGACCTGAGCCGAAGTTGGAAGCTCAACCGACTGAGCCACCCAGGCACCCCAAGTTAATCTTTTTAATACAATGTGTGGGTGAAACCACTGTTCTCTTCCTCCCTCCAGTAGATGCCACATTTGACCTTCAAATAGGCTTATCTGTTTGCAAAGCTGGCCTGGTGCAGAATGCTACATTTCCTGCTGCAATCACCATGTCTTTTCATCACAGTTTTTCCGTTGGTTAAAGCTGCAGCCAGATGAACCCTATCCCCCCACCCTCCCTACCCTGTCCCTAGTCCCCAGGTCAGTTAACTGTCAGGCCAGGGAGGCCATGTTGTTCTGCACTTTTTCAAAAAAAGACTTTACCTTGATTCCATGTGTTTCAGAATTAGCTGTGTCATCTGTAAGAGGAAGGGTAGAATTAAGCCCTCTAACAAAGGAAGTTAGTAGCCAGTGGGGGGGGGCTTAGGGAAGCAGGTGCCAGAGGAAGTAGTAAAAAAGAGCTTTATCTCTCAGGTGGCCTTGAAAATCTGCTGACACTCGTTGGAGATGATTCTGGCAACACTAGAGTCTGAATAAAACCCACAAGAGGCAACCTAGACTAACGGCAAACTGTTAGAGGCTTCTGGTTTCTTCCCCATAAAGCTAGTCTTCCTGAAAAATGAGGGCAGTGAAAAATTATGGAAATTGGCTTCCAGCCATGGGATCAACACTGAAGTTCCCCAGATACTTTTCATTCTGGGAGACAGGCATAAGTAGGTGGGCCATCACAAACTTCACCCATGAGTTAGAAGTAGGAAGGACGTCAGGAAATCTAACAAGTATCTGTGAACGTCTCACATAAAAGGAATGAGATAGAGAAGTACATCTCTTCAATCCCACAGCAGCCAAGTAAGCAGCTCACAGGCGGACTGTGAAATAGCTCCATATACAGATCATGTCTATCTGTCCATTGGAATTACAGCAGTGTGAAGGAATCTGTTCCCTGTCCCAACTTGCCTGGCCCTGGAAGGGGTTTTTCCTACCAGTTCTGCAGCTTAAATGCCCCATTAAAAGAGCTTTTCATATCATAATTATAAGGCACTCATTTTAAGAGTTAAGGAAGAGGCAGAGGCACCTGGGTGGCTCAGTTGAGTAGGTATCTAACTCTTTATTTCAGTTCAGGTCATAATCTCATCATTGTGAGAGCAAGCCAGCTTTCCACTGGTCATGGAGCCTACTTAAGATTCTCTCCCTCTCCCTCTGCTTCTCTCTCTCTCAGGAAAGAAAGAAAGAAAGAAAGAAAGAAAGAAAGAAAGAAAGAGGAAGGGAGAAAGGAAGGAAGGAAGGAAAGGGAGGGAGGGAGGGGCAAACCCACAGACTGAAATGTTCTCAAAAGTACAACTGAGTGGAATCAAGCATGTCTCTAGAAGAGGCTTGAGAAGAGAGGATCCAAACAGAAGGGGAGGGGCAGAGACATAAAGGAGACTGAAGACCAGAAGACAAATTTTGCCTATTTTTCTGTGTTGTCTGGGGCCCTACAGGAGCTTCTCAGTAGGCTCTATGCCTGCCACCATCCCTATATCATAGGTCAGGACTTTAATCCCAACCCTGAGGGCCTCCAGATAATGTTTTCACTGCTCTGGGGCAGCAGTGGGGGTGGAGTGGCAGTAGACTACTTCCTGAAAGTCTGGGTTTTGAGGGAGACAGGAGAAGCATGAGGACTAGATGATGCCCTCATCTTCCCCTTGGCTCTCTCTCCCCTCCCCCTAAAGGGCACTATGGGAGCGTGTTGGACAGCACCAGCATTTCTTCAAAGCCTCCCTACTGAAATCACTAGCCTTATTGGATGAATGATCCCAACAGAGAGATAACATTAGACTCAAAGCTCCTGATATTTACTCTCTTACCCCACCTTCCCTTCAGACTCATTCCCACATCCCTGCCCTTGACAGAGAACGCTACTATTTCCAGGTGGCTCCTTTGGGATGACTAAGTGATGCTAGTCATGCTTCCAACCAGTGTGACCAACTGAGGCATGGTGTTCTCAGAAAGCTAATCTGCAATTTGTTTTCTTTGCTATTTAAGGAAGTTAGTGTCTACCAATATATAAAAAATGTTTTAGCAAATCAAAGCATTTGTCTGCTAAAGGAGCCAGAAGGTTGTCAGATATATTTGGGAAACCCTGTGACCAAATGGACCAAGACTGCAAGATCAACGTATAAAATAACATGAAAGATTTTAGTGGTAAAGCTGCAGACAACAGTTGGACATTATAAAACTTACAATTACATCAGCTGGGGTTTTAAAACAACTATTGATTGCTCGGCTTACAAAGGATGTATGTACCAATAAAAACTGAGCACAACTACAAAACTTTTTACAGAAGAACCACCAATGGTGAACATAACTTTTTGTCCATTTTACATTGGTTTGCTCAGCCTCCATCTCCCTCCTTATACTGATAGCAACTTATTTTTCTTTGGGAAAGCAACCCTTCTCTGCCAGGCCATGTTATAAAAATGAGACTGGGCCCTCCTGTCCCTAATGCCGCTCCCCATGCCATGAAACCATGGATCGTACTGATTCACTGCTACAGTTCTACTGGACATTCCAGAGCAGTCAGAAGGACTGTAATGTGCAGTTGTGAATGTTGTGTACTGGGCAAGGTGCCCAGCTGTGGGGGTGACTGTCAGCTGAAAGCCCAGGGTTCACTCACAAGCCATTAGGAGGGCTCTCCCCATTCAGAGTAAAGGGAAACATTGTGTTCACACAAAAGCATCATCTATCCATGCTTAAGCAGCACCTTTTCCCGAATCATCTGCTCTGAGGGGGTGCCTTTTTCTTATTCACACAAAGGCACAATATAGGACAGCTTTGTGATAGTCATGCCTGCAAATGCTTATGCAGTTGACTCTAATCAAAGAAAATGAGTGCTGAATGGCACCTGACACATCCCTTAGTCCAACATTCTTTCAAGAACAGATGAAGAATCTGAAGTTCAAGGGAGTTAAACCACATGGCCAACACTGTCCAACTAACTAGTAGCTGAGATAGGATCAGAATAAAGAAATCTTGAATTTCAATTCAACAAATATTTGTTGAATGTCAAAAGTCCAGAAAAATCCAAGCCAGGCCTGCTGTCATTTTTCAAACCAAGTGAGATTTCCTCCATTAACAAAGATGAAAATTAGAGGAAGGCACCATTTTTTTTCAAGTTACTCTGGAATCCTGAGAAACTTTCAATGTCTAATATGTTGAAGCCTAATATATCCTGACATGTGACAAAACTTGATGAAAAATGAGATTCAGACACTCTGGAGAATAAATTCATTACTGTATTTTCCTGATGAAAAGAGAGACAATTAAAAAAAACACAGCCTGGTCTCTCAATCAAGTGCAGTTCAGCTTCACAGAATTCTGCTTCTGCAGAAGAAAGCAGTTCTCCTGAGTTGCCAGATTCCAACAGCTACTACATTTTAAGCATTTAGCACAGATATTGACTACATACCTTCACTACTGAGGTGATGTTACAGTGGATGAGACTCTGTAATAAATAATCACAACCATGAATTAGCTGGATGATTTGAGAAAATCTCTTGAGAGGCAGTCAGTGCTAAAGAACCATAAAATGGGCAAAAGGGTGGGTCTGAGCACTGCCCCTCACTCACTCCGCCTGGAAATGAGGTTCTTGATTGATGGTCACCAAGTATGCTCTAGAACTGGGGAGCACCTGACGTCCACTACGATTCTATAAGAATTGACCTTAAGTAAAAGTTAATTAAGAATTTCCTTCAAAATTTAGAGATTTTCCTTCAAAATACAGTTTTTCAAAGGAAGGTGGTTATTTTCCAGCTAAAGGAAGAGAGTTAGCATATGTGGGTTTAGAAGACAACAGCATAGCAAATAGAAAGGTTCTGGGCTACAGATGCCGGGTAAAGAAACTACTAGAATCACACAAGACAGACAGAAAGGAAAGGAGGGACATACAGAAGCAAGCACAAATGCAGACATAAGTAGAGAAACAAAAACAATAATGGATCATGGTTAATAGAGAGACACAGACTTGTGCCAAAAATAGGGATTTAGATGGGGTTAGATATGTGGCTAAGAGGGGAATTTTGCAAGGACATGCAGCAAAGTCCAAGCAATCTGGCATTATTTTTCCATGCAGTAGACTTGGGGATTAAATAGGACCACAGGCACACAATGACAGCCTGTTCAGAACGGGTATAACTACATGATTTTGAAAGTCAGGACCTGGAGAAGAGTCAGCAAATCATGTCTTCAAGGACTATTAAATGCGTAACAAATTCACTGATGACGTGCAATGGCAGCCATGGGTCTGGGTCAAGGTTGCCGGATGTACAACACCCCCAACCACAGAGTTTTGTGTCACAGACTTTCCTCACGCTGAAAGTTGAAAAAAATCTTATTGCCTGGAAAGACAATGAAAGCCAAAGAGCTGGCCTTCTCCCACTTATAACCACAGCTGTAAATGTGTTAGCCAACACAAAGTCCTCAAAGATTATAAAGCAGAACACAGAGCCCCAAGAGAATGGGACAGTGGGCAGGTAAGTTTTGGTGTGCAGAGAAGGAGGAAGATTCTATATCCTAGAGATGGTCATGGAAAGTGGTGCCCTTGCCTGTGTGGCAAGTACTTAGGTGAAGAGAAAGGGAGAGCTACAGACATCCACCTGGAATACAGAATTTTGGCCAGACAGTCTCCCTTGTACCCTTTCCCAGGCCCTAGTGACTACCCAGCCAGGAGGCCCAGTCCCCAGTGAGAGGAAACCATCCACAGAAAGAGACCAGACCTACCTGGATTTCATCTGGTGTATCAAGGAAGTGGCTCGGGAGAAAGTTTGGAAGCATTCCGACATTGTTGACTGACAAAGGCAAAACAAAATGATGTCAGAGGAGCTGGTAGCAAGTGTTTATTAAAAGCCTTAAAAATGCTTATATTCAACCCCAGAAGTTTCTTCTCTTGGGAAGTTTCCCTGAGGAAACACATACAGAAAAAAAATTATGTTCAAGGCTGTTCTTTGCAACATAATTTGATAACAGTGAGGAAATTGAAGGGGAAAACAATTGTCCAATAGTAGGAAGCACATCATATGGATCATGAGGCAGCCGTATGGCAGAATGCAATGCAGCCATTCAAAACTATGACTGCTTAGAAGTTTAAAGACATGGGGAAGCATTTGTGGTATATGGTTTTTAAAATTGTTACAAAAGAGTATGTAAATTTAATCCCAGCTTTGGAAATATGTGTGTATATGTCTGGAAGGACATGTACCAGAACATTATCTCAGGCTGTGGAGATATTAACCAATTTATGTGCTCATAGATTCTTTCTGGTTTTTCTGTAATAATGTGGTTTACATTTTTTATTAGTAAAAAATGTCTTTATTTTTAAAATTCAGCAGGAAGTTTAGAAATCAAATCTTCCTTCTGTGTACAATATAGAGACTGTGCTCTGTATCAGGTCATAAAATATCTTGTCTATAAGTCACCGCAGAAAAAAAATAGTATCTTGTTTTCTGAATAAGAAAGTCAACTCTCAAATAAACATGCTCACTTGCTATTTCATGAATCAATCACAGCAATGTTTGTTTGCTAAACTAATTCTTTAGGCCAACGTTTGTTTGTTTGTTTGTTTGTTTGTTTGTTTGTTGGTTGGTTTTTGAGAGACAGAGAGAGTGAGAGAGAGACAGCATGAAGGGTGGGGGGAGGAGGGGCAGGGAGAAGGAAGAGAGAGAATACCAAGCAGGCTCCAAGCTGTCAGTGCAGAACCTGACACAGGGCTCAATCCCATGAACAGTGAGATCATGACCTGAAGAAATCAAGAGCTAACACTTAATCAACTGAGCCACCCAGGTGCCCCAAGGCCAATGTTTCTGAGATTCTGTCTTTCTGTCTAATATCAGTTATCAGTGGGGGAAAAAATCATTTTCATATTATAAAATATGGTTGGGAAGGTTGAAGTATCTTAGTTTCATACATTCCAAAGCCATACATAAATGTGTTAATCCAATATGCCTCTTGAAAAATTGAATTGTAATATTTTGTTTAATGCTACAACTTAAAAGACAGTCATGGGTTAAGTTCAAGTTTACCACAGAATAATCAAGCATCACTAAGATAATTGTTTTACTAATGTATTATAATATGCTTTGCATTTTGCAATTTACTTACCTAAAATTCCAATTTCTAAGCCTTCAAGTTTTTCTCTAATATGCTCGTAGATGTTGTCTTTGGTAAAATCTGCTTGTATAATCTTCACGCTACTCCCTGTGGTACACTCTGCATTAGAGACAACAGATATTCTTTAATGAACAGGAGTTCGAATCCCTCCCTTGCTCATGGACTTCTCCAATGCTCCTGGCACTACCTGAGCAGACCTTTAAGAGGATAAAACCATTATCCCAATTAGAAACACGAAAAAGTCCCCAATAAATGCTGGGAAGTGCTAAAAGATTTGTGAGTGATGGTTTCTGGTGTTTCTGAGAGTTACTCTGATGACAAGTATATGCTCTAAAATAAATTTAATGCAATGGTTCTCAAAGTGGAGTTAGAAATTCTCAGGCTCCACCCTGCATGCCCTCCCAGTGACCCTGTTCATGCTCAAGGATGAGACCCCTGGTCTATAGGCCATAAGAGGATAGTGATATGTTGCCTCTCCTCAGTGTCAGGTCCCCGTGGCATAGACAGAGCAATCCTCTGCATTTGTCCAACATGGTAGTATTCATAAAGCATTTACACATATAATATCTTATTTTAAACCTCTCTACAACCTTGTAAAGTAGATATTACACCCATTGCTAAGAGGAGAAAACTAGGGCTCAGAGAAGCTAACTCGCCCCAAGACACCCACACTCTGCTCCCTCCAAGTCCATGCTCGCTCTGCTATTCCATGTGGACTTGGCTTTGTGCAGAAGCCTTCAGTGGATATAAAAGCAACAGGTAGAGTTCAGCAACTGCTTCCTGCTCAACTTTGGAGTTAAACGCAATATTTCTGGGACAAGTGATCTTGAGGCATAGTTTGGCAGGTGGGGGGATGTTTTCAGGCCAAAGACACTTCTTGCTTTTCAAGGACAATAAAAAGCACATCTTAGCATTATGAGAGAAACACTGAAGGATATCCTAGTTTTGGTCAAAGTTACTTTTGATATCCAGACATGGAACAAAAGCAGAATTCATTGGTTGAAGGGCACTGAGCCTCCATAGTGTGATTGCCCAGCCCCACACTTCCCACCATCCCACACTATTCCAAATCTCCCCCAGAGACACAAGGCCATCCCCTGACAGCCTGTCACAGTCTTCACAAGTCTTCATAATTGAAGACTCATTCTTTTGAGGTAAGGATTTTACAAATTACTAAATTAATAATTATTAAAATAAAATACCTAAAAAGGGATATGATTACTATTAACTAACAACACCTTGCAGTGGATCATAATGATCAAATATTATAGTATAAATGCTGCCTCATAGAGTTGTACAGTGTACAACTTTTACAACCATACATGGCAGCCCTGGATCAAATATTTTTTAAAAATATGATAACCACCAGCAAGGACTATCCCTCAACTCCCTGCAAGGAGCAGGGCACAGATACAGGGAAATGCCCAAACATAGATTCTGCTTTTGAAGGAAGTAGCAGAAGCAATAAAACAGCTGGGACCTCTGGGTGAGCAGAACTAATTCGACAGATGAAGACACTCCACCAAGGAGAGAGTAGACCTATGTGTGCATGTGTCTGTTCCTATTTCACCCAGCCCACAGAATCCCTGCTGAACTAATGCCACTTATGTCCTGCCCTTAACTTTGTAAAGTCAGCTCCCTGCAGAAGGACCAGTGCATCAGGCATCAGGAGCAGCCTTAGGAATGCTGATGGGGCCTCTACAGACAGAACCTACAGACTTGGTTGGTGGGCTCCACAAACATCTCCCTTATTTCTTTGGGTCACTCACCAATCTCCGCAGCAATGGCCTGTAGTTTTTTCAGTGTCCGGCTGATAAGCACAACATTGAGTCCTTGTCTTGCTAGCTGGGAATGGGGGTGGGAAAACTGAAAATGAGCAAGATGATAAGCAGATAGGGAAGTCGTGTTTTAAAGGTGAATTGGAACATCACCCACTTGGTCACAAGGTGATGTGCTTGCTTCTCCTGGGTTTAAATGTGCAGAATGTGACAAAGATTTCTGGATTATGAGCAAAACAGCCACATGGGGCCAAGCTATATGTGACATAATAATAGTTTATTTTTAGGTGTTTATTATGTGCCAAAAACTATTCTAAGAGCTTTTTTATTTAAAAAAATAAAAGACCCACAGACCCTTTTTTATTTAAAAAAAAAAAAAACCCTCTGAATGCGCTCTCATCAGAAATGCCTGGGGCCAAATGTGTTTTGGAATTCAGAATTTAGAAGATTTTATAGTATAATTTATATAACAAGTATAGGGCAGTACCCCCTGTTTAAAAACTGTATTTCTGCAGCAACTCTTGAGCTGATTCCTATTCATAAGGACATTTTTCTCGTGGTTCACTTCACTCGGGCAATCACTGCACTTGGGCATGGGCATGGCCTGAGCCCTCTCTCTTGGCTCCCAGCAGGACAAAAAGTAGAATAAGGAACCAGAGGGTAAATAGACGCTTCTCTGAGATCAAGGAGGAACTCTTCTTCAGAGTGGATAGTGCCTCAACTCCAAGGCTAAGTGGCAGTGCACAGAAGAGGTCCACATTAACGTGGCACAGGGGACAGGCAAACTCAGTATGCTGGGCGGTCCCAGACAGGTCGAGACTCCTCACACCTAAAACTGCTACTGTGAGAAAAGCTAGAGCTTTCCCTGAAGACAAAGGGAAAAACTAACATTTGTTTAAACCGAGACTGATAACATTTGAGTTAGTGACAAAAGGGCCTGTTAGTTGAAATCTTTCTCTATGGTTTTAATTAAGTTATTTATACCTTTATCTTTTATCTTAATTGTGGTAAAATGCATATAACATAAAATTTATCATCTTAACAAATATATGGAATGTTTCATGAATTTATGTGTCACCCTTGTGCGGGGCCATGCTAATCTTCTCTGTGTCGTTCTAGATTTAGTATATGTCTTGCAGAAGTAAGCACTGTGCCTTTATTTTCATAAGGAATTACAGATTATAGAAAATACATAAGCAGCTGAATTAAAGACTATAATATGTGATCTCCAATAGCCAACAACTCAATCTTCAAGCCAATGATCTCAAAATCACCCAGAGAGATGTCAAACACACACACACACACACACACACACCCAATTCCCACCAAAACCATCCAAATAAAAATTTCAGTGTTTACATCTTTTTCTATTTTAATTTATTAAATTATCTATGCAATACACAAATACAATCTTATTGTAAAAGATGTCTCCAAAACCCCTATACACCCCTAGGCTCCTGCTGCTTACCTTTTTCTCTGCATCTACATACATATATAAGCACATACAGAAATAAACATTCATTTCACACTTTATAAATGGCATTATAAAGATTGTGTTTTTAAGCTGATGATGTGTCTTATTTCTAAGTATCCTATCTATCTCCACATCACTCCAGTTTCATAGTGTCCTGTAGTTCACTTTAGGGTGAGCACTGGAGTTATTTTTAAGTTTTCCCATTACCTATATTACCACAATGAATACCCTTCTATATAACTCTTCATATATACAAGTGAATCAATTCCTAGAGTAGATAGTCAAGAAGTGGAATTGTATCAAAGGGTGCATGCTTCTAAAATTTTAACAGTGTTGCCAAAATACGGTGCCTTAAAACCATACCACCAAAAATACAACTATAGCTATTTCTTCACACTCTGTCCAGTATTTTATATTAGCAACCTTTTCAACTTTTCCCAATCTAATGGTCAAGAAATTATATCCTTATATTGTTTTAATTTGCATTTTTATAGTTATCAGTGGAGCTGAGCATTTTTTTTTTTTTTTGGACATTTGTATGAATTACTGGTGTGTACTCTTTTGCCCATTCTTCTACTGGGTTGTCAGTTTTAAATAAATTTTTAGGTGTTTTGTGGTTTTTTTCACATATTCTGAGTATTAATTATTTGCTTACTATATATTTAGTATTTTCTCCTTTATTTATGGCACCTTTACCATACATTATATATTAATTTTCATGTTATCGTTCGTAAATATTTTCTATGGCTTTTTAAAAACTTCCTTTATGAACTTCCATAACTCCAAGGATATATTTTCCTATAACCTTTTACACTATTTTTATATTTCCTGTTCGTTTATTTTTGAGAATAACCTGAGCGTGAAATCACCTAACATTATTTTTTGCAAGATGGGTGGCAATTTTCTTTACAAAAGTTTTGTATTTCTCCATTCTTTATACTTTTTTAGAGAGAGAGAAAATGGGGGAGAGTGCAAAGGGAGAGAGAGATAGGTAGAGAGAGAGAATCTTAACCAGGCTCCACAGTCAACACAGAGCCCGACACAGGGCTCAATCCCATGACCCTAGTATTGTGACTTGAGCCAAAATCAACCGACTGAGCCAGCCCAGGCATCCCTCCATTCTTTCTTGATTTAAAATGCCAACTTAGGGGCGCCTGGGTGGCTCAGTCGGTTGAGCGTCCGACTTCAGCTCATGATCATGGTCATGGTCTCAGGTCATGATCTCGCAGTCTGTGAGTTCGAGCCCCGCATCGGGCTCTGTGCTGACAGCTCAGAGCCTGGAGGCTGCTTTGGATTCTGTGTCTCCCTCTCTCTCTGCCCCTCCCCCACTCATGCTCCATCTCTCACTCTCTGTCAAAAATAAATATTAAAAAAAATTTTTTTAAATGCCAAGTTAGTCATATGCCAAATTCTTACATGTCCGTGGGTCTATTCGTGATCTACCTGTTCTGTTTCACCAATTTGTTAGTCAATTTCTGTGCCAGTGCCATTTATGATTTAATCACAATCTTCTAATAGGCTTTGATATTTGATGTGTGAAAAAGCAAGTTCCTACCATTTATTGTTCTCTTTCAAAATGTTTTTATCTTCTTAGTTTAACTTTCCAAATAAATGATAAAATTGTCTAGTCAAGTATTATATTTAAATTAGAGAAATTTAGGGTAAATAATATTTTGAAATATTACGATATTTGCAGTAATCAGTTGTCTCATCCAGACATTTGGTATCCATTTGTCCTAATCCCATGTGTTCTTCTCAAAAATTTTAGAAGTGTCTTCACATAAATCTTGGACATTTTGTATTAGTTAACATAACATTAGCTCACATAACAGAGAACTCCAAAATTTCAGTGGTTTCACACAATGAAGTTTGGTTTTTGTCTTATAAACTCTTTTTCACATAGTCATTCAGGTCCCATGCTGAGAAAGTCTTTGCCATCTTCAACACTAGGTTTCTAAGATTGCCCTGGGTGTTGACACCCAGCCATGCAAGGATTAAGACAGAGAAGATACATCCCCTCCTTTAACCACATTGACCAAGAAGTGACACACATCATTCTGCCTGATTCCATTGGCCAAATTAGTCACATGGCCCCACTTTGGTGGAAAGGAGTCTGGGAAATGCCCTGGCTGGGCAGCCACTTCTGGCTGTAAGTCTACACCATGGGGGAAAAAAGTAAGGATATGGGAGGACATTTAACTGTACCTGTCACCAATATCTTACATTTATTTGTTGCCATCATGAATTAAGTTATTATGGAAAGCAGAGGAAACTCTAGAATGAAATACCTAGGTTCAGTTCTTGTTTCTACCACTTAAACCTGTGCACACAAGTTACTCAGACCAAAGAGTTTCCGCATTGGCAAATCATGGACACCAATAGATATACTTCATTAAGTTGTTCTGAGAATCAAATAAAAAACCATACCACAAGTGCATGGTGCAGAGCCTGTCACATAGGAAAGCACCCAATAGTATCAGTTATTTTTCTATGTATTCTACTTTGTTACCCTTAGTGATTAGGAACTCTGCCCAGCCACCTCGCTGAATTCTTTTACTCATTGTAATAATTTCTTCATCAATGGTTGGCTTTTCATCATAGACAGTAATATTATCTACAGATTACAGTTTTGTCCCTTCCTCTCCAATGTTTGCATACTTTTGGCCTCGTTATCTTGGATAATATCTCTTGTGCTACGTCAAGCAAATATACTGTCTGTTCTCTCCCATACTGAGAACACTTTTATTTTTTTGTTTATTTGAGAGAGAGAGAGAGAACGCGCGCGCACTCGTGCACACACAAGTGGGGGAGGAGCAGAGAGAGAGGGAGAGAGAGAATCCCAAGCAGGCTCCATGCTTGGTGTAGAGGCTGATTCAGGGATCAAACTCACAAACCGTGAGATCATGACCTGAGCCAAAATCAAGAGTCGGATGCATAACCAACTGAGCCACCCAGACGCCCCTAATGTTTTTCAGTACAAAGCATGAGGTTTCCTGTTATTTCTGGAAGTTATTTTTTATCAATTTCAGAACACTTTCATCTATTCCTTTTTGCCAAATTACTTTATTTTTAAAACAGCTGGATTCAGTTTGCTAATACTTAACTTGGATCCCAATTTTCTTCTTACCTTTGTCCCATTTTGATATCAGAGTCATGCCAATCTGTCTACACAATTCCTGAAACTTGTCCCAGGATTTTCTCAATTTTAAACCCAAAAGTCCCACACCGCAGGATCTGCCCCAGTCCCAAGCAAATCAAGTTGGTTGGTCATCCTAGAAATATTTTGGTTTTTTGGTATTTCTTTCTTATTCCTTGAAGATTTAGTAATATTTACTCACAAGTAACATCTGGGTGTTTTGTAGATATTCATAAATGCCTTTTCCATCTCATGCATGGGTTGAGCCAACTTTGATTATGTTTCCATAGGAAATGTCTTTCATCTAAGTTTTCACTTTATACAAAGATAGTCTTTTCTTGATACACTTGATACACTTCACTTGATACAAAGATAGTCTTTTCTTCCTTTCTTTTTCTTCTTCCTCTACTTTTTTTTAAATCTCCTTGTCTGTAGCTAGGTTCCCAACATTGTTCCTTCTCTTTCTTTTTCTTTTTTTTTTTTTTTTTGAGGTTTTCAAAAATTTGTTCCCTTTTCTGTTTTTTTTTTTAAAGAATCAATCTTGAATGATCAGTTCAGTTTATTCCTATTGTCTCTGTCACCCATTTTTGTTCTTCTCTTTATTAATTTCCTCCTTCTATTTCTTTTGGATTTATTTTGTTCCCTTTCTAGAATTTCTTGAAAGCTAAGACTATCTACAATCTTCCTTATTTTCTAATAGATGCCTTTAAAGCCAAAAATCTTCACTTTGAAACGCATAGCATTTCGACCATAATTCACAGGAATGTCCATTTTTATTTTTTGGAGTTACACTGAGGTATAATTTTTCAATATAGATGACAGGGTGGATATAATTTTCTTTTTTCTTTTTTTTTCTTCTTTCTTTTTTATGTTTATTTGTTTATTTTCAGAGAGAGAGGGCACAAACTGGGGATGGGCAGAGAGAAGGAGAAATAGAATTCCAAGCAGGCTTTGCACCATCAGCACAGAGCCCGATGCAGGGCTCAAACACATGAACCGCGAGATCATGACCTGAGCCAAGATCAAGAGTCTGACCCTCTAACAACTGAGCCACCCAGGTGTTCTGGATGTCATTTTCTAAGATTTGTTTCAATTTTATTGCATAGTAGTCAGTGAACATAATGGTATGTTTTTTGCCATTGGTAACTTATCACAATTTTCTTTCCAATAAGTGCACTCTTATGAATGTTCCATGTGTATCCTTAAGGAATGTGTATTAGCTCTTCATTGGCTAGGTTTTATAAATTTTTGTCTCTTAAATTAAAAGTGAGGTTTACCAAATGGCTTACCAAGTATTGGTTAAACCTGTATGAGAGGGTATTCAAATTCCTTATAAACTTAATTATTTGTATTTATGTAGTAAGATGTTAAATTAGAAGTTTCAACAGAAGTGCAAAGACCCAATAGAAATTGGATCACAAAATCATTTCAGAGAGCAAACCAAGAAAAAAAATTTACAAAATAATATCTAAGTAACCTGACAATGTGATTCTTGAGCCCATCCACAGGGCACCCTTCACTCATATAAAAAATATGTCAAGATAAGGAGCATAGCAAATCAGAGGGCTTTGTGAAGAGGATTTCTTTGGTTTTGTCTGCTACCAAGCTACGATTCCCATCCCCAAGGGCAGGGTGAGGGAGGAGCCTCAAGTCAAAAGGGGTGGGGGTACCATCCCATCTTATTTCATGTTTTCTATGCATCATGCTATCCAGCTTATCGCCCCCTACCCTCCCTGGTTTCTGCTGATTCAGTTAGTGGAGCATAGGCGATGCTATGGTCACAAGTTACAGCAATTTAACATGACAAAGGATTATCTCTTACTCATTATGCTCAAACTGTAGACCCATCTGACCAACACTCCCCAAAATCTAAAGAGCAAGAATCATGGCTTATTGATGCTCTGACATTGGAGCTTTCTGCTGCCATGAGCTAGGCCACCATTCAGACTTGCTTGACTGTTTCTCCTGGACCAGATGTGGGAAAGAATAGGTATGGGGTTAGAGTCTAGACAAAACATCCACCCCAAAGGCAAAGAGACCTCAGCAGAAGCGGAGCTGGAGGAAGATTTCAAGGGCTAAGGAGGTCAGGATGCAAGATGAGAGCACATTCACCAAAGCCATGTGAGGTGTGGAGAACCCAGGAAAGTGCCCCATAAGTCACATGAATGTCAGTCACCAGGCCCAGACAGCCAGTCTCCTTCTTAGGACGGTACCAGGCCTATCCTATCCTTCCTTCTCTTCTCTGCCGACCATCTCCAAACTCCTGCTCCTCACCCCTGGCAGATTCAGACATCTCAGTTGGCAACTGGGAAAGAGAAGCAGACCACAGCACTATGTCATGTCCCCAGAGCATGGTCTCCAAAGCACATCCCAGCTGCAGTAGGGGAGATTTAATTTTATTTCATGTTCAATATTTTCATTATTGCAGGTGACTGGACACTGGGACTGTGGAGTTGAAACCTGTTTGCATCTGGAAGTGACCAGAGGGAATCAGTGAAGTAACGGGACCAGAGGTAGAGAAAGAACCAGAGCTATGGAACAGGTTAAAAAAGACAAAGAGAAACAGTCACAAGTGTGCCCAGTGAGTCCTGCAAAGCCCGTTTATCAGTTCTGTTTCTGAAAGAGTCATGGAAATCTCCTACAGTGGTTGCAAATTCATCAAACACTTCTTCTCTGGATCGGTTTCTACTTTCAATATTTCAAAGTTATATTGTCAGAAATAGAATTGGCTCAATATTAATCATATGAATCTTATAAATATGAACATTTCTATTATGCTTTTTTAATGTTTTATTTATTTTTGAGAGAGAGAGAGAGAGACAGCATGAGCAGGGGAGGGGCAGAGCGAGAGAGGGACACAGAATCTGAAGCAGGCTCCAGGCTCTGAGCTGTCTGCGCAGAGCCCGATGTAGGCTTGAACTCACAAACTATGAGAACATGACTTGAGCCGAAGTTGGACACTTAACCGACTGAGTGACCCAGGTGCCCCTTTTATAATCTTGAATTACATTTTGTCTAATACTGATATTGGGAGCAATATCCTTTCCTGTCTTTTTGCATTTTCCTAGGATATGCAAACTAGGATACTTTCAACTTTACTTTCCTGTATTTAACATTGGATTTTTTTTTTAGTTCTTTCTAGGTTATCTCATATCTATCAGGAAATATAACCAAGTCATATTTACTGCGATTGCAAATATACTGCACCAACTGTCTATCTTGTTTTAGTTTTCTATTCACTGTGTTTCCTTTGTTACTGTACTCAGTCTGTAGTAGGCAAGACAGGACAGACAAAGTTACAGTAACAAAATAGCCCCAAATCTCAGTGGCATAATACAAGAGAAATTTGTTTTTCCTTACACAATGTCCTCTGCAGATAACCCAACAGTCCAGGCCATGCCTCCCTACCCATGCAACCACTCAGGGTCTAGGTTTTTTTCCCAGGGCTCAAATTGACATGAGGCAAGCAAATGACCTACGGTGCTCCATGGTCATTACACAGGGCCTCCATGGCTTTGCCTGGTATTGAGCAATGAGAACTGAACTTAATGATTCTATAGCAAAGACAAATTCATATCTTTTTGAAAAATAAGTTACAAAAACAAGAACACCCCTTTTTTTCCCCCAAACTAAATACAGAAAGACCAGTTCTGTACCTGGATTAGTAAAATATTTTCATAGACGAAAAGATGTTCACAAAACAGTAAACATTTTATAAAAATACATATGAACAAAAGAATACAAATCAAACATATTAGCAAGGTTGCATGTGAGAGGAAGATAAATGGGGGATGGGAATGAAAGAAAAGAAATTGAGAGAGGGAAATGCAAATACATGTCCACACAGAGACTTGAACAAGAATTAGTAACAACTTCATCTGTAATAGCTCCAAACTGAAAACAACCCAAATGTCCATCAACAGGTGAACAGATAAATTATTGTACAGCCGATCCATGGAATACTACTCAGTGTAAAAAGGAATGATTTATATACACAGCAACATGAATGAATTTCAAAATAATTATGCTGAGTGGAAGAACCAAACCAAAAAAGAGTACATACTATATGATTCCATTTATGTAAATTTGGGGGTGCCTGGCTGTCTCAGTCAGTAGAGCATGTGACTCTTGATCTTGCGGCTGCGAGTTCAAGCCCCACGTTGGGCATAGAGATTACTTTAAAAAAAAAAAGTCTTCCAGGGGCGCCTTATGGCTCAGTAGGTTAAGTGTCTGACTTTAGCTCAGGTCATGATCTCACAATTGTGAGTTCAAGCCCGCATCGGGCTCTGCACTGACACCTCAGAGCCTGGAGCCTGCTTCAGATTCTGTGTCTCCCTCTCTCTCTGTCCCTCCCCCACTCACACTCTGTCTGTGTCTCAAAAATAAATAAACATTCAAAAAAAAAAAAAAACCCACTTCATCCCAAACTTAAATACAGGCACAATGATGATTGTTTGATTTTTTTTTTTTTAAATACCATCCCAGAATGTTTTCTAAGAAGCCTGCTTGACCTCATTGGAAATTTTGGGGCATGTAACTTTGCTGGGCTTTTGGGTTGTTTTTTTAAAATCTTTTTTAACATTTTATTTTATTTTTGAGACAGGGAGAGACAGAGCATGAACAGGGGAGGGTCAGAGAGAGGGAGACACAGAATCTGAAACAGGCTCCAGGCTCTGAGCTGGCAGCACAGAGCCCGACGTGGGGCTCGAACTCACGGACCGTGAGATCATGACCTGAGCCGAAGTCGGATGCTTAACCGACTGAGCCACCCAGGTGCCCCAGCTGGGTTTTTTTTTAAGTTTAAGTTTATTTATTTATTTTGAGAGAGAGAGAGAGAACACTAGCAGAGAAGGGACAGAGAGAGAGGGAGAGAGAGAGAATCCCAAGCAGGTTCTTCACTGTCAACCCACGTGGGGCTCAAACTCAAAAACAGTGACATCATGACCTAAGCCGCAATCAAGAGTCAGACACTTAACCAACTGAGCCTCCCAGGCGCCCCTGCTGCTACAGAATTTTTAACAGTCCTCAGCCCTTGGAGGTATGGACAGCTCACAGCCAGCCAGGTGAGGGACGGAGGGTTGTCAGGACTTTATTGTCTAGCAGAGAAGCTAACCCAGAGGCGACACGGTTATACCCCATAGAAAGTTGGCCCATCTGGTACGTAACTTGGCAATTATTATTGCACATTCCTTTCCAACTGACTATATAAATCCTTATTCCTCAGACACTCTCACACAATCAGCAATTTGGCTTCCTTCTGGATCCTTCCTTACTACATTGAATAAAATTTTAACAAATGCTAGCATGTATCTTCGTTTGAGAATTGTGTTTTTACAACCCTGAAGATAAAATATTGGTTAATCCTTTGAATTATTTGCCTAAATGGACACAACAGTTATACTGTAACCCTAATGTCTACAAGATTTTAGAAATGACTGTACTAGCATGTTCTAGTGAAGACAAAGAATATCAGAGAGGGATTTTTAATCTCCCTTTATGTTAGTTTCAAGAAGTACACACAGGAAGGTTGAAACTAAAAAGAGAAAAAAATTATACACAAGATGAATAACAACCAAAAGGAAAAAAATGCATGACTTTCTTAATATCAATCAAAACAGGCTCTAAAGCATGTAAGTATTCCTAGAACTACAGACCAGTAAAAAGTTCAGTTCCTCAAAGTTCAGGATTACCTAATAAAGTAGCTTTACATAAAACTGCAAGAAGAACTGAAAAATACATCACCAGAATAGAAGATTTAATTTCCCACTTTGGTAATTGTTAGATGACACACACAAACATTTGGTTAGAATACTGACTACAGAATCCACAGATATAATACATTTGATCCAATGGGCACATACAAACACTACACAATTGCAGGTAACATTCTTTTGAAAGTCAAGTCTTTGCCCCAAATAGTCAAAGTAATATTGAAGAAGAAAACCAAGGCAGGAGGTATCACAATCCGAGACTTTAGCCTCTACTACAAAGCTGTAATCATCAAGACAGTATGGTATCAGCACAAAAACAGACACATAGACCAATGGAATAGAATAGAGAACCCAGAATTGGACCCACAAATGTATAGCCAACTAATCTTTGACAAAGCAGGAAAGAGTATCCAATGGAAAAAAGACATTCTGTTTAGCAAACGGTGCTGGGAGAATGGGACAGCAACATGCAGAAGAATGAAACTAGACCACTTCCTTACACCATACACAAAAATAAACTCAAAATGGATGAAAGACCTAAATGTGAGACAGGAAACCATCAAAACCCTAAAGGCGAAAGCAGGCAACAACCTTTTTGACCTCAGCTGCAGCAATTTTTTACTCAACACATCTCCAAAGGCAAAGGAATTAAAAGTAAAAGTGAACCTCACCAAGATAAAAAGCTTCTGCACTGCAAAGAAAACAATCAACAAAACTAAAAGGCAACTGACAGAATGGGAAAAGATATTTGCAAATGACATATAGGATAAAGGGTTAGTATCCAAACTCTATAAAGAACTTACCAAACTCAACACCTGAAAAACAAATAATCCAGTGAAGAAATGGGCAGAAGACATGAATAGACACTTTTCCAAAGAAGACCTCCATGTTGGGATGAGCACTGGGTATTGTATGGAAACTAATTTGACAATAAATTATATTTAATACAAAAAATAAAATAAAATAAAATTTTTAAAAGACCTCCAGATGGCCAACAGATACATGAAAAGATGCTCAATGTCACTCATCATCATAGAAGTACAATTCAGACCCCACTGAGATACCACCTCACACCAGTCAGAGTGGCTAAAATTAACAACTCAAGATACTATAGATGCTGGCAAGGATGTGGAGAAACAGGAACCCTCTTGCACTGTTGGTGGGAATGCAAACTTGTGCAGCCGCTCTGGAAAACAGTGTGGAGTTTCCTCAAAAAAACAGAACTACCCTATGACCCACCAATAGCACTACTAGGAATTTATCCAACAGATACAGGAGTGCTGGGTCATAGGGGCACATGTACCCCAATGTTTATAGAAGCACTTTCAACAATAGCCAAATTATGGAAAGAGCCTAAATGTCCATCAACTGATGAATGGATAAAGAAGATGTGGTTTATATATACGATGGAATACTACTTGGCAATGAGAAAGAATGAAATCATGCCATTTGCAGCAATGTGGATGGAACTGGAAGATATTATGCTGAGTGAAATAAGTCAGTCAGAGAAAGACATATATCATATGTTTCCACTCATATGTGGATCTTGAGACACTTAACAGAAGACCATGGGGGAAGGGAAGGGGGGAAAAATAGTTACAAACAGAGAGGGAGGAAGGCAAACCCTAAGAGACTTTTAAATACAGGGAACAAACTGTAGGTGGAGGGGGGGTGGGGGAGAGGGTAAAATGAGTGATGGGCATTAAGGAGGGCGCTTGTTGGCATGAGCACTGGGTGTTGTACATAAGCGATGAACCATGGGAATCTACCCCAAAAACCAAGAGCACACTTTACACACTGTATGTTAGCCAATTTGACAATAAATTGTGTTAAAAAAAAAAAAAAAGAAAAGAAAGTTGAGTCTTTGAAAAAAACTGATAAAACTGACAAATCTCCAGCAAAATTAATCAAGAAAAAAGAGAGAATGCACAAATAAACCATAAGTAATATTAGGAATGAAAATGTGGGCATAATTAGAGATCCAGCTTGGATTTAAAATATAGAAAAGGGTATGGCCACCTGGATGGCTCAATCAGTTGAGCATTGAACTCCTGATTTCAGCTCAGATCATGATCAAGCCGCGAGTTGAGCTCCACGCTAAGCGGCTAAGCGGTGAGCCTGCTTGAGACAATCTCTCTCTCTCTCTCTCCCTCTCTCGTTCTCTCTCCCTCTGCCTTTCCCCCACTCATGCAGCGAACATGCACTCTCTCTCTCTAAAATAAAAAAAAATTTAAATACAGAAAAGGGGTTAAGAGGGGAAACTAAACACATGTAGTTAATTATGCTCCTCCTGAAATCCCATTAAATGGGAAGCATTTTTTTTTAAAAAAACCATAAATCCACAGAGATAGTACCAAAAGACAAGAGCAACCCCAAATTTTGGGTTCCTAGGAAGTAGATGGGCAGGATCCCAAGTCTTACACCAGCCATGGGATAAACTGAGAACTGACCAAATTTGTACCACTAAAATCCTCAAAATTCTCAGGCACTGCCAGCACCAAACCCGGAGTAAAGGGGGTGCCAAATGAGGGGGGATTGGGTAAGAGCTGTTGGAGAAGACGTAGTGCCCGAATGCCCACCTCCATTCCATGTTCCACACGTTGAAGACAGGAGTCCTCTCTGGGAGCAAGGAGTTGCACAAATTATGTCCATACCAGGTCTGACTCCAGAAAGATGGCAGTCAGGCCTTTGCTATATGGGCAGTAGGCTACCTCTTCTCTGGGGAGTCTCACCCACATCAAGACACTGGCCTGTGGGCTCCCCAAGCAGGAGCCAATCACCCTCAGCTCCAAGCTCCATCTGGCTCAGACACTCCAGGCAGAGTCCTCATTCCCCTAATCCAGCTCTCAGACATGGACAGACCAATGATTATCTGTGGAAAGCTGTTAACATGAAAGACAGAGAGCCAAACAGGAAAAAAAGCAACTTGGAAGGGGAACGCAATTTTTTTGAAAGAAGAAAAAAAAATCGATATATCCCCAAAGGGTAAGAGAGGCTGCTGCTCTATGCAAAGAACAGGCAAACAAAACACAAAAGATCTCTCAGAAATGCGAATGATTCTTAATTTATTTTAAAAGTTTTCATTCTTAATTTTTTAGAAACTTGAAATTAAAGAATTTTTTAATATTTATTTTTGAGAAAGAGGGAGAGAGAGAAACAGACAGAGCGCTAGCAGGGGAGGGGCAGAGAGAGAGGGAGACACAGACTCTGAGGCAGGCTCCAGGCTCCCAGCTGTCAACACAGAGTCTGACGCGGGGCCCAAACCCACAAAGGAAGAGATCATGACCTGAGCCGAAGCCGGACGCTTAACCAACTGAGCCACCCAGGTGCCCCCTAGAAATTTGAAATTTTTTAAAAAACAGCAAATAATGAAAAATTCAATAAAACAGAGGATAAAATTGATGAAATCTTTTTGCAGAGAAGAGAGCAGAGATAAAATGAAAATTATGAGAAAAAAGAGACAAATAGAGAGTGATTTCAAGATCTGAATAATAGGAGTTCCGGAAATAATACAAACAACATCTGAGTAACTGGAATTCCAGAAAGAAGAGAGAAAGTGGGAAGAGAGTAAACACCCTGGCCCAACTTATTTTATGGAGTGACCTGGCTGTGTCCCCCCACTGCCTAACCTCTCAATTTTTCTGCTCATTTTCTGAACATTCAGTTGTTTGGTTAACTAGATGACAGTCTTAGACTAAATTCATTTCCTGCTTTTGTTTTTTAAACTTAGTAAGAGAATGCTACCCAAAAAAAATGCCAATAAATTTTATTTATTTTTTTTGACAGAGAGAGAGGGGGCACAAGTGAGCAAGGGGCAGAGAGAGAGAATCCCACAAGGGGCAGAGAGAGAGAGAGAGAGAGAGAGAGAGACAGAGAGAGAGAAGCAGGGCTCACCCAGTGCTCGTATTTTACCTGAAGTGGGGCCAATAAAGTTTAAAACTTAAGTGAAATTGGGGCACCTGGGTGGCTCAGTCAGTTAAGTGTCAACTTCAGCCTAGGTCAGATCTTGCCAGTGTCATGATCATGCCATTGTCATGATCTTGACAGCTCAGAGCCTGGAGCCTGTTTCAGATTCTGTGCCTCCATCTCTCTCTCTGTGTCTCCCCATTCACTCTCTCTCTCTCTCAAAAATAAATGAACATTAAAAAATTTTTATTTTAAAAACTTAGGTGAAATGGATATATATTTCTAGAAAAATTCAAATTTCCAAAACTTATTCAAGAAAAAATTAAAATCCAAATAGCTCTATAATCACTAAACATAATAATAATAAGGTGATGATGATATAAATGAATAGCTTAAATTGTCCCACGAAGAAAACTCCAGTGGCAGATGGTTTTACAGATAAGTTCTATCAAACATTCAAACAAAAAAGATCATGGCTAAATTGCACAATCGTTGTCAAATATTAAAAAGAGGTAAAATTCCCCTATTCGGTTTATAAGGTCAGTGTAACTTTGACACCAAAACTTTGGAAACTAGTTGGCATTACCTAGTAGTGTTGACAATGTATAACCTGTGAGCCAGCAATTCTGCTCCTGGGAGTGTTCTCAACTCTTGCATAAGACCTTCAGGAGGCCTGGACAAAGTGTTCATACCAGCAAAAGCAGAAACTACTGAAATGTCTCTCAACAAAGAAAAGGATAACTAAACTGGGATGTATTTATATCACAGAGTGATATATATATATATATATATATATATATATATATATATATATACTGATATATATACTGAAAATGTTGTACATGTTGTACATGGGTGAACTTCAAAAGCATAATACTGATCAATAAGAAGCAGGTTGCTGAAGACCTGAATCAATCCATGTTAGGTTCAAAACTAACAATGCAACCAATATATTGTTTAGGGATACATGCACATGTAATAGAACTTTTATTTTTTAGTGTTTTTTTTAATGTTTATTCATTTTTGAGAGACAGAGTGCGAGTGGGGGAGGGGCAGAGAGAGAGGGAGACAGAATCTGAAGCAGGCTCCAGGCTCTGAGCTGTCAGCACAGCCCCGACACGGGGCTAGAACTCATGACAAGAGATCATGACCTGAGCCGAAGTCAGATGCTTAACCGACTGAGCCACCCAAGCACCCCTAGAACTTTTTTTAAGTAAGGAAATTGTTTACACAATGTTCATGATCATGTTTATACATATGGAGTGAGAGAGGGGAAAACACAAAGGCAGGATGTATGTGACTATGGTAAGTTTCAAGGACACTGGTGATGTTCTAATTCTTAAGCTGGGTGATAAGGGACACATTACTCATTTTATTACTTTTTGTAATCACATCTATGGATTATATACACTCTTGTTTGATGCATCTCTGTCTCTCTGTCTCTGTCTCTCTCTCAACACACACACATACACACACACACACACACACACACGCACATACAACCATGACATACTACAATGGACCTAGGATATTCAAAGCCTGCATCAGAAATTACAG
This sequence comes from Panthera leo, assembly GCF_018350215.1. Lineage (NCBI taxonomy): Eukaryota > Metazoa > Chordata > Mammalia > Carnivora > Felidae > Panthera > Panthera leo. The sequence goes on from NC_056691.1 coordinate 30,260,051, forward strand.
GGTTGAAGTCAAGCCACACAGTAACAAGGCAATGAGTCCAGGGGAACATAAAAATAATTCAAAGCTGCTATTTTCACTTAAGGCAAGATGAAAGAGAACAAGCTGGGAGTGCCACTGAGGTACTTTAGATGAGAGTAATTTAGACATTGGGAAGAAATTTCCTTGCTGAAGTGACAAAACATCACCATAAATTGCCAAGTAAATGTGTAATGATATTCAAAACAGGGCCAAGCAGTTATTTTTCTTGGGTTGGTCTGAGGCAGAGCTAGTCAAGCGATTTTAATCCAAGGGCCAACTCTGTGCCACTACCTGGAGCTGCCAGGAATACTGACGTGAGAAGAATTCCAACTGACCTGATCTGTCACGCTGGATCCAGGAACTGTGCCTGCACCCGTGTGGTCCCAGATGTTGGGGGGTGCCCAGAGGTGAAGGAATGAAACCACACAATCTTGAGTCTTACATTTTGCTTCTAGGATTCTCTGGGCATTAACGGTCAAGAATATGTGCATCAGAGAAACAAAAAGTAAAATTCATAATATTTAAATGTGTATTATATATTATATTAAATCTATACTTTGTATAAATATTAAACCTTATAATCGGGCACCTGGGTGGCTCAGTCCATTAAGCATCCAACTTTGGCTCAGGTCATGATCTCACAATTGTGAGTTCATGCCCGGCATCAGGCTCTGTGCTGACAGCTCAGAGCCTGGAGCCTGCTTCAGATACTGTGTCTCCCTCTCTCTCTGCCCCTCCCCTACTCACGCTCTCTCTCTGTCTCTCAAAAAATGAATAAACATTAAAAAAAATTTTAAACCTTATAATAATATGAGATGGGTTATAATTGGTTCAGTCATTTGGATAACTATTTAGCAAGGGTATCCAACATTTTTTTATAATTTTAAGTTTTTTATTTTAATTCCAGTCTAGTTAACATACAGTGTTCTATTAGTTTCAGGTGTGAAGGGTATCCAACATTTAAATGCAAATCCCCATTGAGCCAGTAATCTCACTGATAGGGTTGTATACTTGCATGTGTGTAAGTACATATTCAAAAGTATGCCTTGAAACATTATTTGTGAAAACAAAAATAAAAACCAGCCTGAGTGTCTATCCCTCAGAAGCTGACATAAGACATGGTACACCACTGGGATAGGCTAACCCTGAAATCATTTACAAGAGTGCACGCCATCTATATGCCCTTGCTGCAGGAAGATCCCCATGCTGCTATCAAATGAACAAAGAAAAGTTCAGAACAGGATTTGTGCTTGTCCCATTTGTGCCTACATGGGCAAAAACTAAATATACAGGTGTAAATTCTGATGGAGACTGCTAGTGGGCCACTAAAACCTGTTACTCCTTCTTCCTGGGCATGTGACTAGACCACACTCCCAACCTCCCTTGCAGAGAGGTGGCTTGCAGGACACAAACATGCTGGTGACTCAGCTCCAACCTTGAAGATAGAAGGAACCTGGCAGAACTACCTGCCAATCAGGAAAACTCCCATTTTCTTTGCAGTCTCTAGATTACAGTTAGGTCTCTGTTCTGCAGCCAATCTTTACCATAGTATTGGCATGTAAGTATGAATACAGCTATGATTTGTCTATATTTTCTGGAAGGAATCTCAAGACATTTTAATTTTCTTTTAAACATTTATTTTTGAAAAACAGACACAGAGCACTACTTGGGGAGGGGCAGAGAGAGAGGGAGATACAGAATCTGAAGCAGGTTCCAAGCTCTGAGCTGTCAGCACAGATCTCAATGCGGGGCTCGAATTTGTGAACTGTGAGATCATGACCTGAGCCGAAGTCGGACACTTAACTGACTGAGCCACCCAGGTGCCCCTCAAGACATTTTTAATACTGGTGACCTTCACAGAGCAGCATAAAGTAAGGGCAGGGCTGGGAAGAGGACATTATTTTGTGTGTGTGCCTTTCTGTACTGCTTGAGTTTTCTAATTTTATGCCTGCATTACTTTTATCTTTAACAGGAATTATCTGGACAAAGAAATGATGGACTTTTGCTGTTTTCTTCTTTATATCTCTTTAAATTGAAAAAATACACTTAAACAACATTAGCCATCAAAGAAATGCAAATTAAAACCAGAATGAGACATCGCCAACCAGCTATTAGAATAGCTATAATAAAAAATAGTGACTCCACCAAATGCTGGAGAGCATATGAAGAAAATGAATTTACTTCTCTATTGCTGGTGGGCAAGGTACAGTCACTGGGAAATAGTTCAGCAGTTTCTTAAAAACAAAACAAAACAAAACAGAACAGAACAAAACCAGAGGCTCCTGGGTGGCTCAGTTGGTTAAGTATCTGACTTTGGCTCAGATCATGATCTTGCTATTCATGAGTTCAAGCCCCATGTCAGGCTTTGTGTTGACAGCTCAGACCCTGCAGCCTGCTTCAGATTCTGTGTCTCCCTCTCTCTCTCTCTGCCCCTCCCCTGCACTCTCTCTGTCTCTCTCAAAAATAAATAAAAACATTTTTAAAACACTAAAAAAACTAATCATGCAACTACCATACCACCCAGCAACTGTACCCTGGAGCATTTATCGCAGAAAAATAGAAACTTCTATTCACACAAAAACTTATATACAAATATTTATAGCAACTTTATTCGTATTGCCAAAAACCGGAAACAACCTAACTTAGATGCCCCTTCAGTAGATGAACAGTTAGACAAACTGGTACATTCATACCATGGAATACTTCTCAGCCATAAAAAGGAACAAACTATTGATACCAGAACCCAGATGGATTTCTAGAGAACTGTGCTGAGTGGAGGGGGGAAAAGCAAAGCCAATCCAAAAAGGTTTCATAGCACATGATTCCATTTATATGAGATTTTTGAAATAACAAAATTATAGAAACAAGGGCAGATTAGTGATTGCCAGGGGTTAAGGATGAAGTGGGGCATTTGTGTGGAGTGGGTGGGTGCTGCGTGGCGCTTAGCTGGGTCCAAGGTCAACTGGGAAGTGATAGGGACTGGCCATGTTTGGGGCCAGGTGGGCAGCTTTTGGTCTGGCACAGCAGTCACACATGCTCCTTTAGGGAGCCCCGCCTGTGACTGGGCAGTGCTTCCAGGAACCCTGAATGGCTGGAGCCCTGGGAGGCAGTAAATATGTTGCCTTTGATGTAAGCATATTTGGTTGTTTGTAATTATTGGGATTTTCTCCAGTAACTGGAGGTAGATGAAGACTACAGCTCTCCTCCCCCACAACCCAGCCAGCAGATGATGAGTTACAAAATGCAAGCAAGCCTCCAACCAAATTCCACCACACAGAAACATTTACTAGGAAGCCAGCATCAAAACAGTCATGAACCTGTTCTTATAGATCAGTGGATCCCAGCTCTCTGTTCCTTAGGCATTCTATGAATGCCTTGCATGAAGTTCTTCCCAGGGGAACATGACAATGTGCTGGGACAGAATACAGTCAGCCTTCTAGTGGAGTCAGGAATCCTCCACTAAGTGGTAGGACAAGGGACCAAATCAGTTCAAGGCCTAGGGCCTACTCTGCCTCACTCACGGATACAACATCTCTGTTCCTACAAAAGTGGAAGTGCCTGTACAATATTTCTAGCCAATTCACCTATCTTCAACTGTATTTCTTCAGGAAGCTCTTTGTAACATCTGTTAGGCTAAGGGGAAAACCATCTAATGAAAGTCCTGTTAACTTAAGCATAGATGTAGATGAACTTTGATTTAGCATCTTTAAAAATTAACTAAAGACTGGATTTAGCTACAGTCCTGGCCAGAAACAGCACTGTCAAATTGGATAACTTTAAGAGAGTTTAATTAAAGAATGTTTTACAAAGTATAAGTATGGCATAGAGAAACCACAATACTCTGGGGCTAATAACAGCAGAGCCTCTTTCCCCTGTGTGCCCCAAAGAGTTAGGGAATGAAGAGTCACCAGAATGGGAGAAGACAGCTGTGTGGAACAGATCACCTGACAGAGCTACACCTGCAGCAGAGGGATATAGCTAGCCCTCTAGACCCACAGGGAGACAGCTGGAAAAGAACTCCACCTGACTCTCCTCTCCCTGTCTTATCTGTTGCCAGTGTCTCCCACTGGCCAAACCCACCTGAAACCAGAGGCCAACTGAGCCCGTTGGTGCTGGTCAGCCTCCTGGGGCACAGAACAGGGTGAGAAAAGGCAGAGGGTAGGTCTGGAGGGGCAGAAAGTAACCCAACACACACCACCTTTAGTTTTAACTGATAACCAACCACTGCAGAAATATGGACTAAAACTCACCTAACTTAAACATAAATTTACCATACGACCCAGCAATTCCACTCCTAGGTAATCTACCCAAGAAAAAGGGAAACCTGTATTCACACAAAAACTTGCATATGAATACTCACAGCAGCATTATTATACAGACTGTCCCTGACTGTTCAACTTAGGATTTAACAACTTTATAACGGTGCAAGAGCAATACATACTTTGAATTTTGAATTTTGATCCTTTCCCAGGTGAGTGATATGTCATCCAATCCTCTCCCATGATGCTGGGCAGAGGCAGCTCCCAGTCAGCCAGAGATCATGAGGGTGAATGACCCCTACACTAACAACCACTCTGTATCCACACAACCATTCTGTTTTTCACTTTCAGTCCAGCACTCCATAAATTACATAAGATGGTCAATACTTTATCATAAAATACGCTTTGCTTTAGATGATTTTGCCCAACCACAGGCTAACGTAAATGTTCTGAGCTCATTTAAGGTAGCCTAGGCTAAGCTATGATGTTTAGTAGGTTAGGGTTATTAAATGCATTTACTACTTATTGTATTTTCAACTTACAATGGGTTTGTAGGGATTTAATCCCATTGTAAGTTAAGAAAGATCAATATAACCAAACAATGGGAATCCAAGCATTCATCAACTGGTAAGTGAGTAAACAAATGGTGGTATATCCATACAATACAATATTATCCTGCAGTAAAAATGAAAACACCACCAACACATAACAACACTGATAAATCTCAAAAACATAACGCTAAGTGAAAGAAGCCAGTCATATTGTGTGGTAGCATTTATACAAAATGTTCAAAAAGCTCAGTAGCAGCCCACAGCTGGGATGGAAATAGGGGATTAAGTGTAACAAGGCAGGAGGGATCTTATTAGAATCTTACTAGGGTGATGGAAATGTTCTACAACTGGATGGTGATGATGGTGAACAACTTGGTTAATTCACTAAAAATCATTCAATTGTACACTTAAAACAGGTGGGTTTTATGGTGTGTGAATTAAATCTTAAGAAGCTGTTTAAAATAAAAAACTGACCCACATGCCTATCATATTATCAATTCTAAAGTATTTTATTTTTTAAATGTTTATTTATTAGTTTTGAGAGAGAGAGAGAATGAGAGGGGTAGGGGAGGAAAGGGCAGTGAGAGAGAGAGAGAGTGAGAGAATCCCAAGGCTCCACACTATCAGTGCAGAGCCCAACACAGGGCTCAAACCCATGAACTGTGACATCATGACTTGAGCCAAAACCAAGAGAGTCAGATGTTTAACTAACTGGGCCACCCAGGCACCCCTATGCTAAAGTACTTTAAAGTAAATTTACATTCACTTTAACCTATGATCTCAAGCCATAAAGTATCATCACAAGTCCTACCCCTGGCCTGGAATCTGTACAATGAGGAGTCACTTTATAAAAAGATAATCAAGATCCAGACATATAAAAAAAGATAATGAAGGGTGATCCTCTACATCTAGTGTTCACTTTAAATAGTCAATTTCTTTATACATTTACACATGACGTACAGAAAAAGTATATTTACTGATGGTTTGTCTGGAACACAGCTATTATTTAAAAGGAAAAGACACAGAAAATCTCTCAAAGACATTGATGTCAATTTTGGCTCACTCTAGATAAAGCTCCATTCTGGCCAGACTGAGCAAAGGAGGGGAAAGTGGAAATGAGGTTCTCTAAAACAAAACATCTTCAGCTGTGCATGTCTCATGCTTTCCTCAAAAAATAAGAAACAACCACCACAGAAAAAACAAGTTAAGAAGGTGACCCCTAAGGTAAACTATGGGCTCTGGGTGGTAATGAAGTCATCAGGTGGGTTCGTCCATTGTAACAATGTCCCACTCTGGTGGAGTGTATGTCAACAGTGTGGTGGCTGCACATGTTTGGGGTTAGGAGATATATAGGAACTCTCTGTGCCTTCCACTCAATTTTGTGGTCAGCCTTAAACTGTCCTTAAAAAGTAAGTCTTTAAAATTTTTAAAATAAATGGAAAATAAAAAGATTGAAAAATAAAAACCAAGGACTGTCCCATTTCAAGACTGACTCTGCTAGAAAACAATAGATGTTGACAAGGAAGTAGAGACAGGGGAAGCCTCTTACCCTGTTGGTGAGAATACAAACTGGTGCAGCCACTCTGGAAAACAGTATGCAAGTTCCTCAAAAAAGTCAAAAATAGAACTACCTTATGATCCAGCAATTGCACTACTACTATTTACCCAAAGGATACAAAATGCATATTCAAAGGGATACATGCACCCCAATGTTTATAGCAGCACTATCAACAATAGCCAAACTATAGAAAGATCCCAAATCTCCATTGTCTGATGAATGGATAAAGAAGATGTATATATATATACATATATATAGAAGATATATGTATATCTTCTATACATATAGAAGATGTATATAATATATACATATATATAGAAGATATAGAAGATGTATATATATATACGTGTATATATATATACATATATATATATATATATATACAATGAACTCTTACCATTTGCAACAACGTAGATGGAACTAGAATGTATTATGCTAAGTGAAATAGGTCAGTCAGAGAAAGACAAATATCATATGACTTCACTCATATATGGAATTTAGGAAACAAAACAGGTGATTATATGGGAAGAGGGGAAGGAAAGAGAGAGGAAAGTAAACCATAAGAGACTCTTAAATATAGAGAACAAACTGAGGATGATGGAGGGAGGTGGGTGGGGGATGGGCCAAATGGGTGATGGGAATTAAGGAGGGCACTTGCTGCAATGAGCACTGGGTGTTATATGTAAGTGATGAACCACTGGGTTCTACTCCTGAAACCAATATTACACTGTATGTTAACTGACTGGAATTTGAATAAAAAATAGGGAGAAAAAAGAGAGAGAGAGAGAGAGAGAGAGAGAGAGGAGGGAGATTTCAAAGTGCTCAGGAAGAAAGAAAGAAAGAAAGAAAGGCCGGCTTTGTCAGTGATATCCCAGAGTTTTCTCTCTTCCTGTGGAAAACAACCCCCTCCCTCCCCACCTCCAACCCTCATTTTGAGCCTTGGAATCCATCAGAATGGTGGCCAAAGAATTAAGCACCTTTGTCTCACAATTCATTTCATCAGCCTCCTGAAGAGAAGATTGTCCATTAAATGGAAAACAATTTGCATTTTTTAGCACAAAGGATGCTTGCTTCCTGGTGGGCTTCCAGCCTCTCCAGAATTGTGCCATTTCTCTCAAGAGCCACAGACATTTTAAAGGTTCTATGTGAAGTGGTGTGGGCCAGGAGAGGGAGGGAGAGGGCAGAAAACACATATTTGTCTGGGACAGCATTGTTCCCTTTGTCCACTCGAGCAGGGCTCAATTTTATTTCCAGAATGTCCAGGCTGACAGGCTCCATATGTGGGTTTTGCCTCTTTCCCTTCAGGGAGGTAAGCCACAGAAGCCCTCCCTTTCCCAGAATGCACTGTGGCACCGTGCTAAAGAAGAAGGGCTGCTGCTGAGAAGAATGTGCCCCTTTCCTTCTTTATGTTAGGGCCTGCCTCAGGGAAGGTACTTGTTGCTGCTAATCTCTAACAGGTGGTGGGAACACAGAGAAAACAAGGCTTCCTCTGTATGGCAATGAATAAAAGAAATTCAGGTGCTTAAAGAGCAAAAATGGTGTGAAGACAGGGTGAAGCAGTGGCCTCAGAAGGGTGGAAGAGTAGACCCCTCTCCTGCTTCCTCCCCCTGCCCATCCTCACCACAATTGTTTTCCACCTTGTTCCAGTACTGCTCAAGATTCCTTTAGCAGGAGGCAAAGCTTCTCTTGCCACACTAAATATAAATACAGATTAGGTTAAAATGTAATATAGAATAGGCTTCCAGGAAAATGGAGAAGTACTTTTCCCCACTCCTACCATGATATGCAATTAAATTATGCAACCTGGACATAATACATAAAATAAACATAAAAAGATTCCAAAAGATAGGGAGATCAGCTAGGGGCCTCAAGACCCAAGAAATAAAATAGTGGTGATTTCCTGGGTTTTCTTTTTGCCTCACATATTCCAAACTTATTGGTGGAAAAATTGGCAATTCAGAAACACCACAGGTGCAGACCTAAAAAGTCCCAACAAAAGCCTGCTCTCTCTAACCAAAGGACCAGAAAAGACACAACTTAGTAAGGCAGAAAACTTTAAAAAGAACAGCTTTACTCAAGGCAAACAGCTCAAAAAAAAAAAAAAATCTGTGGTCCCACCCCCACCCCCAAAGGCTGAGTCAGGAACTGAGACTTCCACCCTGTGAGACTGCTGGAACAAGTGTCCCTACCCCCTACCAGGCTGGCATCAGAGAAGGCTGAGTAGAGAGACAGGACATTCATCCCAGCCACCCCTTCCCATGTCAGCAGACCTGAACTCTACTTCCACCTGGCAGTGCCAAGGCCCTCCATCCCTTCTCTCCTCTCCCTTCCTGGGATAGTAAGAGAGGAAGCCTAGCGGAGGGCCAGGGCTTTCATTACCACCCCAATGGTATTGAAGCCATCTCCTCCAATTACCATTGGCAGCCTCTTGGAGAGCAGGAAGGAGGCATTCTTGCCTCTCCCACACAGAGTGCCTAGCGGGGAGCCAGTACCCCCACCCCCACCCAGCAGTAACAAGGAGGCAGCACCCTCTAATGGAGGCCAAGTGCAAAGCCTGTGGGGCTTCTACCTTACCTGGTAGGAACATGTTGGCACCTCTCCTCCCCCTGCTGAAGCAGTGTTGGTATAGACCCCAAATAGATTTAAACAAGATTCAGAGTCTCATAACAAAATACCAAAAATGTCCACAATTCAAAAGTCAGTCATCATACCAAGAACCAGGAAGATCTCAACTTGATGAAATAAAAACAATCAACAGATACTCACATCATGATGACACAAACATTAGAATTCTGACTAGGATTTTAAAGCAGCTATCATAAGAATGCTTTAACAAGCAATTACAAATACTTTTAAAACAAATGAGAAAAGAGAAAGTTTTCATAAAGATATAGAGGATATAAAGAAAAGCCAAATGGAAATTTTAAGGCTGAAAAATAAAATAAATGAAATTAAGAACTTGATAGATGGGCTCAGTAGCTGAATGGAAGGAACCAAGGAAAGAATCATGAACTTAAAGATAAAATAATAGAAATTACCCACTCTAAGCAACAGAGAAAAAAGTACAGTGAAGAAAAATGAACAGCATCTCAGAAACCCATTGGACTATAAGAATCTAACATCCATGTGATTGAAGTCCCAGAAAAAGAGAAGAAACCTGGGCAGAAAAAAAATATTCAAAGAAATAGTGAGTGAATTCAAGAGTCTGAGAGAACCTCAAGCAAAATAAATGCAAAGAAATCCACTCCAAGAAACATCATAACTAAACTTCTGAAAACTAAAGACAAGGGAAAAAATCTTGAGAACAGTGAGTGAGCAAACCTTACTTATGGGGAAAAAACAATTCAAATTACATTCATTCACCAGAAACCAGATAGGCAAGAAGGAAGTGGCACAATATTTTTCGAGTGCTGAAAGCAAAGGACTATCAATCCTAAATCCTATACCCAGCAAAATTATCCTTCAGGAATGAAGGGGAAATCAAGACATTCTCTGATAAAGGAAAACAAAGAGACCTACCCTAAAAGAATAGCTAAACGTAGTTCTCTAAACAGAAAGGAAATGACTAAAGAAAGAATCTTGGAACACCAAGGGGAATGAAAGAACAATGGAAAGAGTAAAGCTATGGATAAGTACAAAAGAAAAAGTAATACATGGGAAAGGAGTAACAGTTTAAACATCTAATAATATAATGGCTAACATTAGAGAGCTTACTCTAGGCAAAGCATTTTGTTCACCTTATCCCATTAAACCTTTCCAAAAGCCCCAGTGGAATTACCACCACCTCCAGTTTATTAATGTGGAAATTCTGCAGTAAGCATATGGAGTAGCATTTGAACACACAAATGTCTTGGGCTCTTAACCCTTGTGGTCAGTCTGCAGCATCCTGGACTCTGAACTGCTTTCCTTGGAGAATTTTAGCAGGAAGACATGAACAGCCTCTCTGGAAGGCAAAAAGCCTGAATGAAGGAGAAGTAGGGATCCCAGAAAATTGTTTAACACAGACTTAGGAAAAGAACAAAAGGAAACAAAGAAAAAGACTCTACAAGAAAGAGAAAAGCAAGAATTAGTATGTAACAGAAACAATTTAGAACTTCAGAGGTATCTTTTGTGCTAGTAAAGACACAAAAGCCCAGAAAGGATGGGCAACTTGTCCAAAATCTCCAGACAGTTAGTGCCACATTGAAGACAGGAACCCACAGCTCCTGACCTCCAGGCCATTGTTTTTGGAAACAGTAAAGAAACAAATGGCTAAGGAGGACATGGTCTCCTCTAAGTCGAAAGAAAGGTATCTGAGTCTTAAGACATCAAGGAGACCATTAGGTCAGCATGAATTTCAGGAAAGAATCTGGAAAATCATGAAGAAAGCACCTGGATTTCAAAGCAATCCAGAAAACTGAGAGGTAAGGCCATGGATCTTTTGGATGAGGGATTAGGCCCTTTCCAGAAACCTGGTCGAAGGTAGGCAGTAGTTATATAACAGGTGATATAGTTCTAATGCAAATAGCTAGAAAAGCTTTCCTTCTGATTTTTGGGTAAGGAAGACACAAGGCTTTGGAAAGTGGTGGCTTATCGGTCTCCCCAAACTCCACACTCAAATATGACCACCCACCTACTGAGTGTTGGGCACTACCGATCATCAGAAAGTTGCTATGTACAAATTAGGATAAGAGCAAAGAACCCTTTAGCTCAAAAAAACAGAGTTGAAGCAGAATGTCAGTACCAAAGAGATGATCATTGGAGGATAGGGGACAGACCTGAAAGAGTGCTAGAAGCTTTTTCAACTGGCATGATTTAGGTTTGTTGACATTTTAAAAGTTTCTATCAAGTGCCTCCGATACACGTTGTACTGTCCATTTCACACAAGATGGTTAGGCGTCTATCAGGACACAGGCCTTTGGGGACCAGAAGACACATGCGTACTGCACTGTTGTTGAATGTGGTTTTTGTAACTGAGTGCTTTTGTTATATTTTTAAGATGTTATTGGTTTTTTTCATCCTCATAATTTCCAGGATTCTTTCTGTTTCTTCCGTTGTATTTTACATGGTTCTAGGGGTCGGTGTAATAGTCATGACGAAGAAATAAAATAATAGGAATTCCAGAAAACAATATTTCATTAATAAAAATGTGGAATTTGTAAGAATAATAATCATAACAACAATGACAACATATGCTGTAAGTACATTTTTTAAAAGTATAACTACCCCTATATCTGTCTATCTGCAGATAAACAAGAAGCCTGAAAGGAAATACTCAGAGACACTAATCATATTCCAGTGACTCTCAGCCCTAACAGATCCTCTCTTTGTATAATATTTTATAATGCCCATTAATCTTCTGGAAATGAAAGTTATAGATAATATGTCCTTCCTACACAAATAATTTTTTAAAAATCAATATATGCCCCAGCTACAACATAAGGATAAGTAATAGGAAAGTAGTTCATAGTTTTAATTGTATTTGGGTATATAAATTCTTATGGTACAATTACACTAGAAAACAACAATGCCCCCATGAATTCCTAAAACAACTCCTAAGGGGTGATACTGGTACCACTGAGTATCATAGTGTTTTTAAAAAAGGTATCCAGAGGGTGAGATTATGATTTTTAAATTTTCTTTTTTATCAAAAATATTTTCCTTCATAAATGAATGTCTATTGCTTTTGTAAGCAGAAAACTAGAGTTTGGGGTGAGGGGGTCACGTGATCATGATATGTTCAACTCAAGGGAAGGGGAAATTCTCCAGGAACACAACTTACCTCAAATGAATAAGCTTTCCCAATCCCATCTCCCGCTCCAGTGATCACTGCAAAAAGAAGAAATGGTCTTAAAGGGCAGAATTAATCTTTAAAATGCTCTCTCTCACTGGCTACTTTTTTTTGCAGGCTTACTGCCTAAGGCACAGTATTTCAAAGCAGCGCCCTTTCACTCTACAGCACTACTCCACTCAACTCTGGAGCTTCCAGCCCCGACTCCCCTCACTAAACGTTCAAAATGAAGCTTTTTTTTCTTGGAGGTGTTGGTGAGGCTGTGGAAGACACCCTCCAAAACGAAACAAAGAACCTCAGCCAGGGAACATTTCGCTCAGACCCCGAACAGTGTGCCCTATTATCTCTCTACCCACACACCCAACTATCACTGTAAGACATTTCAAGGTTCTTCCTAAAAGTGGAGTTCTTCCCTCTTCCCATCCCACCCCCCACAGGAGAACAGTACTCAAAGCCCATGGGAGATAAGAAACTGAACAAAGAGGAAAACACAGAAATGCAAAAAGAGGATGCGATGACATAAAGAGACCTGAAGACTCTGCATTCCCTGTATCTATTGATTAACATATAACAATCAGATGGACCTTCTAGTCCTTTTATGTCCAACATTACACACTTATTTCATGACTAAGCTCTAGGGTAAACCTCAGTCGAGTGCATGTCATGATTTCAAACTGTTCAGTATATGCATATCTGCAATTCACCTTTGCACAACAATCGAAGGGTATGCTTTCCAAAAGTATGAAGAGAAGATACATTTAGTTTATTGAAAAGTAAGGACCAGCCAAGCTGTACAAGCTTCCAGAAACACATTGGCAGTGCATGCTCCTTTTCATAACTGCTAATGGTTTAATCTGCTCACTTGGGTACTTTAAGGTGAATCCATGCATATTACCTGCTCCTCTTGGTACAGGTGCTATGCTCAGGGTGAACTTCTGCTTCCCCTTCCTCACCGTTTTGGGAATCTTCAAAATCACCCAATACAAGGTCTGTACTATAGTTAAGATAATAACATCAATAAATGGCTGGTCTCTAGTGAGGGCTTACTTTCTGCCATGCACTGTTGCAAGTGTTGCAAGTGTTTGCAAGTGTTTAGCTAAAACACTAAAACAGTAAAACACTAAAACACTTAAATCATCTCATTTAATATTCAAAACAAACTCATAATGCATGGACCATTATTTTCCTCAGTTGATAGAGGAGAAAGCTGAGAGAAAGTAACTCAGTCAAGGTCACGTTGCTAAAAATGATGACAACAGGGTGTGAAACCTGCCTATCTGAATTTGGGGCCACAAGTCTATAAAGATACACCAGTGACATAATTTTCTAATCAGTCACAGAGTTCTGAAGAGTTGAAATTTTTGGTCTTTAGTCATTGGATTTTCTTCTCATTCCCCTTCTTGCTCTTGTTCTGTCTTCTCTCCCAGATATCTGCCTATGCCCAAGGACATTTTACTCTTGCTAGTGATAACTCTATTCAATATTGACTCAAAGGACAGATTAAGATTATGAGTTTTTTAAGTTTATTTATTTTGAGAGAGACAGAGAGAGTGCAAGTGGCAGAGAGGCAGAGAGAGAGAGAGGGTCAGTGAGCAGAGGGTCACTGACAGGGTCAGTGAGCAGAGCCCGATGTGGGGCTCGAACTCACGAAATCGTAAGACCGTGACCTGAGGGACGCATAACTGACTGAGCCATCCAGGCACCCCAAGATTATGGTTTTTTTCAGTGTGAACCAACAACTACTCTGGTCTCTGACCCCATGTGAACTTTTTTTGGAGTGTGTATTCTCAGAAGGGCTTGGCCCTGCATTGACGGGCAGCCATTGTGCAGAGTTCTAAGCACCACCCTACCCCCATCCACCTGCCAAGCGCGTGGGCATTGGGAATCTGTGTGAAGTAGGACGTTTGGATCCAGAACACTCAAGTTCAAGCTATTTAGCAAGTTCTCTGGAGATAGCATACTGCCCCAAGAGCGAAGGAGTGTTCACCAACACACACACAAACACACATTTCAAATATAACATGCAACAGTTAAAAACCCATTTTTCATTCCAAACAATTTTCATATGGTAATGTTTTTATCTGTGTTGCTTAGGTTGTATGGTTGTCAGCTTTAGCAAATAAAGATACAGCATGCCCAACTAAATTTAAATTTCAGGTAAACAAAAAGTAATTTTTTAGTATACGTATGTCCCACATAATATTTGCGATGTCATATACTAAAAAATTATTCCTTGTTTATCTGAAATTCAAATTTAACTCAGTATCCTATATTTTATCTGGCAGCCCTATAAGGTTGTTTGTAATCTCTCCTATTTAGCCTAGCATGGTACTTTTAAAGCTGCTTAAATTCTTTTTTTTTTTTAAGTCACTAGATTTCTTGGATTTCTTCATGTAACCTTAGCACTTCATTCAAGGAGTTGCTGAAACCATGCCTCCTGCTTTTCACCTTAAGCCCAGTCATGGGGCTGAAAGTCTGCGTGGTAGTTCCAGAAGGCAAATCCCATTAGTAGGCAGTGATTAATCTATTTGGGACACAAACCAGACCCAGATTCCATATCTAACCATCTCAAAAATGTGTCCCTATAGGGATCTTTGTTACTTTGATTTTGTAATACCTTCACTTCATGAAAAGGTTCAGAGAAATGTTTTTAAATAAAGTGAATTAAAACTATTTGTATTTCCGATTTTGAAACACCCTTCCACAAAGTGGCAGTACCCAAGGCCTTCAAAAATCTGTAGAAAAGGATGCAGAAATTTCTGTCAAATTTGTTATTTATATCACCAGAAACTCCAAAAAAGGAGCCAACCAACTAGTAAGGTTGAGAGGGCAAGCACAGAGGCAAGAATTGAGTGGCATTCTTCCAGCTAATTCTCCTCATGCCCCACATCTGGTTTTTTAAGGAATTCCAATTTCACTCCTGCTTTCCAGGCACCCAAATAAAAGTCACTCAAAGGCAGTATATCTTTGCTCTCAAAAGCAAAAGATGCAGTTTATGTTTTGAGACGTAGATAATAATAAGCAGGAACAACAAGAAACAAGAGATGGAAAGCTGTTTTTACCTGCCCATTGTCCCATTGACTTCAAGAAAGACCTTGGCAAAACTTTCCAGAAGTGCAGAAAAATACATTTGGAGAATCTCACACACTTCACCAGGTACACCAGGCACGCCAGCAGCCCTACAAAAATGAAGAACTGCTCCAGAGCTACCTCCATGACTGCACTGGACCAGCTTCAGACCTGGCCTGGCCCCTCCACAGCCCTCCGAGGGCGTGGCTGCTCCGGAGGCGTGTCAGTCACCCTTTGGAGTTACCAGCTGCATTCCACTGTGTGGAGACATTTAGATTAGAGTAACTTCTTTACACAATCCTCTGATTCACAGGCTTTGGAATAGAGTATTCTTTCTAATATTTTTGACAGCATCGTTGGGCTTTTGTGACCATGGGGGAGCTGGTGAAAAAGCAAAAGGACATGAAGAAAGATAAAGCCCAAAGAAAAATGGCCGCCCAGGTTCTCTCCCGGAATTTGGAAGCTAAAAATGCATGCTAAGAAGGATACAGAATCCTGGAAGTCATACATTTATTTATTCAACAAATATTTACTGACTGCCTACCAGGTAGCATTGCTGTTCAAGGTATTGGGAATACATAATAATAAACAAGACCATGTCACTGTCGTGGGGGAGCTGAGATTCTAGTAAGGGAGACAGACAATATGCAAATAAGTAAGATAATGTCAGATATCAGTGCCATGAATAAGTGCTATTGAGTGACCTGTTCAAGCGACTAGTGGACAATTACTTTAGAGAGTGTGTTCAGGAAGGGATCCTATGGAGAAGCAGCATTTAGAGCTGAAATTTGAATTAAGAGACAGAGCTAGCCCTATGAAGATGAGGTTCCCCATCCAGGCTGAAGGAACAGCTAGCACAAATGCCCCGAGAGAGATCCATGTATTTGAGGAATAAATAACACTACATAGCAGAAGGAATGGTCTGTAGAGAGCAGAGAAAGAGTCAAGTAAGGTGGAGGCCTGGGGAGGAGCCAGATCCTCTAGGTGAGGAGTTTGGACTTTAGTCTATAAGCAACAGGAAGCCAACTGAAGAGGCTCAGGCAATAGAGTCATATAACTTGAATCATGCTTTTGGAAGGTCAGTCTGGATGCTAACAGATCATGACCTTTTGAGGGTGGGAATGGAGGGTGAGAAAGACAACCAAAGCAGGGGGTGTGAGGAGACAATGGCAGCCATCCAAGAAGACTGTCCCAAAGCTCAGACCTTGACCCTCTTCTCTTTCCTATCCATGCTCACTCATTTGGTGACATTACCTGACTTTTAAGTCAGCACTTTAAGTCAATTGCTTGACTTTAAGGACTTTAAGAACTCTCTCTATGTTGAGGACCTCCAAACGTATAATTTCAATGGTAACCCAGGCTGGTCATCCAGACTTGCATATCTAACTGCCTACTTAACACCTTCATTTGAATGCCTAAAAGGCATCTCAAATTTAATGTATATAAAACTGGCTTCTAAGATTATCTCCAAATGTGAAAACTGCTCCTTTTTCAGACTTTCCTATCTCAGAGAATGGTAATTCTCATCTTCCAGCTATTCAGATGAGAAATCTTGGAGATTTCCTTGACTCCTCTTTCTCTCACATACCGCAGCCAGTCTGTCTCCTATTGACGAAGACTGGATTTGTTTTCAGTTTTAGATTATGCTGAACAACACTGCTGTTGATATTCTTGTGTATCTACGTTATTATACATGTGGAAGTTCCTCCCTGTCTCTGTCTCTGTCTCTCTTTGTCATATGCACACACGCACACTCACACACATGATTTCTGGGTCCCACATGTTATATATATGTACAACTTCAATTCTACTAGTATATTGGTCAGATCCACTCAGAAGACACAAACCACACAGCAGTTTGAACAGGGACTATTAAATTATTAACTATTTATAGGGAATTAGCTACTACAAGGTCACATAAAAGAACTCAAAGGAGTCTAGGGCTAAAGGAAAGTATCTAAGAAACAAACAAATGTGAACCCAAGGCTGGGTTTCAGACCTCACCGGAAAGAGTGTGATTGCAGCCAACTGGATGGTGAAGAAGTTCTCTGGGTTGCCTGAGACAGAGCCCTTCACAGTCAGGAGGATAAGACTGGTTGGCAGGGAATTGCTGCCTGAGACTGGAAATCCCCATGGAGATATTGACAAATGTGAGGGTGCTGTAGAACTCACTGAAGTGAGCCCTACGGTGACTCAATTTAGGAAGAATTGACATTTTTGCAATATTGAGTCTTTCAACTATAAACATGGTCTATGTCTCCTTTTAGGTCTTCTTATTGTCCTTCTTAATGTTGCTCAATAATTTTTTATAATTGCTCCTAAAATTCTTGCAATCGTAAAAGTTTATATTAAGACAAATATCAAAAACATACAAAAGTAGGAGACTAACTTAATGAACTCCCATTTACCCATACTTTATGAGTAACTATAATGTAACATAAGAAACTATAGCATATTAAATAAATGCCCTTTATTTACTGTGCTTTGTGTACCAGAAATTAACTGTCATTTCATTGGCCATTGTTAGTTTGTATATACCCACTTTCCTTACCCTCCTCACTCCATGACAGCAAGGACTCTTTAAAAGAATAACATAAAAGCTGGGGTGCCTGGGTGGCTCAGTCGGTTAAGCATCTGACTTCAGCTCAGGTCATGATCTTGTGGTTTGTGAGTTTGAGCCCTGCGTCAGGCTCTGTGCTGACAGCTCAGAGCCTGAAGCTTGCTTTGAATTCTGTGTCTCCCCCTGTCTCTGCCCCTCCCATGCTCATGCTCTGTCTCTCTCTCTCAATAATAAATAAACATTAAAAAAAATTTTTAAAAGAATAACATAAAAGCAATATTGTTGTTACAACTGAACAATTAATAGTAATTCTCTGGCACTATCAAATATTCAGTCAATACTTAGACATCTCTGATTGTTCATTCATATTTTTAAGTTGACTTTTGAATCAGGATTTTTCTTAAAAGCCTACACTTTACATTAAGTTGATGTGTTTCCTACAGGTACTCTCTCCCACTCTTCTTAAAAAATTCTTGGGGTGGGGCACCTGGGAGGCTCAGTTGGTTAAGCATCCGACTTTGGCTCAGGTCATGATCTCACGGTCTGTGGGCTCGAGCCCCGTGTCAGGCTCGGTGCTGACAGCTCAGAGCCTGGAGCCTGTTTCAGATTCTGTGTCTCCCTCTTTCTCTGACCCTCCCCTGTTCATGCTCTCTCTCTCTCTCTGTCTCAAAAATAAATACATGTTAAAAAAATTTTTTTTTTAAATTCTTGGGGCACCTGGTGGCTCAGTTGGTTAAGGGTCTGACTTCGGCTCAGGTCATGTTTCCCCAGTTTGTGGGTTTGAGCCCCATGGCTCTGTGCTGACAGCTCAGAGCCTGGAGCCTGCTTCAGATTCTGTGTCTCCCTCTCTTTCTGCTCCTCCCCTCCTCACACTCTGACTCTGTCTCTGTCTCTGTCTCTCTCCCTCTCTCTCAAGAATAAACATTAACAACAATTTTTTAATTATTTTACTAGCATTTACTTGTTAAAGAAATTAATTTGTTTTATTTCATAGATTATTTCACATTTTGAATTTTGCTGATTACTCTCTATGGTGTCACTTAAACATGTTCCTCTGTCCCCTATATTTCCTCTAAACTATTAGAACTAGAGCAAGGACAGCAAACTGTTTCTTTAAGAGGATAGATAGTAAAGATTTTAGGGTTAGTGGGCTGAAGGGTCTCTGTTGCAAACAAAGACCCTGGCCATTGTGGTTCAAAAGCAGTCACAGGTATTTAGTCACAAATACAATAACTATATGAATGGGTGGATCTCAAGAGTATTATGCTAAATGAAATAAGTCAGAAAACAAAAGACAAATACTGTAATATCTCTCTTACATGTGTGAATATAAATACATGTTTATAATTTATATATAAATAATGTATTAATAATTGAATAATAATATGTGAAATATATACCTATATATACACACTAAGCCCATAGATGTAAAGAACAGATTGATGGCTGCCAGAAGTAGGGGTTGAGGGATGGAAGAGATGGATAAAGTGTTTTTGTTTTTGTTTAGTTTAAATAACTTAAACCTTTTTAAAAAGAAAGTAAGAAAGGGGTTGAGGAGAGAGATGTGCAAGAATCATGTATAATCAAAATGTTCCCACCTTCTCTGAACTTCAGAAGTTATAAATGCCTAAATAACATAGTCTAAGTCTCTATTCTACTGCCATCAAGGAGTTCAGTATTTTATTTTATTTTTTTTCAATATATGAAATTTATTGTCAAATTGGTTTCCATACAACACCCAGTGCTCATCCCAAAAGGTACCCTCCTCTATACCCATCACCCCTCCCTCCCACCCCCCATCAACCCTCAGTTTGTTCTCAGTTTTTAAGAGTCTCTTATGCTTTGGCTCTAGGAGTTCAGTATTTTATTAGGTTTTTCCTCCTCAAGTAATAGTTGGGTACCCCTAAAGAAACTCTTCCCCAAATCATCTCCTTCCAGCCAGGCAATTCTATAGTCTCTGGGTCAGGACAATGCTCCTCTTCTGCTGGTCACTCCTTGCCATCCTGTTGCTTATCCAGGCTGTTGTCTCTCTGCTTCTTCCCAAGGGCAAATAAAAACATTTCATTATAAAACAGCTTAAATCTACATTTAAGGAGGAAAAAATAATGCTGTAGACCAATAATTCAGCTAGCTATATTCAATTTTTATTCCAAAACAGAATATTTAACATCTCAGTCTGAATCATTTGCATATATATATATATATATATATATATACACACACACACACACATACATACATACATACATACATATATGAATTTAATGGGAGTCAGAAGTGGTAGATGCATTAGCATTACCAAAAGATTCATCAAAATGTTGCTTCTGGAATTAAAGAACAGTCTGCACCCTAAAATACAACCTTCAAATGACAGTTCATTGTAACCCTCCAAATGACAGTATTCCAACTTGAAAAAATTTAAGACCTTGTCTCTACCAGCTATAGAGGTGGAAATGTAGACTTTGTTAATCAAAGAGAAATTTGGTAATAAGTGATGTGATCCCTGGATTTTGTTTACATGTACAGAAACAGTTATCATCAGCTTGGCTAAGCTGGAGCCAAACATATACTGAAAGAGAAGTCTAAAAGGTCCTTGGCAGAGAAACTGTGTGCTAATCTGATGACTGAAACTTCCTACCTTGAGTTAAAATGTCCATACTACCCAAATTAATCTACTGATTAATACCTGCAGCATTTTTCACAGAACCAGAACAAATAAAACTAAAATTTGTGTGGAATCACAAAAGAACCTGAATAGCCAAGGCAATCTTGAGAAAGAAGAACAAAACTGAAGTTATCACAATTTCAGACTTCAAACTATACTACAAAGCTGTAGTAATCGAAACAATATGATACTGGAACATAGATCAATGGAAGAAAACAGAGAGGCCAGAAATAAACCAACACTTATATGGTCAATTAGACTATGACAAAGGAGGCAAGAATATGCAATGGGGAAAGATAGTCTCTTCAATAAATGGTGTTGGTAAAACTGAATAGCTACATGCAAAAGAATGAGACTAGACTATTTTCTTACACCACATACAAAAATACCTAAATGTGACATCTAAATGTGAGACCTGAAACCATAAAACTCCTAGAAGGAAACATAGGCAGTCATCTTTTGGACAGCAGCTGTAGCAACATTTTCTGGATATGTTTACTCAGGTAGAGAAACAAAAGCAATAAACTATTTGGACTACACCAAAATAAAAAGCTTTTGCACACCAAAGGAAACCATCAACAAAATGAAAAGGCAGCCTAATGAATGAGAGAAGATATTTGAAAATGATATATCCAAAAGAGGTTAATATCCAAATAATATAAAGAACTTATATAACTCAACACCAAAAAAAACAAATAATCCAATTTAAAAATGGGCAGAGGACCTGAATAAACATTTTTCCAAAGAAGACATACAAATGGCCAACAGACATGTGAAAAGATGCTCAACATCACTAATCATCAGGGAAATGCAAATCAAAACCACAATAAGATATCAGCTCACACCTGTCAGAATGGTTAAAGTCAAACAGAGAGGAAATAACATATGTTGGCAAGGATGTGGAGAAAAAGGAATCCTCATGTTCCATTGGTGGGAATATAAATTGGTACAACCACTATGGAAGACAGTATGGAAGACCCTCAAAAAATTAAATATAGAATTACCATATGATCCAATAATTTCATTAGGTATTTACCCTCCCCCCCAAAAAAAACACTAATTCAAAAAGATACATGCACCCTTATGTTTATTGCAGCCTTCTTTAAAATAGCCAAGATATGGAAGAAACCTGTGTTCATCAATAAATGAATGTATAAAGAAGATGTCACACACACACACACACACACACACACACACACACACGGTGGAATAATACACAGCCATAAAAAAGAATGAGATCTGGGGCGCCTGGGTGGCTCGGTTGGTTAAGTGTCCGACTTCGGCTCAGGTCATGATCTCACGGTCTGTGAGTTTGAGCCCCGCGTCGGGCTCTGTGCTGACAGCTCAGAGCCTGGAGCCTGTTTCAGATTCTGTGTCTCCCTCTCTCTGACCCTCCCCCGTTCATGCTCTGTCTCTCTCTGTCTCAAAAATAAATAGACGTTAAAAAAAAATTAAAAAAAAAAAAAAAAGAATGAGATCTTGTGCTACCTGGGTGGCTCAGTCAGTTAAGCGACTGACTTCATTCAGCTCAGGTCATGATCTCGCAGTTCATGAGTTCGAGCCCCACATCAGGCTCTGTGCTGATAACTTGGAGCCTGGAGCCTGCTTCAGAGTCTCCCTCTCTCTCTGCCCCTCTCCCACTCACACTGTCTCTCTCTCTCAAAAATAAAATAAACATTAAAATTTTTTTTTAAAAAAGGATGAGATTTTGCCATTTGGGACAATATGGACTAGAGAGTATGCTAAGTGAAATAAATCAGACAGAGAAAGACAAATACTGTATTATTTCACTTATATGTGGAATCTAAAAAACAAAACAAATGAGTAAACCAACAAAAAGCAGAAACAGACCCGTAAATACAGACAACAAACTGATGGCTGCCAGAGGGGAGAGGGGTGGGGGGATGGGCAAAATGGGTGAAGGGGAGTGGGAGACACAGGCTTCCAGTCACAGAATGAATAAATCATACGTATAAAAGGCACAACAGAGGGAACGTAGTCAATGGTACTATAATAGTTTTGTAGGGTGGCAGATGGTAGCTACACTTGTGAACATAGCATGCAGTATAGAGTTATAAAATCACTATGTTTTACACTTGAAACTAATGTAGCATGTGTGTCAACTATACTCAAATTAAAAAAACTTGTAGGAGCTATGAAGAAGCAAAGAGACTATAGATAGTTTCATATATATATATGAATATGAATATATATAATTTATATATAAATATTGGGAGATAGAATCTAAAAGGAAAGACCAGCATATAAATAGTGAGACCATCTTAGTCTGAGTTTTTCCTGATATAAAGGCCTTATGAAGGTAATTATTTTGGAAAGTGATTCCAATGAGCAAGACTTAGGTTGGGACCAGGAGATTAAAAACAGAGAAAGATGGAAAGATGTGTCCCTTCAGCTGGTCACTGCTAAGTTTCCATCCTGGAAAGGCTCTGAGAAGCCATAGAATGCACTGCAGCCCCTTCTGCCCTAAGTACAGAAGCAAAGTGTGTTTATGTATTGGCCCTCATGCCCATTGATCAAGGTTGCCCTGTGGACTATTACCTCCCTCAATTCCAGGTTTGCCTGTGTGTCAGGTGACCAAATGAATTTCTGTGGGTAAAGAGAAGCCCCAGGGACAAAAGTGAGACATACCAGCTACTGTCAAGTTCAGCCTGCATTCCTTCCAAACTGTGCCATTTGTTGATCATATCACTTTCAGCTAAGATCTTTATCTGGAGCATCTTCTCAGTGCAAGGGTCAATTGCTCATAAAGCTACGAGATGCCTGAAGAAAGCACAAATAGTGTGAAGAGTGAGCTAAAAGTAGAGCAAAAGAGATGGACTTTGCCAATGGCAGCTCCCCTCTCCTTCCCATTTTTTCTGGCCACCCTGTATTTAGTATGCTTTTTGGGTTTTTTTGTTTTTTTTTTTTTTAATTTTTTTTTCAACGTTTTTTATTTATTTTTGGGACAGAGAGAGACAGAGCATGAACGGGGGAGGGGCAGAGAGAGAGGGAGACACAGAATCGGAAACAGGCTCCAGGCTCCGAGCCATCAGCCCAGAGCCCGACGCAGGGCTCGAACTCACCGACCGCGAGATCGTGACCTGGCTGAAGTCGGACGCTTAACCGACTGCGCCACCCAGGCGCCCCTTAGTATGCTTTTTGTATCAGACACTGCATTAAGTACTTTACAAGGACTACATATCTTGTTTAATCTTCATGAGGTGAATATTATTACTCCTCCCACTTGAGGGTTGGTTGGCAAAAGCAGGTGTTGTTGATCAGTTATCTCAATACATCCACACCTGGGGATGTCTGGGTGGCTCAGTCAGCTAAGCATCCAACTTCAGCTCAGGTCATGATCTTGCAGTTTGTGAGTTCGAGTCCCCCCATTGGGCTCTGTGCTGACAGCTTGGAGCCTGGAGCCTGCTTCAGATTCTGTCTTCCTCTCTGCCCCTTCCCTGCTCGTGCTCTCTCAAAAATAAATAAACATTTTTTAAAAATTAAAAAAATTCAGTGCATCCACATCTGTTGCCAAAGGAGTAATAGACTTAGACATTTGATAAATATGAAGACAACAAGTAACTATTTTTGCTAAGGTTTGGTAACAGGCCAAGCCAAGCCCACCTCCCATCACTCTTTCCCATGACTCTGCTTCTTTTTTCTTCTGAGTATATTATTTATTGTTTTATTTATTTACTTATTCTTGGCCTCCTGCTGATGCTCCATTGGAATGAGACTTTATCTGTTTTGTCAGAACAGTGCCTGGAACATAGTAGGTAGTCAATAAATATTTACTATTGAATGAGAAAGGAAAAATGAACTTTCACTGGTGTGGGTGCCATGAAGAACTTTTTGACGAAGATGTGATATACACTTGTACAGGTAAAGGGAAAATCGCAAAGTCTCAGAGACCAAGTACAGACCTTAACTGGAAGCCCATGAAATGAGGAAATGAGAAAAACAGGATGAAAAAGGAAAAGATAGAAAGGTATTCATTCATAATCACCCCGCTATTCAAATGTTTATTTGGGTGTTTTATCTATCCCAGTACATAATAGAGGACACAAGAGTTTGCCTACAATGTGATAAGGTATTTAGGAGAGAGCAAAGGGGAACCAGAAGCTGAGGCAATTTAGAGGAGGAAACAGGTGTGAAGAAGTTCCGAAGAAGGCTCTCTGTAGGCTGTTTGTAAGGGCCTGGTCTTCTCTCCAAAACATCTGTGTAAGTGATCTGTGGTATGTGTTAGGGAAAAGGATTACAGGAAGTTTCGCACTAGAGAGACCTGAAGGGAATTTGACTTTGTGGCCAAGTTTTCAGAGTCGAAGAGGGCAAAGCTGATGTTTTCTACGGATGCAGATCATCCAGAAATGGAGAACAAGTTTTCCTGAAGAAACACAGAGAACAAACAATTATGTAAAAATTAGCTCCCTGAGGGTGAATTTCTTAAAAGTGATAAGGTTTAGAAAATCTGAGAGGAGAAAGGAACAAAACAAATTATCTCGGGCTTGGGGGTTGTGGATGGTGGAATTGGATGCTGTGTATCTAGTCAGTAATTGAACCGGAACCGTTTGACCAGTGAATCATTCTTTCCTTGGTCAAAGGTAAATTTGTCAGATAGACCCTCAAAGGGTTCAAGGATCCCAAGGGTCATAGCATATGTGTGTCCACTCCTCCTTCTTTGTTTTATAGAAAGAGACCAAGGGCAGGCTGCTCCAAGATGGTTCACTTTGGCATGTAAATTATTCTGAGCAGAAAATAATAAAGGCCCAAAAGTCTCAGAAAGAAACTTTGACCTCTCCCTCACAACTCTGCCTAGAGGAATTTAGAGAGAAGACCTGCTCCAGAAGGAGAGCTGTCACCACAGAGAACTATATCATGATATGAACTAGGTATGGTAGACAAGGAGGAACCTAGCAAGGCCTGTTCTTTAAAAGTTCTCTCTACGTCCCTTTGTTTCTGAGTGGCCCCAGCAAATGTTTGGTTTTCCAAACATTTACTCTTCTTGTGAATTGCATTGCTTACCTTTGTAGTCCCAGACCTCTACCCCCTTCTTTTTAGTTCAGGATGGCATATACGGCTAATTTTGCCTGACAGTCTTTGGAATCTCATGTCTATATTTCCCCATACATACAGAGCTAAATTTGATTGTCTTTTGTTAATCTGTCTCTCATGTCCATTTTTTTACATTTATTTATTTATTTTGAGAGACAGCAAGTGTGAGCAGGAGAAGAGCAGAGAATCCCAAGCAGGCTCCACACTATCAGTGCAGAGCCCAATATGGGGCTCAAACACGTGAGCCATGAGATCATGACCTGAGCTGAAATCAAGAGTTGGATGCTTAACCAAGTCACCCAGGTGCCTCATGTCTTCTTGGTCCAGCTAACAGAACTTTGAAGGGTAGAGGAAAACTTTTTCCTCCCCAACAGTATCAAAACCCCTCTCCCACTGTTGTCTGCAGGGCTACATTTCCTTGTTTGTGGGGCAGGGTATGGTTGGCTCTAGAGGCTGGAATCAGAAGAGACATTCCTGACTCCTACACACCCATGTTTCTTCCCCATCTTTCAGTGTTGGAAATCTAGGAACCAAATTCAAAATGGCATTTCTGGACTTTCCTGAAACTCTCTGTGCTGTTCTAACAAACAATATCACTGTTATATAGGTGATATAAGGCTGACACATACTGCCCAGGGAAGAAGTACATTTAATGTTTTGATTTCTTCCTTTCTTTTAACAAAAACTTGTTGTTCCCATCCATTTCTGCTAGGGCAGAAATAAAGTCCACTTGGGGAGGAGACCATTTTGTTTGCACTTTAGCCTGGTGCCTGGTCAGGATGTCCCATTGAGTACAGCATAGCCATGGTGGAAATGCACAGTGTGTGTAGGCCTAGGCTTGCACGAACAAGGTGCTCCAGCCTCCACATTGGCTCTCATAAGATTTTCAACCATGGCCAGGTCTTCTTAGTGCAGAATGATTGCAAATTTGATAAAACTTCACTGGATCACATGGTTAGTAGAGCCTTAAGTTAAGAGGTGAGTCTGAATTGAAGAAATACTTTTTGCCTAATAGAGATTACATTTATTATTAAACAGATTGCGAAATCAGTACCCTTTGTGGGATCAGCCTCCTTTCTCCCAGATACCCAGGCTGGAAAAACTAGAGTGCTTGGGAAATTTCTCTCTTTCCTTTATGCCCTAGATAGAAGCAGTCACCAAATCCAATCTTAGAACCAATCTCACCCAGTGATTCTTTCCTTTCCATGCCCTGCCATCTCCATGGTGCAGCTCATGGTCTACAAGGCAGCTGGGAGGAAGCCATAGGCTCTGAGAAAGACATTCTAGATGTGCATTTTGGCTCTGTCATGTGAGTTGGACAAGCTCAACTTTCTGCCTCTCAAGTCATTCTTATAAAATTGATTGATAATACTTCTTACTTTGGAGAGTTATTGCGAAGTTTAAATGAAATAATAACATTATAGAAGTGCAGGTGACTAAACAGTGTAGTCCCAACTGTTCATTTAGACATGACAATTAGTAGAAAAGAAATTATAAGGTTATATACCAAAATGTTAACAATGTTTTTCTAGTGAGATGGTGGATTTAAGGGCTTGTTTTTTCAACTTGCATCTTTGGGCTTTTTTATACTTTTTAAATCTCCACAATTAAATCTCCACAGAGAACATGTACTACTTTTATAACTAAAAATCATAAATTTGAAAAAATAAAATTCCACCAAACCTTTAAGAACTAGCTGAGTTGATACTTCCTTTATTAAAACTTTCCAGATCTTCCCATTGGGAGAGATCCTTCTCTGAGCAAGTTACTGAATCACTCTGAGACATAGCTTGCTCAGCCACAAAATAGGGACTAAAACCTTTAAATGAAAAATATATATACACTATTATGTATATAAAATATACATATATATTATACATAAATATATATTTTATATATTATATATAGATTATATATTACATAGATTTTCAATATATATTTTCTCTATATATATTTTTAAATGTCTGGGCTATAAGAAGTACTTAATAAATGCACTTTTCTTTTTCTGAAAACCAGAAACAAACAAGCAAACAAAAACAAAAAAAAAACTATGTGAATGTGTTCCAGTAAAATGTAATTTACAAAAACAGTCAGTGGGCCAGATTTGGACTACAGGCCATAGTTTGCCAACTCCTGTCCTAAAGACTTGATAAGATTTGGGGTTCAATTTTTCAGTAAGACTTCTTCATATTCAGTGTTGTGTGTTTCTAGAGGAGATATGTGATGTCCAGTTGTCTCTTTTTCTGACACTAGCAGTCACTGATGATCAATGCCTAGATCCAGTCTTTTTCTTTTTTTTAAGTTTATTTATTTTGAGAGAGAGACAGCACAAGTTGGGGAGGGGCAGAGAGAGAGAGGGAGACAGAGAATCCCAAGCAGGTTCCACACTGTCAGCACAGAGACCTGTGTGGGGTTTGAACCCCTGAAACCATGAGATCATTACCTGAGCTGGAACCAAGAGTCAATGCTTAACTGACTGAGTCACCCAGGCACCCCTAGGACCAATCTTTAATTACGAATTGCAAAATGGTGATATTCTAATTCTATCATTTTTCTTCCATTGTTCTAAAAAAAAAAAAGAAACTGAGCTACAGGACTACACTGAACACTGAAGTATAGTTAACACAGAAAAGGTGAAGTAAATGCTTTATTCTTTCTCTTTATTTACTGATTTTAAAGTAATGAATTGGTTCCCTGGTATCCTCCAAGGTGGACCAAAGACCTGGTTGGTTATTTTTTGTGGTTTTTCTGTTTTTTGGGTTTTTTTAAATTTGTTTCAATTGTTTGTAGTTATTGTTCTTATCAGTGCTCAAAGTGGCCCAACTTTGGCCAGGGGGGCCTCTTCACATTCACTCCTAGATTCTTTAGGCAAGATTGACAAGACCCCAGCAGTCTTTGCTAGTGTCCATGTTTTTCTAGAATGACATCTTGTCTAGTTCCTGCTTCAGACAAGAAATGTGTTTTTTCTCAAAGAAGCCTGATCTTTTAGTGGAAAATGAGTATCCATCATTACTAAATTTGTCATTATTTCTAACCCTTCTAGGGCAAAACTGGGAACATTTTTTAAGCAAATATACTTCATGAGTCATTCAGAGTTAGGATTATATGAGTTTTACTTAATATCTTTGATGATTTTATATTTGGATTATTTTCATCTGACACTGAAAATCTTGATTCTTTATGTATTAGCTTTCTCCTCTTGGATGTAAATATACTTGTTTCTTTTGTTTTCATTTTTTCAGAGAGTGGATCTTTTTTAATTCTTTATGGTTTAACTTTATAAATGTGTAAAACATTTACATGGCTTCAAAGACAAATTTACAAAAGTAATTACATTTGGGAAAGTCTTGAGTCTATCCTTTTTTAAAATTGAAATATAGTTTACATACAATGTCATATTAATTTCAGGTGTACAATATAGTAATTTGACAATTTTATACATTATTCTTGCTCACCATGGTACGTGCAGTTACCATCTGTTGCCATATAAAGTTACACAATATTTTGGGGTGCCTTGGTGGCTCAGCCGGGTAAGTATCCACCTTTTGGTTTTGGTTCATGTCATGATCTCACCGTCCGTGGGATCGAGCCCCACCTCAGGCTCTGCACTTGCAGTGTGGAGCCTGCTTGCGATTCTCTGTCTCCTTCTCTTTCTGCCCCTCACACACTCACACAGCCTCTGTCTCTCAAAATAAATAGACTTAAAAACATTTTTTAAATTTCTTTTCAAAAAGAAGTTATTACAATATTATTGACTATATACCCTATTCTTCTGGATCACACATATCCTGAGCAAGTAAATGCCTTTTGGGATCCCAGTTTTACGGAGAGATGTTCTTATACCAGACTCTTCTTGAGTCAGTTTTTGTCCCCACACAATCAAAACTGACACTCAAAGTCACTCCATTTAACTAATGTGGTTTCAGTGCTCAATATACTTCTCTAGACTGAAGCTTACTCCCACAGTGGAATATTTTGCTGTCTTGGTAGCTTTTGATGCTTTTAATAAGATTTTTAAGAATATATCTTCCTATACCCACAAAAAACAAGACTGAAAATCAGACATTTTGTTGAACAAAAGAAACCAGACATCAAAAAGTACTGCACTAGTTATCTATTTTGTAGGAAAATTAAGCCAAAACTTAGGCCCTTACAACATTACTTATTATCTCATGCTTTCTGTGGGTTAGGAATCCAAGCATGGGTTGGCTGGGTGTCTCTGGCTCAAGGTCTTTCACAGGCTGCAATCAAAGTACAGCCATGACTGCAGTCATATCAAGGCTCAGCTCAGAAAAAATGCATTCCAAGTTCACTCATTTTTGTTGCCTGGATTAAGTACACACACACACACACACACACACACACACACACACACACACACACACACAGCTGTTCCTTGGCAGGTGGGCCTCTCCATAAAGCAGCTCACAAAATGGCAGTTTGCTTCACCAGGTCAGGCAAGTGAGTAGAGTCAGAGAGAGAAAGATAGAAGCCACACTCTTTTATGATCTAGTCTTGAAAGGAACATCACATCACTTTTGCTGTATTCTGTGCATGAGAAGCAAGCCCACATTCCAGCCACATTCAAAGGGAGATTATGCAAAGATGTAAATATAATGAGGTAGGGATCATTGAGATCCACTTTGGAAGCTATCTACCACATGTACATACTATAATTATGCCATTTATAAGAAGTTCAAGAACAGACAAATCTAATCTTCAGGAAATTATTTAGAACACTGCTTTCTTAGTAGAAGTGCAGGATTGACTGGTTAGGGTCATAAGGAACTTTTCTAGGTTGATGAAGATGTTCTATATTTTGTTAAGTGTATGTGTTTCATGGAGTATGCTATTATTAAAACTCGTTGTACTGTACACTTAAGGACTGTGTAATTACTGCATGTAAATTATACTTCAATTTTAAACAAATGTTATCCTACAATTAATGGGCAGAGGAAAGATGGGGGTGGATAACTTAGCCTTCCATATTACCAGATATGGAAGCTGCAGCTCACTTCTGTACTTGATTTTGAACCAAAGTTCTCACCTTTACTTCACAATATTAAAAAATATATTCCAAGGCGCCTGGATGGCTCAGTCAGTTAAGTGTCCAACTTCGGCTCATGTCATGATCTAGTTGTTTGTGAGTTTGAGCCCATGTTGGGCTCTGTGCATCCCATGATTTATTTATTTTATAGCTGGAACTTTGTACCTTTTGACCTCCTTCACCCACCGCCACCCCACCCCTCTAGCAACCACCAATCTGTTCTCTATAAAGAAATTATTTTTTAATATTTATTTATTTATTTTTGAGAGAGAGAGAGAGAGAGAGAGAGAGTGGCGGAGGGGCAGAGAGAGAGGGAGACAGAGAATCTGAAGGAGGTTCTGCACTGTCAGCACAGAGCCCAATGCTGGGCTTGAACTTACAAACTCCACAAACCTCACAAACAGTGAAATCATGACCTGAGCCAAAGTCAGATGCTTAACTGACTGAGCCACACAGGTGCACCTATAAATAAATTATTTTTTAATGTTTATTTATTTATTTTTAGAGAGAGAGAGAGAGAGCACATGCACAAGATGGGGAAGGGAAGAGAGAGAATCCCAAGCAGGCTCCATGCACAGCACAGAGCCCAGTGTGGGGCCCAGGTCCCACGACTGCAAGATCTTGCATGACCTGAGCTAAAATCATGAGTCTGACACCCAACTGAGCCAATAAATACATTGTTTTTAAAGCACAATAATTAGTAACAAAAAAATTTCCCTACCATACATATCTAGCAACTCTGCCTGGGTTAGACACAGATAGTTTGAAAATGGGCCTCTGCAACTAGGATCAAAAACTCAAATGCCTAAGGCCTGGCCCAGATAGGAGCCCAAAGGAGGCTCCAGGTTCAGGACATAATGTCGAGCCCAAAGGAGGCTCCAGGTTCAGGACATAATGTCGAGGGCAAAAGCCAAAGAACACCTTGAGGTAAAAGACGTAAACAGAAAATTAAATACAGAGGAAATACAATGAGTGTGCAATTGTGTGGGGTAATATTTAACCTCCTACATCATTAGAAATGCAAATTAAGTGAATAAAATACTACATTTATGTAAATTATTAAGTAGAACTTGAAGCTATGGCTCAGAATTCATGAGGATGCAGTAAAACTGAACTTTTCCCTCATGTCCTAGTGGTGGTAGATTAACTGGCAAATGTTTTTGACATGTACTATAAACAAAGCAGGTCTGGGGCACCTGGGTGGCTATAGGTTAAGCGTCTGACTTCAGCTCAGGTCATGATCTTGCGGTTCCTGGGTTTGAGCCCTGCGGTGGGTTCTGTGCTTCAGATTCGGCATCTACCTCTCTCTCTGCCCCTCCCCTGCTTGCACTCTGTCTCTCTCTCTCTCAAAAATAAATAAACATTAAAAATATATTTTTTAAAATAAACAAAGCAGCTTAGTGGTTGTCTAGGGCTAGGGCTATGATTAGAAATTGACTGGAAATGGGATGAAGGCTCTTTCTGGGGTGATGATGGATACATTCTCAAATTATTTGGTGATGGGTGCACAACTCTATATATTTACCAACAAATCAGTAAACACTTGCAATTGGTAAATTTTATGGTATTTAAATAATACCTCAATAAATCTGTGTTTTAACATTGACAGAGCTAGGATGTAAACCCAGGCCATCTGATCCCAGAAGCCACCCTCACACAGCTAGTGCCTTCCTATACAACCATAACAAGAGAATAATATCGCAGTTGGAAAATGCAAGTCATCTAGATGTCAGCAATTTCCTCAATTGGTTTCCTAAATAAAACGCACAGTACTGGACCATTCCATTCAAAATTACATACATGGTAACACTATCCGCTCCCTGCTCTTCAAGCCAATACCATGCCAATACCTCAAGTCTGAAACAGGAATGCATGAACAACTCAGTCTAGAAGAGTTGCCCAAAAGGGAAGTCCCCAATCCCCTGGGGAGTTCTGAAAAAAGAAATTACCACCCTCAAGCAATTTTCAGTATCCCTAAAAAGTCAATTGCTCAATAACATCCCATCACAAAGCTGTAAGGGCTAAGAGAGAGCATAGAGTAGAGTCTACCAAATGTGGAACTTCCATTATTCTCTCCATGGAGTCAGGACACATGACTTTCCTAGCATCAGTGTGTGATAATATGCATGGAGTATTGCCAAACCAAACCTCAATGTTCAGAGTTTTACTGGGGCTTCATTACATAGACATGATTGATTGCCCATATGGCTGATGTCAGTCTCCAGCCTCCCCAGGCCTCACCCAGGGTCCCCACCCTAAACCACATTGTTGGTCTTCCTGGTGTGGCCAGCCCCCATCCTAAATCATACTGTCAGACTATCCAGTATGACCCAGAGACACGAGGCAAACAATAACATTTCTATCAGGCATAATATTCCAAGGGCATAGAATTACCTAGAATCCAAGGGCAAAGGCCAGACATCTTTTTGTGTAAGGTCAAATTCTTCACTGCACAGACTGCCTCTTCTGGGCACACTGTCTGAGCCACTACTCTGAATGCTGGGCAAGGTGGTAGCCTCTGGTCTTGTCTGCTTGCCTCTCCCTACATCACACCTCTGCCCTATGATCAAGTTGGGGCAGGGTGATTGGGAACCCAATATTCTTGGCTTCCACACCTGGGTCGACCCTCCATCCTATGGGTGAGGGGTAGTAAATGGAGGCCCTTTCCATCTGCTGAACTCACCAGGAATTGCACCTCTTCTACTTGGAGAAGAGGAGAAACAATGGCGGTCTCCCCTCCTTGTCAGATATAGTAACCCTTGATTGGGAGCAGAGAAGAGAGGGAGCCCCATCTTCTTAGCCACACCTTAGCCCATCTTCTTGATGGATGGAGCTTCCATCAAGCTGAGCTGAGGAAAGTGAAAGGCAGAAAGTGTCAAGGCTCAAATGCCACATTCTCAGTGTTCTTGCCAAGTTTATTAGGCTTTCTTGAATCAATGTTTCCTCATTTGCTACATGCCCTTAGGATAGTTTCCAGAGACCTTAAATGGTTGTTTTTTACAGTTTTCTCTAGTTTTGTGTGTTTCACTGAAGAGTGGGTCCACAAAGCTCCTCACACGGCTGCTCCACCTTTGCATAGACCTTCAACATTATACTCCAGGTAAGCAGTCACAGGATTTGAAGAACAAGGTTCTGTACTGCGACACAATTGAGGATCCGCATTTCTGTTCTGATGTTCGAATGAGGAGGATATGGCAGTGAAGCCTAGCTGCCCTATTCCCATTGTCGGTCCCTCTCTGCTTCTCTCTCCTGCTCTCACGCTGGCCCTCCAGTTGCAGACAACTGACCACCACTGGCTGAAGGATGACCCCCCCCCCCCACCAGCTGGCAGATACAAGATACCTCTCCTAGGTACCTCTACACCCATTTGGACAACAAACCTCCACTGGTAGAAAGGCCAACAATGTAACAATTTCCTGAGAAAACATAATCTGGAAATTTCTCTTTCCCTCTTTGGCAGGGAATCCTTCCTTTTTCTCAGTGCCATGGACCACAGCAGTAGCTTAGGGATGGTTACAGCCTCCTCCCCTAAATAATGGCTTTAAATGCCTAGAATAAAATACATAAAATTATAAAGGAAACCAATTTCAAAAAAAAAGTTAAATTTTCTAAATATGATGTACTAAAAATATGCTTCTTTATGAACGTATTAAACATCAAGAATGAGTGGAAGGTCTGATAACTTAGAATCCTCAGCAGGGCATAAATGATTTTTCTGCAGAAAGTGTAAGGTGATCTGAAAATATCTCCACTTCCACTGGTAACAAAATCAGAAATACAGCTAATACTACATTGTTTTGTCTACATTTTCAAATGAAAAATGCTAAATTTTGGTTAGGGAGCATCAGGATGTATTCTTTCCCTATCCACATTCACCAGCCCCCTAAATCCTGTGAATCCCTGTCTGAGAACCACCAGTACTAAAAGTATGGCCTGGACCAATAGCCTGGGATGGTGCTTCTCAAATCACCTGGGTCAAAATGCAGATTGTTTGTGTGCACCCCGACATTCCGAATTTCTGACAAGTCCCCAGGTAACGCTGATGTTCTGGTCCAGGCTGTGGAGAAAAGGCTCGGAGGCTTATCACAGGGGGAGTGGAGGTAAGAGTCAGAAGGCACACAGACAGTATTTCCTGACCCTGACCATCTGCAAGGGTGCCTTGGGGTTTCCTGGCTTCATCCCAAGGGGCATGCTTTCTTTTTTCCATGTATTTCAGTATCTTATGACAGAAAAGAAACAGAGATTCTGAACTGCTGGG
This sequence comes from Panthera leo, assembly GCF_018350215.1. Classification (NCBI taxonomy): domain Eukaryota; kingdom Metazoa; phylum Chordata; class Mammalia; order Carnivora; family Felidae; genus Panthera; species Panthera leo. The sequence goes on from NC_056691.1 coordinate 30,294,858, forward strand.
CACTCTCAGCTTCATGAAAGGTGCCACGGAGCAGCAAGTACCGGTCACCTAGGCTGTTAACCCTCACCAAGTCCCAGCACCCAAAATGGATGCACGAGCACACGCATCCATTCACAGAAAGCAACAATGATTCACAAGTCCAAGTCACCAAGACTTTCAAGTTGAAGTGGTCTTCCACCTTCGTCCTCATCTGATAAATTCCTAGCCATCCTCCCAATACACCTTCTCTGTAGAGCAACACTCTCTCCAGAGTTCTTCCCCACCACAAATAGAAATAAGAATGGTAACAATAATAATCACAACAGTAACAAATTTTATTGGTCACTAGGGGCCAAGTAATGCCAAAACATTCTACAGGTGTTATCTCATTGAATTCTAGAATAACCCTTAGAGGAAGTGCTGTCTTCATCTGGTGGATCGGAATGGCTGTGGGTTGAGGGGAAACAAAGGCCTGTGGCCTCTAGCTCGGTGCCTTGCATACCTGCTCTGTGCTGGCACTGACTGCACCCAGCTGGTCACCACCCATGCGCTTCTGTCCTGCATAAGCTTTTGCACACTGGCAAACTGAGAAGTTATCTTCTGGAACACAGGACAGATTACATTAATGCTTATAGCCACATCACGTCTGGGTGTGAGAGGATGACACATATCAGATAGACCAGGGTGCTCAGACATTCGTGAGGATCTGCTCAGAAGCAACTCAGCAACTTAAGACACAAGCCCACAAGGAGATACGTTTCCAGCAAGCACAGGACTGCTGTTTCAGTGTGTTGCACCACGGAGCCTGCTTGGGATTCTCTTTCTCTGCCCCTCCCCAACTGCTCTCACATTCTCTCTCAAAAACAAATAAATAAACTTAAAAAAAAAAAAAAAAAGACTATGTAAACTTTACTGAGAACAAAGAGCCACTAGAGTTAAACGAGCAGTGATGAGAAAAGATCATGCAAGTTGGAACCAGAACCAAATACAAAGACAAGAGAATTTATGTCTTCTGGGAAAGTTTCACAGAATCCTTCAAAAGACTATGAAAAAAAAAACCTGTCACTGAGGAATACCCAAAATAGACTCCGAACAAAGCACAACCTGAATTGAGCATGTGGGGAGATGGCAAAGGGGAAGATGAATTATCCCCAGAAGAAATACAAATGTTTGAACAAGAAAATCAATGCCTCATTGGTGAAGAGAACAGCCTGTTTGATGAACTGGGGTAAATCAAAGGAATAGTGGTTGAAATTTCCAGTCTCTAAGAGATAGTCACAGACAAGGGTTTACAACAAGAAGCTGAAACTGAAGGCATTCACCAATGGGTTACAGAAGTAACTGAGGATATCAAGGAAAGCGATGAAGAGCAGCCCTTAAGAAAAATGCTGGCTTCCAAGTGTGGGTGCTCTTCTTCTGGTGATGTGCTCCTTCTCCTTGCTCTAACTTGATATGCACCCACCATAGTCTAGGCAACTGCTATGGTGGGTGCTGCCCCATTACTCCTGGCACACGGTATGCTGTCCTGGGTCTCCAACATCAGAGTGTGGTTTGTGACCACATGTTATCCCAGAGCCACTGGGGGGAGGGATGCTGAGATAAATATGTACTCTCACAGAAGGTACACCAAAACCTGTGGTTTTAAGCTTATTTTGTAGCTGAAAAACAATGAACACAAATTGAAAAGAAAGGAGAAAATTAAGTGCAAATGATTGTGCAAAAAAAAAGAAACTAAAGACTATGAAATTATGGACATTTGTACCTTCACTATTTTCCTGAAGGCACAGAAAAATATATATAGAACACTTCTCTAAACTAGGTTCTATTCCCTAAGAAAACTCAGCTGTCCAAAACTCTAGTGCCTCTGTATTTGAGATACATTTAATATGCAGGCAAAATATTAAAAGAGCAGGAAAAAGTCTAAGTTAACAAATGGTGTCACTGTTATTTGCAGTACAACAGCTAGGAGTAAGCAAAATATCAAAGATATTAGTTTATTTTCTTTGTCCCACCCAGAGTGGCTTTTACAACTTCTTCAGTAAGAAAAGAGAAGTCTGAAAATCTGGGGCATTAGGCTGCATTTCCCCTTTAACCTCCTTGAGGCTAATGAATCCCTTTTGCACCACCTCTCTGCCACCCAGCTTCCTCAGCTAATCTTAATTCCAAAGCCAGACCGAGCTCCCACCAACCCCACAGCTGGAGAACCTGGGTCTTTAAAGGTACTGTGGAAATTGCTAATTTCAACCCAGCTACGAGGGCTGCTGAGCTGCTCTTAGGGTGCCCTCTGCTGGCCATGCATGGAAGCAGGAGAAGACGCCTCCATAGGAAGGTAAAAAAAGGGTCATATAAAAAAAGGCCAAGAAAAGTACTCAGAGTGATTACAGAAGAAAAAAAAAAAGTAAATAAGAACACCCAGGAGGCATCCCAACTATGAAAACAAAGGATTAATCATTTTAAGAATAGAAAAACACAAAATCATCTTCCTTTAAGAATTCTGAGAATGAAAATCAGAAAAAACATTTTGAAAGAAAGCAAAAACTTGCTACTTTTGGTTTTGTCACTGAAAACATGAGTTGATGTTTACAGTTGATGTTTTCAAATCTTAGCATTTTTGGCCTCTGGGTTTCAGAACTGGTGTTCATGACACAAGAAAGTGTTACAACAGCTTGGGAGCCCCAAAGGTCAGACTCTAGGAGCCTTTTAAAAGGAAAAGGGAAACAATAAAGGACCTTGCAACTCAACAACAACAAAACAAACAACCCAATTCAAAAATGGGCAAAGGGTTTAAATAGATTTTTTTTAGAGAGAGAGAGAGAGAGAGTGCCAGTGGGAAAGGGGAAGTGGGAGAGAGAATTCCAAGCAGAGTCTGATGCAGGGCTCGATCCCAAAACCCTGGGATCATGACCTGAGCCAAAGTCAAGAGTTGGAAACTCATCTGACTGAGCCACCCAGGTGCCTCAAATAGACATTTCTCCAAAGATACAAATGGCCAACAACAGCAACAGAAAAAAACGTTCAATATCACTAAAAATTAGAGAAATACAAATCAAAACTCTTAGGTAGGAGATAACTACCTCACACCCATCAGAATGGCTACTACAAAATAAACAATAATAACAACTGTTAGACAAGACATGGAGAAATTGGAACTTCTGTGTGAATGTAAAATGTTGCAGCAGCTGTAGGAAACAGTAAGGGCACCTAAGCCATGGGGTTTGGAGAGCTCCAGGTTGGTAAACACATCGATGTGTGGGAGGGTGGTGCACCCAGAGAGGGGATGGATGCACCAAGCCCCTTCCCACACACCTTTTCCTACGTATCTCTTCTTTCTGGCTATTCCAGGGCTGTATCCTTTATAATAAACCCTTAAGAGAGAGTAAGGCACTTCCTCTGGGTTCTGTGAGCCATTCTAGCAAACTGTGAAACCCAAGGAAGGGGGTATGGAAACTCCTGATTCATGGCCAGTTGGTCAGAAGCACAACCTGGGACTTGGGATCAGCATCTGAAGTGGGTGGGGGCAACCTTGTGGGACTGAGCCCTTAACCTGCGGGGTCTGCGCTAGCTCCAGGTAGTTAATGTCAGAATTGAATTGTAGGACACCCAGTTGGTGTCCAGAGAATGGGAGAATTCCTTAATATGAGGTCAACACCCCACACATTTGATGTCAGGAGTGTTATGTGTACAAAGGAAATAAATTTTAATATCCAAAAGAATGGAAATCAGGGTCTCAAAGACACATCTGTACTCCCATATTCATAGCAGAATGATTCATAAATAGCCAAACGTCCATTGACAGACAAATGGATAAGCAAAATGTGGTATACCCATCCATATGAAGGAATATAATTCAGCCTTAGAAAGGAATTCTAACACATGCTACAACATGGATGAACTTTGGGGACATGAGTTAGCCTAACTAAGGTAAGCCAAGCACAAAAAGACAAGTACTGTGCAATTCCACTTATATACTTAGAGTAGTCATATTCAAGAGACAGAAAGAATGGTGGTTGCCAGGGGCTATGGGGACCTATTGTTTCATGGGTACAGAGTTTCAGTTTTGCAAGATGAAAATGTTCTAGAGATTGGTTGCACAACATGATAAATATACTTAACACTACTGAATGTATACATTTAGAAATAGTTAAGATAACAAATTTTGTGTTGTGTGTTTTACAATTAAAACTAAATTTTTTAAATTTTTTTTATGTTTATTCATTTTCTTTGAGAGAGAGAGACAGAGAGTGAGTGGAGGAGAGGCAGAGAGGGAGACACAGAATCCGAAGCAGACTCCAGGCTCTGAGCTGTCTCAGCACAGGGCCCGATGCAGGGTTCAAACCCAGGAACTGCGAGATCATGACCTAGGCTGAAGTCAGATGTTTAACCGACTGAGCCACCCAGGTGCCCCATCCCAGCTCATTTTTTGATGGAGATAAAAATAACACTCATCCATTCAGGGCTCCTTCCCACACACCACACATCTGGGAGGTTAGACGAGCCTGTGAAGAAATGTACCTTTGGTTAAAGTCCAAGTGATCTGAATGTCAAAGCCCCCTGAACTTAGAGAGATGGGAGAGAAATAAGAGCTACTTAAATGTTAACAGGACACATGGAGTTTTGTTTTTTTTTTCCTGTTGAGTTATTTTACAAGTTTTTTCCAGCATGAGCCTTAAAAGGAAGATCACCCTTGAAGGCACAGTGAATAATTGACTACCTTTCTGCCTATCTCCAATAATGGAACAGTATGAGACATGAGTATAAATTATTTTTTATTTTACTTTGATGACTGGGAAAAGATACCAAAATATAAAATGAAATCAGAGCTAACAAATAACTTGGAGCTAACCGGCTAACTTTATTAAAATAAAGACAAGTCTGCTTAAACTGAAAAAAAAATGCTCTCACTGGCACTTTGCTTTGGCTGGGACCTTTGAAATTAAGGCCAACGTGCTGATAATAATCACACCATCGACCTTTCCCCTCCTCTTAGCACACATGGTACTGGCAAACAGCAGCACAGATATTTGGATGGGTCACCAACCGTTCAGTGCTCTGCCTGTGCAAGACCTTTGGAAATAATACCTTTAACCAATGGTTACTGTGAAAGATTCACTTTCAGATGGTAAAGCTCTGCCCAAATACATTTCTCAGGGCTGATGAGGGCTCGCCGTGCAGCAGCACGTGAGGTAGATTCTCTCTGCATTTTGCAGACGTTCCTGTGGTGCTTTAAGCAGGGGGGTGAGTGTTGCCCATGACCAGAACATCGGGATCCACATTCCTACATGTGGGAATGCCGCTGCATGTTCCCAGTTTGTAAGCCAGGCTGCGATTCTGCCCCAGATCCTAACTCTTTAAATCCAGAGGGATGCTTTCTTCGTCCACAGATTGTTTAGGGTTTAACTGGCTGCTCAGAGTTAAAAACGAGTATCTCAAGCCCCCTGCCATGCTGAAAGGAGAAAAAAAAAGTGAGAATAAATAAATCTCATAGGTGGTACCACCAGCAATTCCTGACATCTTTATAAGTATAGCCTGCTTAATGTGAAGGGAATTTTTCTTCTCAAGTTTGTGGATTACTTGATGAGAATCACTCCTCTAGAAATCTTTTGGGGAAGAAAAAAAGTAGATCAAATCTAATACAAAACTTTGGAGAGAAACAAATACTTTATTATTGAATAAACTATGCTATTATCTTAAAACAGCACTCCATGTGTAGGACCCCAAAATGCCTTTCAAAAGTATCTCAGCCACTCCTCCCAATATCCTTAGCGGATGGTGCTCTGACACAGCAGGACATCAGTGAGGCCCACTTCACAAGAGGAAGAAACATAATTTAGGAGACTTTTTTTGTGAGAAAGACACATGAATTAAATTTAGATCTCAGCCCCTTGAATTTTCATTATACACGTCCCCATGATCCACGTGAAGGAGCATGTCATTCAAACAGATGAACTGAGTGATTTAAGTAAAATTATCTTAGAAACTGAAATGTCAAAACATCTTGCATTCTTTCACTTATAAATCAGACTTTTTAAAACTCATATTTTACTAAAATGAGTTCATTTAGAAATCCCACTTACCAAATATTTAACCCTACAAAGTTTAACACAGAGAAAATGTAGTCTCCACCAACTAACATCCCAATGTAGGCAATGGATACATTCTGTAGAAAGAGAGAGAGGATTAGTCATTTTATTTTACTTTATTAAAGTTTATTTATTTATTTACTTACTTACTTACTTTCTTATTTAGAGGGAGAGAGAGAGAGAGAGAATGTGAGCAGGGGAGGGGCAGAGAGAGGGAGGGAGAGAATCCCAAGCAGGCTCCATGCTGTCAGCACAGAGCCCAACTTGGGGCTTGATCTCATGAACCACAAGATCATGACCTAAGCCAAAAATCAAGAGTTGGACACTTAACTGACCGAGCCACTCAGGTGCCCCGGATCAGTCATTTTAAAAGTGAAGAATTTAAGGGGGAAATACATGTATATGGTAAAATCTGAAACTAAATATTTTAGCTTTGCTCAGAGACTTTAACTTTGCTCAGAGACTTGTAAGTACAAGTGTTCACATAGGTGTTCACAGAGTGTTGAATGAATAAGTAAAAAACCATTACACATGGCTTTATAAAGAAATAAGGTAAACGATGGCATAATTACAGAACACTGCATCACACACAAAAAAAGATGTATAAGAGTTGACTTGTCATCAGCTTTTCAGATCCCATCTCTTTACCATCATTGGGTAGTGAATTTTAATCATACTGACCCCAAACTCACACAGATCAGACATCCAGCAAATTCCAAGTAGTGCCCTGCCCTGGGTATTCTAGGAGGGTCTGGGCAGCCAACAGACAAGTCAACTGTTAAAGCAGGCAGTCTTTCTCACTCATTTTATTCATGTGAATAGAGAAACAAAGCAACTGTATGAAAGAACACAGAAAACCCATCCTCTTCTTCAGGACTGTGTGGATTCAAACGCACACACGTAAAACACACCTACACACAATCCATGAGTTTAGAACCTTTTAAGTGAGCATATACCTAGATTGAAAAACAGTTCTTCACGGGGCTTCCCTTTCTTACACATTTTTTAATGCTTATTTATTTGCTTAATTTTTGTTTGAGAGACAGAGAGAGACAGAGCATGAGAAGAGGAGGGGCAGAGAGAAAGGGAGACACAGAATCTGAAGCAGGCTCCAAGCTGTCAGCAGAGAGCCCAACATGGGACTCGAACTCACAAACCACGAGATCATGACCTGAGCCAAAGTCAGTCGCTTAACTGACTGAGCCACCCAGGCGCCTCACCTGGGCTTCTCTTTCCTAGTCAGCAGGCTCTCCCAGAAAACCAAACCGTACTAACAAGGTACCAAACAAGGTATCTTGCTGAGCGCAGAAATTTGGAATTTTTCTCAGTTTTACGTCATTTTCCCAGACCATCCCCTCTCACCACCCCTAACCTTAAAGTGATAATTTGTCTCTCCTTTTTAAATCAACAAGCCCTCCCTCTGTTTTACAGATTGGGGGATGAGAAGACCTAAGAAAGGATCACCCAGGTGCAGCTGAAAATGCCACAAGCCTCCATGCTCACTATCCCACCCGTTAACAACAATAAAATCAAACTCTGCTTCTATCATGAAGACTGGATTCATGGCTGATTTCCCAATTCCCAAGGTGTCACCCCCTTACCTTGATGGCTCCAACCACTGCCGTAGTGAGGGCTGAATTGTAATAGCTGCACAAAACTGTGGAGTACATCAACAGAAACCTGGGGCAAGGAAGGAAACGCTTGGATGTGTGCCTTACTGTGCTGGGTATAATAACAGATTAAGAAGAGTCCCCGTGTGACCCACCCACAAATGCTTTAAACAAATAAAAAAGAAAAACGTACGATAAAGATTTTATAACCTACATCTAAAAACATCCCCTTTGTAACTCCAAATTGTTACAGGAAAATCATCCAGTGGTGAATCAGCCAAACTTTCACCCTTAGGTATGCTTTTCATTCTATCTGTGCACTTCCCATTATATTTCCATGTAAAGGGGGGTAAGGACTGGGAAAGTTTTTGTAATGGTCTGAAATCTTTTGTTTAACAACTATGTGACAACAGTGCTCTCTAACCTTCTGTGCATCGGAATCAGCTGGCACACTTTTAACACACAATGATGCCTGACAGAAGTTCTCCTTCCGTTGATTTGAGGTGGGGCCCTTGGCTGCATGCAATATCAAAGCTCCATAGATAATTCTAATGTGCAGCAGCTGAGAACCACTGGTGTTAGAAGGGAAAATCAGGGAAGGGTCACTGGCTTTGGATGAAAAAGAATGAAATTAATGGATCCCACAGCAATGAGACAACAAAAAGAAACAAAAGACATCCAAATTGGTAAGGAAGAAGTAAAATTTTCACTATTTGCAGATGACATGATAATATATAAATTAAACCCAAAAGACTCCACCAAAAAACTGCTAGGACTGATCAACAAATTTAGTAGTATACAGGATACAAAATCAAAATGTATACAAAATGTATAGAAATCTGTTGCTATTCTATACACTAATGAAGCAGCAGAAAGAGAAATTACAACAACAATCCCATTTACAATCGCACCAAAAATAATAAGATACCTAGGAATAAACTTAACCGAAGAGTGAAAGACCTGTCCTCTGAAAACTATAAAACACTGATGAAAGAAACTGAAGATGACACAAAGAAATGGAAAGATACTCCATGCTCCTGGATTGGAAGAACAAATATTGTTAAAATGTCTATACTACCCAAAGCAATCTACAGATTTAATGCAATCCCTATAAAAACACCAACAGCATTTTTCACAGAACTAGAACAAACAATCCTAAAATTTGTATGGAACCGGAAGAGACCCTGACTAGCCAAAGTAATCCTGAAAAAGAAAACCAAAGCTGGAGGTATCATAATTCCAGATTTTAAGTTATATTACAAAGATGTAGTCATCAAAACAGTATGGTACTGGCACAAAAATAGACACATAGATCAACAGTACAGAACAGAAAACCCAGAAATAAACCCACAATTACATGGTCAAGTAATATTCCACAAAGGAGGCAAGAATATACAATGGGAAAGACAGTCTCTTCAACTAATGAAAACTGGATGACAATGTACAAAAGAATGAAACTGAACCACTTTCTTTCACTGTACACAAAAATAAACTCAAAGTGGATTAAGGACCTAAATGTGAGACCTAAAACCATAAAAATCCTAGAAGAGAGCACAGGCAGTAATTTCTTTGACACTGGTCATAGCAACATCTTTCTAATTAGGTCTCCTGAGACAAAGGAAATAAAAGCAAAAGTAAACTACTGGGATTACATCAAAATCAAAAGCTGCATGGCAAAAGATACAATCAATAAAACTAAAAGGCAATGTACTGAATGGGAGAAGATATTTTCAAATGATAGATCTGATAAAGAGTCGGCATCCAAAATCTATAAAGAATTTATTAAACTCAACACCCCCAAAATAAGTAATCCAGTAAAAAATGGGCAGAACACATAAGCAAATATTTCTCCAAAGAAGACATTGAGATGGGCAACAGACAGATTAAAAGATGCTCAACATCATTGATCATCAGGGAAATGCAAATGAAAACCACAATGAGGTATCATCTCACACCTGTCAGAATGCCTAAAATCCAAAACACAGGAAACAACAAGTGTTGGTAAGGATGTGGAGAAAAGGGAATACTTGTGCACTGTTGGTGGGAATGTAGGCTGGTGTGGCCACTGTGGAAAATGTGGAGGTTCTTCATAAAGTAAAAACAGAACCACCCTATGATCTAGTAATCACACTACTATGTATTTACCCCCAAAATACAAAAGCACTAATTCAAAGGGATACATGCACCCTTATGTTTATTGCAGCATTATTTACAATAGCCGAATTATGGAAGCAGACCAAGTGTCCATCAAGAGATGAATGGATAATGGCAGTTGTAGAATGGGAGGGATGTCTAGCATATCAGGTATGATTGGTGAAAGGGAAATAGCATTGATTCTGATCACTCTTGGTCAGCTTCTTTCTTTTCTTTCTCTTTCCTTCCTTCCTTTCCTCCCTCCCTTCCTTCCTTCTTCCCTTCCTTTCTTTTTTCTTTCTTTCTTTCTTTCTTTCTTTCTTTCTTTCTTTCTTTTTCTTTCTTTCTACAAAAGTTAGGGGCACCTATGTGGCTCAGTCAATTAAGCTCCCGACTCTTGATCTCAGTGTTGCAAATTCAAACCCTGCACTGGGCTCCACACTGGGTGTGAAGCCTACTTTAAAAAAATTAAATTTAGGGGCAGCTGGGTGGCTCAGTCGGTTCAGTGTCTGACTTTGGCTCACAGTTCATGGGTTTGAGCCCACAATGGGCTGACAGCTCAGAGCCTGAAGCCTGCTTCAGATTCTCTGTCTCCCTCTCTCTCTGCCCCTCCCCTGCTTGCTCTCTGTGTGTCTGTCCCTCAAAAATAAAAAACATTTAAAAAAATTTTTTTAATTAAAAATAAAAATAATTACATTTAACAGTTTTGCATTACAGGCTCGTGATTCATGCTTGCTCTAACGTGAAGGTTAAGGTTGTTGTAGAACTTCAAGCTCAGGGGTGCCTGAGTGGCCCAGTTGGTTAGGCGTCCGACTTTGGTTCAGGTCATGATCTAACAGTTCATGAGTTCGAGCCCCTCTGTGCTGACAGCTCAGAGTCTGGAGCCTGCTTTGGATTCTGTGTCTCCCTCTCTATCTGCCCCTTCCCTGCTCACACTCTGTCTCTGTCTCTCAAAAATGAATAAACATTAAAAAAAAAAGAACTTCAAGCTCAGTAATTTTGAACACTGAAATGTTCATCTGGGATGTAATAGCAATATTCAGTACTGACCATCACTGTTAAAACAATTTTTAGTTTTCCTCAAGTTAGTTATATTGTAGGAGTGTGCCTAAGCAGCAAGTGTGTGTAGGTTAAAACAGTTACACTTATGTTAAATGATGTTTTTTTTTTCTTCCTACACCTTTATTTACTTTTCAGTTAGTTTAAATCCTTGAGGGATACAGCATTACATGGATTCTGTGGCCAATGGCTTTAGCAGGAAGGTTGCTTTGGAATTTGGCACGAACCATGCCACTGTTTCCATGAGCACGAGTTACCTTTCCCCAGATTACTCTGGTTTTATTTGGTTTGCCTTCAGGAGTCACTGTGTTGTTCTTTGCTTTGTACACATAAGCATATCTCTTGCCTAAAGAGAATTCAGTTTCATCTCAAGCATAAAGACCTTCAATTTGAAGAAGAGCTGTGTGCTCCCTCTGGTTCCGGAGACCCTGCTTACAGCCAGCAAAAATGGCTTTGGACCACAGCCTTCCAGATATATTTGTCATTTCAGGAGTCCTGTTCCCAGAAGGCCTCCACAGGTTCCAAGATGGCAGAAAGAGCGAAATGTTGCTCTTATAGCACAATATTCTGAAAGCTTTGGATACATGTTGAGAAATACACTTTTCTGCCAAACTGAAATGTAGGAGCTGTGTCTATGATTCAGAGTGAAAACACCTGGCATGTTTGTTAATTCTAACTGTTTGGTTTAATATCCTATAAGGCATGTAAGTGTACACTTGTATTTTTTTTAAGATCTGGGACAATTTTGAAATTTAATACCAATACTGTAGGAGTTTGGTCATGTTGTTTGTATGAGATGCTGAGGCTTTGATTTAAAACTTTCCTTGTATTGTGATTTCCATTAGATGTACTGTACTAAGTGAAATTTATTAAATAAATCTTTCTTTTAAAAACTGGGGGAAAAAAATGAATGGATAAAGAAGATGTGCTATATACACACATAAATGGAATATTATTCCCCCATAAAAAAGAAAAAGAATGAAATCTTACCATTTGGAATGACATAGATGGAGCTAGAGAGTACTATGCTAAGAGAAATAAGTCAGTCACAGAAAAATAAATACCATATGATTTCACTCGTATGTGGAATTTAAAGAAAACAAGTGAGCACAGGAAAAAGAGAGAGACCAAGAAACAGACATTTAACTACAGAGACCAAACTGATGGTTGCCACAGGGAAGGTGGGTGGGGGGATGTGTGAAATAGGTGATGGGGACTCAAGAGTGCATGCGAAAAAGAGAGAGAGAGAGAGAAATTAGTGAATTCCATATGTCAGTGATAATCCTGTACCCTATGACCAAAGTTAATTCACCAGACATTCAACGTTGAGTACTATATTGAAAAGAAAATGACTACAGAACTGTGATCAAGAACCACACAAAAAGCATATATGTACAGGAAAGAATCCAATCAGAAGAAATATGTTCATTTCACTCAAGAAGTGAAGACAACTAGCTGAGGCGTAAGTGGGGTGCAAATTCCATCCACCCAAAAAGAGGGATCATAAGATGTGTTTGATTTTAAAGCTAAACCCCAGTTAGGAGGCATAAGCCTGGACTCCCAGTGACAGAGCAGAGGGAATCAGACTCTTCAGAAAGGGCTCAGCCTGTGTCCCTGTGTCTTAGGGAGTATCTTCCTGCCAGAATTTAGTGCCCAGCTCAGGGTCCAGGTGAGAATCTCCAAACTGTTAATAACAGAATCCGGATCACAAATCTTCAACACAGTAACTGCTTTTGGCCTGAGTATGTGTCTTAATAGGGATAGTAGAGAAAAATATTAGAGATAAAGTACACCAGGCTTTCATGTTAAGAAATAAACTCTATTACAAACTTAAATTCTGTAATCTTCAGAATACCATGTCTCTGTTATTAAGATAATTACCACAATTTGACAAGTTAGAGGACCCAAAATCTTGGCCTCTGCGGTTTGAAACTGAAATTTGCAATTGGGATTACACTTGCAATTTTCATTTGAAAGAAGTAAGAAAATCTGAGTCCATCTGAACACAGTATCTGATGTTTAAAAGAAGCTGATCTACCACATTTCTAAGTTTGGTTTATTAGATTTCAAAGAGTTGCTTAGGTGTGTTAAGCAACCTGACTCATAAGCTTTGTTAGGGCTTTATTAGGGCTTAGAATAGCTGGAGAAAAATCAGGTGAATTGTATTTGTAAATGCAGTTTAAAATGCTTAATTTTTTTTGGTAAATGAGACCAACGTACAGTAAATTGCTTAGGAGGTTTTAATCAGCTAAACTTGAGTTAATAAACCATTAATAAATAATGAAAGTAAATGCTATGTTAATACAAAAATTAGTAACTTTATAAAGAGAGCAACAGTATTCATAAACTGAATTTAAAGGCTTAAAAAAATCTAAGTTTTTTATGTTTATAATTTTCATAAATTCAACATTAATTCACAGCCCCAGGAACTATAAATAATCCTATTCATGCGTAAAATAAAAAGATTAAAAAATTCAATATGATGTTACTGAGTGCCTACTCTGCTAGGTCCAGATAGTAAGAGTACATAACCCACAGCATCTGCCCTGGAGGAGGTGAGTCTAATAAAATACCAGAGATTATAGCACAGAGAAGGGGTCTCACCCAACTTAGCGGATACAGAAAAGTTTCCTGCAGGCTTCCTAAATTAGTACAGACTTAAACCCAAAGCAGTCATAGTTTTTACTTTTATTTTTATTTAAAAATTCCTACCCCAGGGTTCTAATCATGCAACGTTTTCTCCATCCTAATTTTAGTGAAAACACCTCCACTTACATTCAGAATTGGAGAATACCTTGGATATAAGATCTCAGTATCCATGAGTGTGGACAACTAGGGCACAAACTCATCAGCTGGGCAGAGCACAGGAGGAGCTCCCCTCTCCAAGGTCTGGAGGAGTCTGAATTAGCCAATGTCCTAAGTAAAAGATGGCCTCTAGACCAAAAGGCTGCACTTCTCAGTATCACCACCAGGTGTCCCCAGAGGGAAGATAAATAGATACACATAGATCTATAGACATAGATGTATAGATATATATATAGATATATATCCACAAGGATCAAAGTAGTGTATTACAATTTTCTTTCTAAGAAACAATCCTTTATATATGCAAATATGCACCCTATATAGTCCTTTGGCTAAGAACAAGGTTCTAAACTAAAAGAACTTCTATTAACTCAGTACAAAGGAAACCATACCACTTTTAACACTAAAAATGTCAACCTCCACTTGACAGTAGTTTTGCTTTTAGCATCCGTGGATTAACAAAATGCAGATATTTAAAGGCATTGCTGAATTAGCAGCTTCTTGCCATTCTGTATTTTTTAGATCAGATATCATCTATGTACATTTGAAAAATAATAGCACATATATATGATACACATTCAGACAACAGATGCCAACAGTATATTTGAGCTTACAGGTCTCCAAGAGATGGAGGTGCTCACATGGAAACCCTGGAGCAGAACTCCTGCTCCAAGGTTCTTACCATTTCTGAAAATGACACAAAAAAATAACTGATTTACCCAAAATTGTATGGCAAACCGGCGGCAGTCACAAATAGAACACAAATGATCTCATTTACAACTTGTGCTGGTTATCATTCCATGAATGAGCATATACATAAATTCAACACAAATGTTCAAATAATAATGAGCCACTTTTACAGTCCTTTCACAAACCATAGTGGTACCCTAGCACATTACTCTAATTCCAGATTTCAAAGAATTTCAAGTAATCTCATCTCACCCACCTCTAGTAAGAACACACTCCTACCCAAGCTCTCAGTGGTGTGCCAGGGATGCCAAAATCATGGGATAACTATGGTCCATCCTCCCAAAGCACCAATCTTACACTAAGATTTGATTTGTTGAGAATGTGGAAATATCTGCAGTCTTTAAAGTGCCGTCGCTCCTATGCCCCAGCTACCTGCAGGGTCCTGTTTTCTCTTATCTGTTACATCTTGGTGGGAGAAGTGAAGGTTCAAAGAATAAAACATTTTTTTATCCTGTGATTAGAAAATATTTGATACTTCTGTGTTTTCATTAAGGAATATATTACTGCTTCAGTGGGATCAAAAGATCTGCTACTGGGGCAGAAAGAGACTAGAATAATCACCTCCAAGGCCCAAGGGTTGGGCCAGCCACTGGTATGAAGGAACTGGAGCCTGTAATTTTTCAGCAATATTAAAAAGACTCGCAGAGCGAGCTTTTTAAAATCTAGTTTGTCAACTTAAATTTCAGCCTATATTTTACTTTTGCCTGCATTAAATTATCTTAGGTCCCACAATCCAGTTTACCTTCCTGATATAATTAAACTCAATCATATGTTTTATTTACAAACTCCTGATTACAAACAGCATTTTCAAGAGCTGAATCTTTCTACCATAATTCGAAAAAAAATTAAAATCCTCCCCTTTTCACCATTCCATTCATTTAACATATATTTTTTAAGTGTTATAATTCTGTAATTATATTTCAACAGGGTACAGAGGTTTGGTGGTTAGAAAAAGCAAGTTTGAAATGCAAACTTGAAAGAGTGAAAATAAGTAAGAAGCTGAGCATCATAATCCTCTGGAATCAAGGGTTGGGATGCATATGTATGAGCCCTAAGTCATTCCTTGAGCAGGAGCTAAAGAAAAGGGACAGATGAGCCCAGTACCAATTGTTCTGAAAACCAAGAATGTGCTCAGAAGCTTATAATGGCTTCTCTTACTGTGAAAAAATAAGTGATCCAATGCTTTGAGTGAGAAACTTCGAGAAAGGATTTTGAAAAATACACTATGCCAAAATTGGACTTTCCTTCAAGAGCAGTTTCAGAATTAAAATTTGACCCCTGAAGGTAAAGTAGAGCTGATCCCTGAACAACACAGAAGCTAGGGGTGCCAACCCCACCCCCCAGTCAAAAATCTAGGTATAACTTTTGACTTCCCAAAAACTTAACTGCTAATAGCCTACTGTAGACCAGAAACCTTACTGACAACATAGTCAATTAACACATATTTTGTATATTATATGCATTGAATACTGCATTCTTACAATAAAGTAAGCTAGAGAAAAGAAAATATTATTAAGAAAATCATGAGTTATTGGGACCTCATCAAGATAAAAAACTTCTGCACAGTGAAGGAAACAATCAACAAAACTAAAAGGCAACCAATGGAATGGGAAAAAAATATTTACAAATGATATATCAGATAAAGGCTTAGTATCCAAAATCTATAAAGAACTGATCAAACTCAGGGAGAAGCCAAGATGGTAGAACAGCATGAAAGTTTTTTGTGTGTCTCACGTCCATGAAATGCAGCCAGATCAACACTAAACCATCCTGCACACCTAGAAAACGGATTTGAGGATTAACACAACAATCTGCACAACCTGAACCACAGAACTCAGCAGGTACATGGCATGAAGAAGTGAACTGGGGGAGAGAGAAGCCACAGAGGGAAGGGAGCTGTTTTGCTTGTGGAGAGAGGACACAGATAGGGAGAGAGTTCGGGAAAAGTACCTCCCCTCCAAAAGCAGCTGGAAAGTGGAAAACTGGAAACAGCCACAGGGACTGAACTAAAAAGGGAGAAAGGAGAAAGGAGAAAGGAGAGGGTTTAAATTCCATTAAGACTCTATAAACAGGGGGAGCACAGAGTCTGAAACTCCACAGCTCAATACTTGGCGGTGCTCTGGTGGGAAGGGCAAATCCCCAGAAGCAGAGTGGAGTCCGGGAGGTTCTCAGGCCACACGGGGAGAAACGGTTCCACTGCTGGAAGGGCATTTGGTAGAGGCTATGCAGCCACCCAGTCCCAGCAGACCCCAGAGAACAACCATATTCACTGGTGCTGGAGCAAGGTCATTAAGGGTGAAGCCTGGTGCCAGATGTGTGTTGTGATTTTCCATAATCCCTGAAACACTGCTGCTACACGATCACGTGAACTTTTTCTGGGGCAGGTTGCCACCCAGCCACAGTCTCTGGGAATCAGCAGCAACACGGTCCCGCGAACATTCCTGGGTGCAGCCGACACTCAGCCATTGCTTGGTGAGACCCTCCCCCAGAGGATCTGAGTGGGTGAAAGCCACAGCCCCTCAGAAGTGAGGGGTTGGGAAACACAGCCACATGTGAGATAAAACTCAGGAAGGAGGTGCGGCCTGACAACCTGATGGCTTGGTCACAGACAGTGTAAAAGCGGGGAGTAGACAGAAGCCGGAGAAAAAGTACAGGTGTGCAGTTGCTCATTGGGGAGAGCACAGAGTTCCAATACTAGAGATTGGGTAGCTGGGTGATGCCATTTTCACCCCTCCTGCACATGCTCATACATATCTACAAGCACCACAACAATCACCCCAGTAATCTAAGCAGCGCCATTTAGTGGAGAATGGAATTGTTGCACTAAGCCCCACCCAACTGGGCCAACCTCGCTCTTCAGGAACATCACAAATCTCTCCGCCTGCCTAGTTTGTGGACTATAAAGTGCTTCATAGTTTGACTTCTAGGGGAAACCAATGTAATTTCAATCATATTTCAGTCTGTTCAAGGGTCCATCTATTCAATTTTCTTTTTTTTTCTTTTTCATTTCTTTTCTTGAATACAGAGAGAAAAAAGTTATTTTTATTTTCAATTTTTATTAAAAATATTTTTATTTTTTTAACTATATTTTTTTACTTTTTTTGTAAATTTTTCAAATTCTATTTTACTTCCATTTCATTTTATTCTATTTCACTGTATTCATTTTCTCAAATTTTTAAACTTTTTTTCTTTTTTTTTTTCCTTTTTATTCTATCAAGCTCCTTTCAATAACCAGACCAAAACACACCTAGAATCTAGCATCATACATTTGATTTGCGTGTGTTGTTTTTAATTTTTTAATTTTCTTTTTTTTTTTACCTTATCAATTCCTTTTCTTCCTTCAAAATGATGAAATGAAGGAATTCACCACAAAGAAAGAGCTGGAAGAAATGACAGCCAGGGGCTTAAGCAACACACATACAAGCAAGATGTCTGAACCAGAATTTAGAATCACAATAACAAGAATACTAGCTAGGGTCGAAAACAGATTAGAATCCCTCTCTGTGGAGATAAGAAGTAAAAGCTAGTCAGGATGAAATAAAACATGCTATAACTGAGCTGTTATCATGAATGGATGCCACGGCAACAAGGATGGATGAGGCAGAATAGCGAATCAGCGATATAGAAGACAAACTTATGGAGAATAATGAAGCAGAAAAAAAAGAGGGAGACTAAGGCAAAAGAGTACAAGAATTAGAGAAATTGGTGACTCATTAATAAGGAACAACATTAGAATCATAGGGGTCCCAGAAGATGAAGAAAGAGAAAAAGGGGTAGAAGGGTTATGTGAGCAAATCATAGCAGAAAACTTCCCTAACCCGGGGAAAGACACAGACATCAAAATCCAGGAAACACAAAGGACTCCCATTAGATTCAACAAAAACCGACCATCAATAAGGCATATCACAGTCAAATTCACAAAACACTCAGGCAAGGAGAGAATCGTGAGAGCAGCAAGGGGAAAAAGGTCCTTAAACTACAAGGGAAGATAGATCAGGTTGCAGCAGACCTATCCACAGAAACTTGGCAGGCCAGAAAGGAGTGGCAGGACATATTCAATGTGCTGAATCAGAAAAAATGCAGCCAAGAATTCTTTATCCAGCAAGACTGTCATTCAAAATAGAAGGAGAGATTAAAAGTTTCCCAGACAAACAAAAATTAAAGGATTTCATGACCACTAAACCACCCCTGCAAGAAATTTTAATGGGGGCTCTCTGAAGGGAGAAAAGACGGAAAAAAGAAAAGAAAAAAAAAAAGACCAAAAGCAACAAAGACTAGAAAGGACCAGAGAACACCACCAGAAACTCCAATTCTACAAGAAACATAATGGCAATAAATTCATATCTTTCAGTACTCACTCAACGTCAATGGACTAAATGCTCCAATCAAAAGACATAGGGTAACAGAATGGATAAGAAAACAAGATCCATCTAAATGCTGTTTACAAGAGACCCACTTTAGACCTAAAGACACCTTCAGATTGAAAGCAAGGGGATGGAGAACCATCTTTCATGGTAACAGTCGACAAAACAAAGCTGGAGTAGCCATATTTATATCAGATTATATCTAGGTTAAAATCTAGACTTTAAAATAAAGACTGTAACAAGAGATGAAGAAAAGCATTATATCATAATTAAGGGGTCTATCCACCAAGAAGATCTAACAATTGTAAACATTTATGCTCCAAATGTGAGAGTACCCAAATATATACATCAATTAATCATAAACATAAACTCACTGATTATAAATACCATAATAGTAGGGGACTTCAACATCCCACTTACAACAATGGACAGATCATCTAAGAAGAAAATCAAGAAGGAAACAATGGCTTTGAATGACACACTGGACCAGATGGGCTTAACAGATTGTTTCAGAACATTTCATCCTAAAGCAGCAGAATATACATTCTTCTCCAGTGCACATGGAACATTCTCCAGAATAGATTACATACTGGGACACAAATCAGCCCTCAACAAGCACAAAAAGATTGAGATTATACTGTGCATAGTTTCAGACCACAACGCTATGAAACTCGAAATCAACCACAAGAAAAAATTTGGAAAGATAACAAATACTTGGAGCCTAAAGAACATCCTACTAAAGAATGAATGGGTTAACCAAGAAGTTAAAGAGGCAATTAAAAAGTACATGGAAGCCAATGAAAATGATAACACCACCACCCAAAACCTCTGGGATGCAAAGGCAGTCATAAGAGGGAAGTATATAGCAATCCAGGTCTTCCTAAAGAAGGAAGAAAGGTCTCAGATACACAATCTAACCTTATATCTTAACGAGCTGTAAAAAGAACAGCAAATAAAACCCAAAGCCAGCAGAAGAAAGAAATAATAATGATTAGAGCAGGAATCAATGCTATTGAAAACAAAAACAAAAACAAACAAACAAAAAACAGTAGAACAGATCAATAAAACCAGAAGCTGGTTCTTTGAAAGAATTAACAAAATTGATAAACCACTATCCAATTTGGTCAGAAAGAAAAAGGAAAGGACCGAAATAAATAAAATCAAGAATGAAAGAGGAGAGATCACAACCAACACAGCAGAAATAAAAATACTAAGAAAATATTATGAGCAATTATATGCCAATAAAATGGGCAATCTGGAAGAAATGGACAAATTCCTAGAAACATATAAACTACCAAAACTGAAACAGGAAGAAATAGAAAATTTTAACAGACCCATAACCAGGAAAGAAATTGAATTAGTAATCAAAAATCTCCTTAAAAAACCAGAGTCCAGGGCTGGATGGCTTTCCAGGGGAATTCTACCAAACATTTAAGGAAGAGTTAACACCTATTCTTTTGAAGCTGTTCCAAAAATTAGAAATGGAAGGAAAACTTCCAAACTCTTTCTATGAAGCCAGCATTACCTTGATTCCAAAACCAAAGACCCCACTAAAAAGGAGAACTACAGACCAATTTCTCTGATGAACACGGATGCAAAATCCTCAACAAGATATTAGCCAACCAGATCCAACAATACATTAAAAAAATTATTCACCACGACCAAGTGGGATTTACATCTGGGATGCAGGGCTGGTTCAATATTTGCAAAACAATCAATGTGATGCATCACATCAATAAAAGAAAGGAGAAGAACCACATGATCCTCTCAATAGATGCAAAGAAAGCATTTGACAAAATACAGCATCCTCTATTGCTAAAAACCCTTAAGAAAGTAGGGATAGAAGAATCATACCTCAAGATCACAAAAGACATATATGAAAGACCTACCACTGATATCATCCTCAATGGAGAAAAATTGAGAGCTTTCCCCCTAAGGTCAGGAACAAGACAGGGATGTCCACTCTCGCCACTGTTATTCAACATAGTATTGGAAGTCTTAGCCTCAGCAATCAGACAATACAAAGAAATAAAAGGCATCCAAATCAGCCAGGGGGAAGCCAAACTTTCACTCTTCACAGATGACATGATACTCTATATGGAAAACCCAAAAGATTCCACCAAAAAACTGCTAGAACTGATCCATGAATTCAGCAAAGTTGCAGGATATAAAATCAATGCACAGAAATCGGTTGCATTCCTATACACCAACAATGAAGCAACAGAAAGAGAAATCAAGGAATTGATTCCATTTACAACTGCACCAAAAACCATAAAATACCTAGGAATAAATCCAACCAAAAGAGGTGAAAAATCTATATACTGAAAACTATAGAAAGCTTATGAAAGAAATTGAAGAAGACACACATAAAAAAGGAAAAATATTCCATGTTCCTGGACTGGCAGAACAAACATCGTTAAAATGTTGATACTACCCAAAGCAATCTACACATTCAATTCAATCCCTATCAAAATAACACCAGCATCTTCACAGAGCTAGAACAAACAATCCTAAAATTTGTATGGAACCAGAAAAGACCCCAAATAGCCAAAGCAATCTTGAAAAAGAAAACCAAAGCAGGAGGCATCACAATCCTGGACTTCAAACTGTACTACAAAGCTGTAATCATCAAGACAGTATGATACTGGCACAAGAACAGACACTCAGGTCAATGGAACAGAATAGAGAATCTAGAAATGGACCCACAAACGTATGGCCAACTAATCTTTGACAAAGCAGGAAAGAATATCCAATGGAATAAAGACAGTCTCTTCAGCAAGTGGTGCTGGGAAAACTGGATAGCGATATGCAAAAAAATGAACCTGGACCACTTCTAAGAAAAAAAAAATTTTTATTTATTTACAAAAATAAACTCAAAATGGACGACAGACCTAAATGTAAGACAGAAAGCCATCAAAATCCTAGAGGAGAAAGCAGGCAAAAACCTCTTTGACCTCGGCCACAGCAACTTCTTACTCAACACGTCTCCAGAGGCAAGGGAAACAAAAGCAAAAATGAACTATTGGGACCTCATAAAAATAAAAAACTTCTGCACAGCAAAGGAAACCATCAGCAAAACTAAAAGGCAACCAACAGAATGGGAGAAGATATTTGCAAATGACATATCAGATAAAGGGTTAGTATCCAAAATCTATAAAGAATTTAGCAAACTCAGCACGCAAAAAACAAATAATCCAGTGAAGAAATGGGCAAAAGACATGAACAGACTCTTCTCCAAAGAAGACATCCAGATGGCCAACAGATACATGAAAAAATGCTCAACATTACGTATCATCAGGGAAATACAAATCAAAACCACAATGAGATACCACCTCACACCTGTCAGAATGGCTAACATTAACAACTCAGGCAACAAGAGATCTTGATGAGGATGTGGAGAAAGAGGATCTCTTTTGCACTGCTGGTGGGAATGCAAACTGGTGCAGCCACTCTGGAAAACACTATGGAGGTTCCTCAAAAAATTAAAAATAGAACTACCCTAAGACCCAGCAATTGCACTACTAAGTATTTATCCAAGGGATACAGGTATGCTGCTTCGAAGGGACACATGCATCCCAATGTTTATAGCAGCACTATCAACAATAGCCAAAGTGTGGAGAGAGACCAAATGTCCATCCATGGATGAATGGATAAAGAAGATGTGGTGTGTATATAGTGTGTATATATGTATGTATATATATATATACATACATATATACACACATACACATACACACACACACACACACACACACACACACACACACACACACAATGGAGTATTACCCAGAAATCAAAGAGAATGAAATCTTGCCATTTGCAACTATGTGGATGGAACTAGAAGGTATTATGCTAAGCGAAATTAGTCAGAGAAAGACAAATACCATATGATTACACTCATATGAGGACTGTAAGATACAAAACAGATGAACATAGGGAAGGGAAGCAAAAATAATATAAAAACAGGGAGGGGGTCAAAACATAAGAGACTCTTAAATATGGAGAACAAACAGAGGGTTATTGGAGGGGTTGTGAGAGGGGGGATGGGCTAAATGGGTAAGGGGCATTAAGGAATCTACTCCTGAAATCATTGTTGCACCATATGCTAACTAACTTGGATGTAAATTTTAAAAAATTTAATTAATTAAATAAAGACATAAAAAAGAGAGAAGAAAAATAATATAGATCAGATATTCAGATCTACATAAAGAGCATCAAAGAAAAAATAATGAAGGCAAAATAAAAACTTATTTTCCTATTTTCAATATTTTATTTATTTATTTATTTATTTATTTATTTATTTATTTATTTATTTTATCTATCTATCTATCTAGTTAGAGAGATTGTGAGCAGGGTAGGGACAGAGAAAGAGGGAGAGAGAGAATCCCAAGCACACTTCACACCCAGCATAGAGCATGATGCAGGGCTTGATCTCACAACCGTGTGATCATGACCTGAGCCGCAATCCAGGGTCAGACGCTTAACTGAGCCACATGGGTAACCCTATTTTTCCTATTCTTAGCTGATGTAACAGAAAACAAATTGTTCAAATAATATTAAATAGGAACAAGGTACTCAATTATGTGTGTGTGTGTGTGTGTGTGTGTGTGTGTGCACTTATGTATGCTATGTATAAGTGAAATGTATGATAATGATACAAGAGACAAAAAGGGGGAGTTAGGATTATTTGATTATTGAATAGTACTCACACTATCTGTGAAGTGGTGTAGTGTTATGTGAAAGTGGATTTAGATTAGCTATAAATGTATATTTCAGACACAAAAAGCAGTAAAAGAGTGGAAGACGAAAAGAGCAACAAATAACAAGAGCAACAAATATAAAGCAGTAAGGAATATAATTGATATTAATCCAACTATGTCAATAATCACGTTGAACCTCAGTGGTCTAACTGCACCAATTTAAAGATACAGACTGACAGAGTGGATCAAAAAACAAGACTCAACTATATATACCTTGTCTACAAGAAACCAGCTTTAAATATAAAGAAACATACAGATTAAAACTAATGGATGGAGAAAAATATAACTAACACTAATCAAAAGAAAGCAGGAATAGATATACTAATTTTAGAGCTGGCTTCAAAGCAAGCAAAGTTATCAGGAATATAGAAGTTCATTACATATTGATAAAGGCATAAATTCTCCAAGAAGATATAACAATCTTTAACTGGTATGTGCCTAATAATGGAGTATAAAATTATATGAGTAAAAAATAACACAATTGCAAGGAGATGAATCTACTATCATAGCTGAAGATATGTCAACATCACTCTATCAGAAATGGACTGATCCAGTTGACAGAAAATCTGTAAGGACATAGTTGAACTCAAAAAAACCATCAATCAACTATATATATTGCCATTTGTAGTCTACTTCATCCAACCAGAGCAGAACACACATCCTTCACAATAGTTCACAAAAATGAACTATTGGGACCTCATCAAAATAAAAAGCTTCTGCACAGCAAAGGAAACAATCAGCAAAACTAAGAGGCAACCAACAGAATGGGAGAAGGTATTTGCAAATGACATATCAGATAAAGGGTTAGTATCCAAAATCTACAAAGAACTTAGCAAACTAAACACCCAAAAATCAAATAATCCTGTGAAGAAATGGCGGAAAGACATGAATAGACACTTCTCCAAAGAAGACATCCAGATGGCCAACTGACACATGAAAAAATGCTCAACATCACTCATCAACAGGGAAATACAAATCAAAACCACAATGAGATACCACCTCACACCTGTCTGAATGGCTAACATTAACAACTCAAGCAACAAGAGATGTTGGCGAGGATCAGAAGAGGACCTCTTTTGCACTGCTGGTGGGAATGCAAACTGGGGCAGCCAATCTGGAAAACAGTGTGGAGGTTCCTCAAAAAATTAAAACTAGAACTACCCTATGACCCAGCAATTGCACTACTAAGTATTTATCCAAGGGATACAGGGATGCTGTTTCAAAGGGACACATGCACCCCAATGTTTATAGAAGCCCTATCAACAGTAGCCAAAGTATGGAAAGAGCCCAAATGTCCATCCATGGATGAATGGATAAAGAAAATGTGGTATATATATACAGTGGAGTATTACTCAGCAATCAAATAGAATGGAATCTTGCCATTTGCAACTACATGGACGGAACTGGAGGGTATTATGCTAAGCAAAATTAGTCAAAGAAAGATAAATATCATATGACTTCACTCACATGAGGACTTTAAGATACAAAACAGATGAACATAGGGAAGGGAAGCAAAAATAGTAAAAAACAGGGAGGGGGACGAAAACATAAGAGACTCTTAAATATGGAGAAGAAACAGAGGGTTACTGGAGAGATTGTAGGGGAGGGGGTGGGCTAAAAGGGTAAGGGGCATTAAGGAATCTACTCCTGAACAATGAAATCATTGTTGCATTATATGTTAACTAACTTGGATGTAAACTTAAAAAATAAATTAAACAAAAATTTTAAAAAAAGAATTTATCAAACTCAACACCCAAAAAACAAATAATCCAATAAAGAAGTAGTCAGAAGACATGAAGAGACACTTTTCCAAAGATGACATCCAGATAGCTAACAGACATATGAAAAGATGCTCCACATCACTCATCATCAGGGAAATACAAATCAAAACCAAAATAAGATACCACCTCACACCTGTTAGGATGGCTAAAATTAACAACTCAGGAAACAATAGATGTTGGCAAGGATACAGAGAAACGGGAACCCTCTTGAACTATTGATGAGAATGCAAACTGGAGTAGCCCCTCTGGAAAATAGTATGGTGGGCCCTCAAAAAATTAAAAATAGAACTACCCTATGACCCAGCAATTGCACTACTAGGTATTTATCCAAAGGATACAAAAATGCTGATTCTGAAGGGGCACATGCACCCCAATGTTTTAGCAGCACTATCAACAATAGCCAAATCATGGAAAGAGCCAAATGGACATCAACTGATGACTGCATAAAGAAGATGTGGTGTATATATATATACAATGGAATATTACTCAGTGATCACAAAGAATGAAATCTTGCCATTTGCAACAATGTGGATGGAGCTAGAATGTATTATGCTAAATGAAATAAGTCAGTCAGAGAAAGACAAGTATTGTGGAATTTAATTAACAAAACAGATGATCACTGGGGAAGGGAAGGAAAAGTAAGACAAAAACAGAGAGGGAAGCAAACCATAAAAGACTCTTAAACACAGTGAAGAAACTGAGGGTTGGTGTTGGGATGGGCTACATGGGTGATGGGCATTAAGGAGGGCACTTGTTGGATAAGCACTGGGTCTTATATGGAAGTGATGAACCACTGGTTTCTCCCGTATGTTATGTTACTGTATGTTAACAAACTTCAATTTAAATAAATTATGTACTCTAAGAAAAAAAGAAAAGAAAAACCCTAAGTAACAAAGACAAGTCACATGCTGGAATGAGATATTTAAGTATATAAGGCTAATAAAGAGTCAATATCTATAATAAAAATAGAAAATAATAAGGAAGAGAAAATATACTTACAGTACTGTATGTATTTATTGAGAAAATTCACACATAAATGAACCCACACAGTTCATTTACGTGTCGTTCAAGGGTCAACTGTATATGTAACAGAAAAAAAAACTATTGAAGCCATGCACTATAGGAAGAACCAATTCTCTCTGGGGTGAAAAGAGGTCAGCTCAAAAACAGGCTGACCTCAAGAAATAGAAATATTTAACAACAGTTAACATTACTGGGCATTTTCCGTGTCCAGCATTGTTCTAAGTGCTCATCTCTATTATCTCATTCAATCCACATCCTATGAATCAGATACTTTATCTCATTGTCCACATTTTAAAGATAAGGAAATTGAGGCTCAGAGTGGTTAAATAACTTGTCCAAGGACCCAGAGTTAGTAAGTGGCAAAGCCATGATTCAAACCCAGGCCATCTGATTCCAGAGTTCAGACACTTAGCTGCTGGAATAGTGCCATGATTTTAGTGTCCTCAAAAGACCCACTTAAAAAACAGACCTACCTAGTTTTCATCCTTAAAGTTGGGTAAAACCTGAAATCTTGATGATTTCATCATTTACTGATTTATTTATAATTGATATGCCTTTATGGCATTTTCATTTGCAAAGTGACTACTGATGACAAAAACCTTTATAAAGTATTTATTTTCTAAGAAACACATTATTAAAAAGGAAAAAATGCATGGAGTTATACACAGATAGGGCCAGGCCTATGGCAGGCAAGTCCCAGAGAGTGGCAGCTCACATCCAGACCCCCCCAGCACATCATTCACTGAGGACAGCTGACATTGGAGGGTTTACTTCTTGATTTCCTTCAAGGAATGACTAAGTGGTATAATGCAAGTAAAAAAAACCAAAAATTAAAAAACAAAATAGAAACAGTATCTCATTGAGTTTATAGTGAAATGAGAAAAACTTTGAAATTTAGCTCTGTTGTTCATAGGTGAATCTGGGATTAGCCAGGGAAAAGTGCTAGTCTGAGTTTGTGTGATATGGGTTGAATTTTTTTTAACCAGAGAGAAAAGATGGTTTGACAAAGGGTGATTCACAAGCATGGCTTAGATTTTGTTTTCAAAGTTAAATGTCAGCCAACAACTGGGAAAACTACAAATATTTCACTTATGTTTCTGACAATGGCTACCTAAGTGCCCTAAGGGACCCTCCCATTGCAAAGCAACCTATGCCTGGAAAGGACACACTACTTGAGAGATCACTGGTCTTGAAAGAGGCACAAGAGGTCACCCAAACCCTCCTCCTTTAAAAAAGGAGGAACTGGAATGAAATAAGTCAGTCAGAGAAAGACAAGTATTGTGTTAACAACAGTTAACAGTTAACATCAGTCTGTGGACTGATAAAGTATTAGGGCCAGGCAGGAGTCGGAGCAGAACACAACTGAAACAGAATAGAGGTGCCTTGGGGCAGAGACCTTAGCAGAACAGCACTGTCTGGAAACAGTCTTGAGCCAGACTCCACGTTGGGAGGGACACTTTAGCTCACTGAGCCTAGACCCTCAGAAATGCACACAGCGGTCCAGGTCAGGGGCAATGCCTGGCTGTCAGCAGGACCAGAAACAATTTGTCCCCACAGGAAGGTTTCTCAAATTTGCATTTTGTTATGAGCGTTCAGCCCATAACACTGATTAAGCACTGTGCTCACAATGACAAGTCACCAACCACACACAGTTTGACAGTCACAAACTATATATAACATTTAGATTCTTAAAAACTGCAGATAATTGGAATCATTAAATGAAGAATACAGAACAGCTATGTGTATAACATTTAAAGAAATGAAAGTTACTACAGTCACAAAGATCACCAATGAGAGAATGTTAGGAATGAATAAGTTTGTAAAAAAAAAAAAAAAAAAAAAAAAAAACACATGAAACTCACAAATAAAAAATTGTTAAAATCAAAAAGTCAATCAAGAGGCTCAACATTAAATCAGACACAGCTAAAAAGAGAATTAGTGAAATGGAAGTTATACATAAATGTTTTCATCGTGTGAGACTACATCACTGCAATTAAAATCAAGTTTGAGAATTTTTAAGTGTTGATCAAAGAGACTGAGGTGTTCTTAGCCAATTTAAACATAATGAAAACTGTACTATTGATGGTAAAAAAAAAAAGGGGGGGGGGGAAATTCACAGAATTACTTTTGATAAGTAATTCCCTGACATAGTCATTCAAAGCACCTTTCAGTATGGGATAAGATAGGTGTTCGTCTATGCATGTAGCCCCACTCAGGAAAGATATGCCAAAAACTTCAAACAGGGGTCACCTCTGAAGAAGAAAACTGCAGTGCTGGGGGACAGGGAAAAATAGAGTAGCTTTTGTTCCCTGTGAATTCTGTTGCAGTTCTTGGATTATTTAGTTGCGTGTATTACCTATTCATGAAAGGGAATTTTCAAGTTTTCAGAAGATAAAAGACACAGGCTGCAAGGCTTCTCAACAGGAAGACAGACGTAAGGAAAATTTTAAGACAAAAGCCTAAAATTGTTGGACAATACAATGGCTTGGACAATGCTCCTCAGAAATTTCCCTGAATACAGCAGGTACGGCACTAGAGTAAATGGTTGTCATTTCCACATATTTATGTGGGTGGAAGATCTTGAAAACTGAGGGACATTGTAGCAAAGACAACAAATAGCACTGAATGTAATACATCAGCGGACCTCATGCAGACTAACTTTCAGAAATCAATAGACAACATCATATTTTGGAGAAATGTGATGTTAACATGACTCTCAAAAATAACAGTGTTTCATGCTTGCTCCTGGTCTTTTGGGCTGTGTTCCCAGGGATCCTGGGTCTCACTCCACTCCTCTGCTGCAGGGGTACTTTCCAGAGAAAGCTGGAGAAGCATAGACAAAGGGATTTTAACAGAGCATACAGAACGTATATTTCGACTTGACTTGTCAAGAGATGTCATAGACCGAGCTTCTACTTGTCTATGGTTTCTTACCCCAAAAAACAGGAAAGAAGAAACTGTATGATAAATAGAACATTCTTCCATTCATTGAATTCAGTAGCCTATTACAAAAAAGAAAGAAAACTAATGGTTAGACTCATAATACTGCAGTTTAAATTTATGGATTTTACCAAATCGTGTTTTATTACAGGAACCACTTTCCCAAACAAAATACAACTTAAAAAATCCTAGCCAATACCAGCTGTGGGATGTTGGGCATATCACTTTTACTCCCTAAATCTCAGATTCCTTTCACAAAACAGGGATTTTTTTTAAAAAAACTTCCTCAAAAAGTCCATGTGAGGATTTAATGAAACTATTGAGAACCTGGCGGGAGCCAAGGATCCAGTATCACTATTGTTGCTGTGACTTTATTAATCTGTAATTAACTCTTTATTAATCTGTAGTCACAAAATCAGGATTGGGTTTACTTTTTATAAATAATCTTAGAAGAAGGGTGCCCAGAGGGCTCAGTCAGTTGAGCACCCAACTTCGGCTCAGGTCATGATCTCACCAGTTTGTGAGTTCGAGCCCCACATTGGGCTCACGCTGTTAGCAAGAGCCCGCTTTGGATCCTCTGTCCCCTTCTCTCTGCCCCACCCCCACTCATGCTTGCTCGCTCTCTCTCAAAAATAAACATTAAAATTTTTTTTTGGTAATAAATAATCTTAGAAGAAAGCTTATTAGAAAATTAATAATAATGGCTAAGTCCATGAAATATTTTCAAGAATTTACAAATGCTCAGTAAGTATTATGAACAAATAAACTAAATTATTTGCTTTTTGCAAAGCAAGGAAGTAATTGGGGTGGTGGAGTTAAGACAGAAGTTGGGTGCAGGAGTTTCAACTCTCAAGAACTTAGCTGAGAAGATGAAATTAACCCCCTTGAAATGACAGGTAACAATAAAAAGGAGCATTTTATTCATGATTTGCCCTTTGTCTACATCCAAAAATGATTTTAAAGTGACTCAAGACAATAAGCATGTGCTGCACATAAGCATGTGCTGAATAACACAGTTGAACATAAGCTCTATTCACTTCCTACTAGGCAAAACTTGGTTAATCAAGTTTTATAAGTTTACAGATTTAAAACTATTTAAATTCTTGTTAAGTTTAGAATTCAAAAAATTTAAGCCAATTAGAATGGAATTCTCCCCCCATTAATACAATCTTGCCACACTTGTTATTTTTTCATTAGTAAGACTCTGCCCACATCTCTTATCAAAAAGATACACGTTAAATATTGATGATAACTGTTGAAGCTGGTTGGTGGGTATGTGGGGTCTGTTATACTATTTGTTCTCCTTCTGTATAGGTTTGAAAGTTTCCAGCATAAAATTATTTTTTTAATGCTTACTTGTGAAAGGAAAATATAAATATAAAGCTGTCTTACTGTCAAAGGGGCAGAAAACATCCAAGGTAGTCAAAGATCAAAACCAAACAAAAACTATAGAAAACACTCTGTATCTAAAGTTAAAATAAAACTGGAAATAAGAGAAAACCATATGCTCCAAACTCCAAGCCACAGATAGAAAAACATTTATTTGCTCAACAAACTGGAAGTATTTACTCAACAAGCTGAAACTATTTCTGCAAACAGTAAATAAAAACTGTTCTGATACCATATAAACCACTGAGGGCTATGTAGTAATCTTCACAAAAATATCTGGATTCTTTGCCAATCTATATTTTAATAGATTTTAGTTTTATTTTGTTCCTTTAATAATGATGAGGCTGTGCTGGTGGCATTTTAAAAAACAATGTAAAAAATAATGTAGTATGACATTTATTTTAAAACAAATTAATTAAAGGTGAAGAATGATGAAGTGCTGCTTCCTTTAGACTTGCTATTGCTGTGCTCGCTTCGGCAGCACATATACTAGACTTGCTATTTCTCTAGCAGTATGGTGGAGCATGCATCTTTTTTATTTTGCATTTATGCGTTTTTTTTATCAGAAAAATAAATCCTATTATTTACCCTATTCATCAAATGCAATATACCCCATGTACTTTGAGCCTGGTGCAGCAATTCAAATGACTAAAAAAAGGTCACCCAAACAGTATTATCCAGGGGCCCAAACTGTTGACAAGAGGAGCTGGCATCATGGACCTGGACAATCAGAGACAGAGCCAAGGTGCTGTTACCAGGTTTGTTGACCGTGTAAGTCCAAGGTCCCAGAGTGAGTGAATCTCCATGCAGTAAGTCATACACATGAGTCTTAACCACAACTTCTGATCCTCTCCAGCCAACCAGGAAAAATGCTTCACCTAAGTACTTTTTCTATTAACAAGTTAATATTTTGCCCTAATTTATCAATCAATTTCTGCTATAATCAAACCAAACTTGGCAAACAAAATGCAATTTTATAGGCTAACACATCTAATTATATAAGTTCTCTTCTTTATTACATTCGGTTCACAATCTAAAACGGATTCACACATGGTTAAAAGTAACCAATTGGAAGAAGCTTACAATTCAATGGAACGAACACACAGCAGAACAATCTTACTAGTGAAAAATACATTATTTTTTTCCACAGGATTTTAAAAATCACTGATTATAGTGAGTGTCCCATATCTTCTGGATCTCCTATCATACAATACTTTTAAATTAAAATAGAGTCAAATTTTTAACTTCGTGATTTTGTATCTTATCATTTTTACAGAAGGCCCTTTTAACAGTTATAAACACATTCTATTTTTTTCCAATTATAAGTTTCTTATAGATTTTTAAATAAATCTATATATTTAGCTCTGATCCATCTGGAATTTCTGTGGAGAATAATCACAGCTGGGGCTCTAAGGTACCTAGAGAAACTGTAGATTAGAAGCCTGGTCAAAAAAGAGACTAGATAGGGTACATATTGAGATAGTTCAGCACCAAAAACCAGGATAGGAGCATAACATTCTCCTAGAACACCACTACTTAATAAGTTAAAGTATACGTTAGGCCTCTTGTACTTCCTAAGATATAAGATATGGTTTTTCATGCATGAAGGCAAGAAACACTTTTCATGTACAATAAGGTAACTAAGATTACAGTGGAGAATGGGTTCCAGAGCAAGACTGCCTGGATCGATCACCTGCTGTCCTTGGATGGTATTTAAACACCGTGCTCTAGATTCCTCATCTACAAGATGAATAGCAAACAGTCCCTTCTCCTCAGAAGGCTGCTGTGGAAAGCAGTGAAATCGTTCATGTACAGTGCTTTAAACAATGTCTGATACAATAAGTCCTCAATAAATATCAGCTGCTATTATTTTTATTATTACCTGAGAAAGTATAATAATTCTGCAGGGATAATCGTTACAAGGAAGAGAAACTTCTGAGAGCCCATGTTACAAGTTATAAAGCAATGGTTTGGGTGTGGGAACATATATTCCTATCAAAACAATGTTATCAATTATTAACATAATAGTCAATTTAATTCATAAGGTACCTAAACTTCAGTTTCTGGTCTGTTTCCTCTTCTGAACAGGAACTGTACAAATGAAAAGTATAGCTTTGAGAAAGAGTATGAAACCCTGACATCCACCCAGGAGCCCACAAGAGCCTGCAGCCTTCTGGAAGTACTCAACCCCCTAAAAGGCGGGGGTTGGATGGGGGGAGATGGAATCAACTCAAACTGTTTGCACCACAGAAACATGCTGATTAGTAAACACAGAAATAACAGTCATGTGGCAGGATTGGGTTACTGCACAAGGCCTCTCTGAACACCCCCTCTCACCCCCACCCCTGTCGGTCCAGCAACAAAAGGGTTGCTGAGGGTTGGTTCTGTGGGTGGAGGCCAGACTGGACCACAATTTTGCCTAGCAAATCTTCTCATGCGAACTTAAACATCTCCCTTAAGATACAGGCAAAATTCTTAGAAGGGGTGTAGCTGGCAACTTTCTGAAAAAGTAGGGCCTGGCAGCGGCTGACACACCTCAAGGTGGCTACTGTGGATGCTACTGGGTGAACATCACCCTTCCTGAATGACTGGTCTTCACTCCCTCCAGCTGGGCCCCTCTGTTTCTACTCATCTACCATCTTATTTGTCTCTCATGTATGTGCAGCAGACAGGTGAGCAGGGCAGATACCAAAAGAGCAACACATTCTCAAAATTCAAATGTACATCCTGGAATATTTAGAGACAAAATCCCATGATATCTGGAATTTGCTTTAAAATATTCCAGAGGGGGGAAAAAATGAAAGCAGATGGGGACAGATGAAATAAGAATGACAAAACGCTGAAAAGTATTGACCCTGGGCGGTGGGTACAGGAGAGTTCATTTAATTATTCTCTGTACTTTGCATATGTTTCAAAATGTGCATTATAAAGGTAATAGATAAATAAATCCATTTTTAAAACTATCAAAATCCCCTTCTAAGTTAGTTTTCCTAGGATCCCCACATCAGCAAACGGGGATACGAAGGCTCAAACTCAGATTTTTACTGTTGTAGTTTTCCAAAATCTTCAAGTCCAGAATTCTTGTGACTACTTCTGCTGCTTCCCAGGTGTCTAAAGATAAACACCAAGGGGCGCCTGGGTGGCTCGGTCGGTTAAGCGTCCGACTTCGGCTCAGGTCATGATCTCACGGTCCGTGGGTTCGAGCCCCGCATCGGGCTCTGAGCTGACAGCTCAGAGCCTGGAGCCTGTTTCAGATTCTGTGTCTCCCTCTCTCTGTGACCCTCCCCCGTTCATGCTCTGTCTCTCTCTGTCTCAAAAATAAATAAACGTTAAAAAAAAAATTAAAAAAAAAAAAAAAAAGATAAACACCAAAGGAAGGATAGCATCAGAGGTATTACTGGTGATGTCACACATCTCGATTCCATGTACCCTCCTGGTAATCCGACTTACCTTTACGCTTTACACTGCAGTACAAAAAGTTAACTATTAAGACTCTCAGAGGCTGCTCAGCAGGAATGTAATGACTGTCACCAGCTCACCTGCTGAAGGTCTCCAGTAGAGACACTGATGATAAGAGTTGGTATAATCATGAAGCAGGCATTGTAGAAAAGCACTCCATATTTGCCTAACTCCTACAAAAACAAAGAAAACACTGAATTTTAGAAACACAAAGCATCAAATTTCGAAGGCATTTATATAACTATGTATTTATGCAGAGTTAAAAATCTATTCTGACCAACTCTGTATTGGAATATTTTCAGTAAATTCCTAATGTAAAATGCTTCACCTCAAGCATATCATGATAGCAAAACATTTCTTTTAAACAAAAATGGCAGATAAAATGGATGAATATGGATGGACTCTGAGGCCCACCCATCTCTCACATTCTAATTGTTTTTTTTTATCATTTTGTCTGCAAAATGAGAAATCTGGAACAAAATTAAGAACATTTAAAATGTTAATATAAACAGAACTCCTTAAAAACATCTGCTCTTTCTGGTAAGGAACAGCAGTGTTAAAATACAAGGTATCTCATTTTCTAATCTTGCATAAATTTACTTTTCATTAAAGTGGCTTCACTACTTCTCTACCATTTTTCATAAAGGGTGACATACTGTGACCCTCAAAAGGCAAAAAACCTGTTTTTGTAAAACTGCCACCAGTAAAAAAACAAAGGGCCCTGCAGAAAAAAACAGTGCAGATAAAAAGCAGCTCACAGAAATGAGTCTGTCCATCAAAGCAAACTCCCTCACTCAACACAAAGAACTTGGAACAAAGCAACATATGCCTGGCTCATCCTCCAGAGCTTCCGGAACAGCTGGGGTGGGGTAAGCACTGTCCCCCCACCCCCACAGACGTGGAGGCGGCCACATGTAAGAAACGCCCATCTGCCCACCAGTCTCTGGGGAGACCGCTCAGTTACTGACCAGGAGAGGCAGTTCCTGCTGGGCAAGACCTTACAAATGATCCATTCCACAGATGATGAAACTGAGGTTTGGAGAAGTTTAAGGGTCCAAGTCACAACAACCAGTAAGCAGCGTAACTTTTATATGTAACCCATACCTTCAGACTCTCAAACTGGAGTGGCGCTCAGAATACCCCTGACTTTGCCTTGGTCACTGATGAGGATAGCAAAAAAACACCTTTTAATTTTAATCTGCCTCTCAAAATAATCTCTTTATATATTCTGACTTTGCATCTAAAATAGTGTCTTATTTTCAACCAAAACTTTGTAAGGTAAGGGATAACAAGAACCCATACAAACAAGATAACTGAAAAGAAATTAGTGACTTATAAAGCATATCATGTAAATTAAATTATGTGCCAACTTTACAAATCCATTTTATTTTTTCATGTAATTTCAGGGGCCAGAGGACAAAGCCTAAAAATCAAGGAGTGAAGATCTGGTACCTTTGGGTCCATTTTCTGTTTGGTATAAACTCCATTTGCTGCTGTGAAGATATCATTCAGGAATACAAAAATATAGCCTTCCAAGTTAAAGGCAAGGTCAGAACTGGGAGGGAGAACACAAAAGGATGATTATTCAGAAACTCACAACTTGGCCTTCAAGCCTGCCTGTTTTATCTTGCCCTAATCAAATCCACTTGTGATGCTAGTAACCACCTTCTTTTCCTCTAGCATATTTCCCCCCTGTGGTTAATTCCTCTGCTTTGCCTCCAGACAAAACAAAACCAGGCCATCAGGTGGCTTCAATTTAATCATGAATGGCTTAAAACCAGAGCAACATTAACCACCTTCCTTTAACTGCAAAGCCCTTTCTTTCGCCAACTGATCAAATGGCGTAATAATCGGTGAGCTCTGCTTTTCTGAGGGGAATGATTTGTCCAACCCACCCAGTGGCTTTGCTTATTGTAATAAACAGGGCCATCTCCAGGGGAGATGCCCTGTGGGGACAGCTGGGCAGTGACTGGGGCAAGAGAGGTCGAAAGAGGAACTGACACCTCCATCTGGTGTCCCGCCGGTCACATCATCCACCAGCACGCCCCCACCCTGTTTGTCAAAAAGGCAAGGCAGCGATCCATTCCTTCTCTGCAATTCCTCTAAGGCTACCTTCTCCTCATTCTTTTGAACATCTTCTTTTCTACTTCCATTTTATATAAATAATACTGGTATAAAAATGTTCGGGGGCACACGGCACAGGGAGAGAAAGAACAGCTGAGCCATGATATGAGTCACCTACTACGCTTGATCCTACAGACAGTGCCAGACCCATGTCATAATTCATAAATACATATCATCAAGGAGGTTTCCTCTACCCTCTTAGGTTCAGTGACTGGAGCCTGCAAATTTAACTGACAGTAGCTTAACAAGAAAAAAGGAATACAACTTTTATAAAACATTTCACATGTACAGGAGTTCACAAAAAAGAAATGAATCTCAAATAAGTGGTTAGACTCTGCGGCTTATATATCATTTTAACAAAAAAAGACATTTGGATTCCAAGGAACAAATAAATTATGGAGAAAGGACTAGGAAATGCATGGGGGAAACCAATGGAAGATAAGTGTTACTGTAGTAAGGTTTATCTACACAGACTCATCTCGGTGCAGGTCCTCTGTCTCCAGTGAGAACTGCTCTCCTACTCCTGGTGCAGGAGAAGGGGGGCACATTCACAAAGGGAAATTTATGGTCTGCTTTTAGGCAGGAAAAGGGGAAGATCGAGAACTCTTCCTACATCTGTTGGTTCTCAATTGCCTTCAGCTCAAAATAATGTTTGTGCCCAAGTGGCATATTTTAGAATGGCATATCCTGATCTCCTGCAACATAAAAATTTGTTTTAAAGAAAGATCATTTCTAACCAAAGAAAAAGAAATAGAGAGGCAAAAGTTGTGTCAAAATCTGAATGCAAACTAAACCAGATTTGCTTGAGGCTTCTGCTGGCATTATTAACTACAAATATATTTGTGAGAATGTAAATTAACTTTAGATCATCATAAATCAGAATTCTCTGGCTCAATCACACAAAAAATAAAATCTCTTAAAATAAGGGTCTTCCAAATCTCATCCCTACCCACATTTGGCTCCATTTTAAGAAGCGTCTGCTGTTCCGCAAAATGGCAAAGAGTCCAATGGATAAAAGAGCCAGGTTTCTAGGGGAGTGGAAAGGTGTTGCTCACTTCCTAGGAGAGCCCGAGGGAAATTCCCAGAGTTCTCAGATCTGCTCCGGGGGCCTCAAGTTTCCTAGCACCACTTGTTTAGGCCACTGGTAAAAGCACAGAAATTTGAAAAGAATTCATTTGCTTTAATAAATGAGAGCAAATTCATGGTTAACCCTTTAGTTGTCCTTTATGGCTGTTTACAGACATGATATTTTAACTTTATCTGGCCATGTAACTTGCTTCAGCAAACAAAATGTAAGAGGAAGTAATGCATGGCATTTCCAGGAAAAAGCTTGAAGAGCTGGGGCACGATTCCCCACATGCCCTTTTCCCTCCCTTTGAGGCAGGGGTTCCATCAGCTTGGGTCCCTGAGTAGCTACAATGAGCTGAGCACCCTCAGAGCGTTAACTAATGTTGGTCTGAGTAAGTAGTGTGAGCAGAATATACTTGGTATGTTAATGTGGGAGCTGTTTGTTACAGCAGCATAAACTGGCTCATCTGAGTAAATCAGCTCTACAGTTATTTGCATTTAGACGAGGTGATTTGAATGAGCAGAGAGAAGGTTGGGGGTCACAGCTAGCCTGCAGCTAAGAACTGTGCTTGTCACCCACCTAGATAGTATCCATTCTGTGGGTGCTGAGGATGGGAAAGGTTGAGAAGTACTGTTCCAAGCTGGCTCTTGTGGGAAAGTTAGATGTTTTGGGAACACTACCCTTTGAGCTCATTAGAATATCACATGTGCTAATTATGAGCTGAATTTCTATTCACTGGGTCTGGAAATACGCCTCCGTATACATAGCATCTGAAGCACCATTCCTCACGAAAGCCTTACAGACATTTTTATAAACCATTTTTGTAAAAGTATACAATTGACTCTGAGTAGTTTCCAAATCAAGCTCTAAGAAACTTACAAAAAAGAGGCTGCCCAGGGGACACCTCAAAGCGCTGTGGGAGGAGGGCACTTTCAACAGAGCACCTCCCTCTTTTAGCTACTTTGCTCCTATGATTATCTTGGAACAAAATCTTCATGACTACAACAGGCTCTAAGTTCTGCTGTTTAAAGTCCACATACCAGAGACCTAAAACAGTGCTGAAAGTAGAGGCCAGCTTGTAGAGGGGCTGAACTCAGCCACAGATACGACTGGGGACAGGGATGTTACAGATGAAAATGTAAATAATAAACTTTGGTTAGGCAAGGAACTAAACACATTTATAATAATAAAAAAACAAAACAAATAAATTGTTAATATCTGTCACCATCTGGCATGATATATTTTCTAATCTGTTTCTTTTACTTATTGTCTGTCTCCACCAACTAGAATGGAAGCTCCGTACAGGCAAGGTTTCTTGTCTGTTTTGTTAACAGCTGGACTCCCCAGCACCTAGAATGATGCCTCGTGTATAGTACACACTCAACACGTATTTGGTGAACTTGGCCACATGCTAGAGTAAACCCCAGTTTTCTATCTCATTTCATTCTCACAAAGACACTACTAGGTGGGTCTGTTCTAACCTCCATTGCATAGTCGAAATAACTGGGGTGCGGGCAGGCTAAATCACTTGTCCTGGTTGTACAGCTAGTAAGCAAGGAGACTAGAATAAGAGAATATCCATGCCCTTATTTAATTTGCAATTAATGATCCAGAACTCTTCTTTCTCAATCAGTTAAGGAAACTAATTTAACTGAAATTCATCCAGTCTGCATTCTTCCCTTCACTCAGGTAGGGTTTTTTTTTTTTTTTCTATTCTTTACTGTACACATGAGTAAAACTGAGGCACAGAGAGGCTGAGAAACGGCTGACAAGGGGCTGGGCTAAGTTTTGGACCCAGGGAATATAACTGCACATATGCTTTAAGCACCAGGCTATAAAAGCCAGGAGTCTAGGGCGCCTGGGTGGCTCAGTCAGTTAAGCATCGGACTTCGGCACAGGTCATGATCTCACAGTGAATTCGAGCCCTGCGTCGGGCTTCGTGCTGACAGCTCAGAGCCTGCAGCCTGCTTCAGATTCTGGGTCCCCCTTTCTCTCAGCCCCTCCCCTGCTTGCACTCTGTCTCTGTCTCTCAAAAATAAATAAACATTTTAAAAAAATCTATTTAAAAGCCAGGAGTCTGAGTGTCTGCTTTCAAATGCAAACTTGGAGTCCGAATTCCTGGTCTTACATATTAACAAAAATGATACTATAATTGACCCTGAACAACACAGGTTTGAACTGTGCTGGTCCATTTATCCATGGATTTTTTTTTTTTCAATAAATACAGTACAATATTGTATTTGTATTTTGTATTTGTATTTGTAAATGTAAATGTATTTTCTCTTCCTTATGATTTTCTTAACATTTTTCTTTAGTTTGCTTTACTTTAGGAATACGGTATATGATACATATAACATACAAAATATGTGTTAATTGACTATGTTATCAGTAAGACTTCCAGTCAACAATAGGCTATTAGTAGTGAAGTTTTTAGGGAGTTGAAAGTTATACTTGGATTTTCCACAGAGGGAGGGGGAGTGGGAGGGAGTGCAGTTGGCACCCTTAATCCCCGTGTTGTTCAAGGGTCAACTTAGTCATGCACTGGTATTGGCTCCTGTCCCAGATATACAAATACATTTAATTAGAGTACCCCACCTGGGAAACAGACTGCTAAGGCATCACAGGTGATAAAACAAATCAGCATACAAGGGCTTTATAAAGCTGTTAATCTTGACCAAATGCCCAAGAACTTTTCAAGTAAATTTTTTGTACTGAAGACAAACATTCAGTAATAAAAGCAAGTAGTTTACTCCTTTTTATGAAAAAAAGCTGTATTCATATCTTCTAATGTTCCCTTTATACATTCTCAGAAATGTTCCGGCCAAGTTAGAACCCAGTCTGACTTTCACAGGAACACATGGGGAACCCACTAACATCAACAGACTTGTCTCCTGGCTGCTCAATTCAACTGCAGCCAGATGGAAAATGGAAAATGAGGGCGGGGTGGGGCCTATTGTCAAAGGCACAAAGAAGTTACTGAACAGAAACAGTCCAGAGTCTTACCCAGCTGCTATGAAAGCGCCAAGTATGATGGTAAAAACACTGACGATGATGTTCAAGGAATAGTGTTTCCTGGGATAAATAGATGGATAGATGATAGAGAAAGAAAGAAAAAGGAAAAAATATAGATTATAATTCTTAAACTGAAAATACACATTGCTCACAGTTTTATAGCTAAAATCTAACGGACATCGCTTTACAGAGAGAAAGCACTGTAAGTATCTGTAAGAGGATTAATAAATCAGACCAAATGTCTTTTTTAAACAATTGTCTAATTTAATTATAAGTGTATTTCTCTGTTCTCATTAGAAAGATGCTATGACAGAATGCAGAAGGGCTCCTGCCGACAGTTCTAGATGGTCTTATATCAAGCATCCAAAGACTAAGACAAAATTCAACATAGGACTTAGAACATTGGGCCATCATCAAAATTCCATTGCTAAATAATCTTCCTAAGCAAAATCAGGAACCACCTTTTCTGATACTGGCCTGAGTATCTTTATGAGAAATTTTTAAACTAACATTATAAAAATTAATTTATTCCTATGTTCTATTGTAATCACTACATCAGAATGGATTTTCATGACTTCCTGCATTCCTATTCTATATGTACACATGGAGAATTTTTCCTCTGTATTCCTGTCAGGGTATATTCCAGCTGGCTCAGGAAACATACTTACATCTGTTTGGGGATTGTTGGGTTTTTTTTTTTTTTTTTTATAATTTTCTATTATAAACACATATTATTAGTCTACTATAAAATCACAAGCAAAAAAAAATCACTCATGTTCTTATGGAATCATGGAAACAGGAGACTGCTTTTAAATGAATAAACCATTTGTCCTTAAGTTATTGCTACTAGCAATTCAAATTGACTATTTGGAAAAAAAATTAGATATTGAGAACTTGCTAAGCAAAAATAATATGGGATGAGGGGAAAGGACATGAGAGGAACAGAGGAAACAGAAAAATCACCCAAGTATGATGGTTTCCAGGAGTAAAGTAAGTGGAATGGTAAATTTCCTGAGCACGGTGAACATCGGCAAACTGTCGGGAAAAGATTCAAGTATAGTAACATCAGACACCAAGTATTTTTTTCACATGCTTTACATTTTTAATTAAGACCACTAACTTTCCAAATTAAATATAAGAAATTAACCTTAATTCTCACATATAACACCAACAAATCACATTAAATAATAGAAATGGAGATTTAGTAGTTTCATGCCACTTTTGCTTATTAGCAATTTTTTTCACTTGCTAGCAATTTTTAAAAATCATGTTATCCAACTACTGCAAAGATTGTGCTAAAACTACAAAGACTATGCTAAAATACCGTATGCAGTATACACCAACACACCCTTTGGCAAATTAAGTTG
This sequence comes from Panthera leo, assembly GCF_018350215.1. NCBI lineage: Eukaryota > Metazoa > Chordata > Mammalia > Carnivora > Felidae > Panthera > Panthera leo. Next base: position 30,336,562 of record NC_056691.1, read on the forward strand.
GAATTATGTATCAACAGTCATTAAGTGCTAACCTTGGACCTAATGATTTCTTTTTGGGAAATTCAGCCCAAGGTAATAATACAAAAGAAAAAAAAAAACCAGGTGCGCAAATGTGTTCATTACAACAGTGTCTTTGGAGAAAACATCAGAAACAACCTAAAAGTCATACAATAAGGGGCGCCTGGGTGGCTCAGTACATTAAGCATCTGACTTCGGCTCAGGTCATGATACTGTGTTTGCGGGTTTGAGCCCTGCAGCAGGCTCTGTGCTGACAGCTCAGAGCCTGGAGCCTGCTTTGGATTCTGTGTCTCCCTTTCTCTCTGCCCCTCCCCTGCTCACTCTCTCTCTCTCCCCGTCTCTTAAAATATAAAATAAAACATTAAAAAACAGTCACACAATAAGACAGTGATAAAATATATGATAAATCTATTTGAGGGAACATTACACATTAACTCTAGAATGTAAAACTTTATACCACTATTGTAAAATAAATATTAAATAAAACAAGGAGAATACATAACTATGTAGAAGCTACAACTGTAACATGACACATTGTACATATGGGGAAACACTGAAATCAATATTTAAAATAGTATGTTAGAAGATAAAGTTGAGTTATTTTTTCCTCAAAACTTTATGTAATGAGGCTATATTCATTGCCTTTTAAAAATACTTAAGAACTTTCAGTGGGGCCTCAAAACTCAGAGATTCCAAAACACAGCTCTATGCACACCCAAAAAAACTGACTAGGCTGGAACAGCCAACCTCCACCTGCTTCCAGATGTCACCCTGAGAAGATGGTGACCTGGAGAAAGAAAGTCAGAACCACAGCCAGGACAGCAGTGACCATCTCCTCTGGACCAGACCTGTGGAGGGGTTCCATGTGATCAATGATGCCACAACCAGAGAACAAGTACAGAAAGAATTTTCAGGAACTCTATACCCACACTTAAAGATATCTTATGAGGGGTGCCTGGGTGGCTCAGTTGGTTAAGCGGCCGACTTCGGCTCAGGTCACAATTTCGTGGTCCGTGAGTTTGAGCCCCGCGTTGGGCTCTGTGCTGACAGCTCAGAGCCTGGAGCCCATTTCAGATTCTGTGTCTCCCTCTCTCTGACCCTCCCCCGTTCATGATCTGTCTCTCTCTGTCTCAAAAATAAATAAATGTTAAAAAAAAAAAAAAGATCTCTTATGAGACTGATTAGAACTGCCTTTTTCAAAGCACCCAAAAAGTCAATTAATTCCAAAAAGTATTTTAATGATGCCTTTTAAAAGCAAGTAAGTTATACTTAATGATGAAAAGCTGACTGTTTTCCCCTTAAGATCAGCAATAAGACCAGAATGTTTGCTCTCAACACTACATCAATTCAACATATACTTGGGATTCTAGAAGAGGCAATTAAACTGAAAAAAAAAAAAAAAAAGGATACTGTTTAGAAAGCAAGAAATAAAGTTATCCCTATTTGCAAATGACACATAAAGAAAATCCTAAGGAATCCACTAAAGAGTTATCATAATGAATAGTTAAGTAAGAGTGCAGGAAAAAAATTGCATATACAAAAATCAATTACATTTCTATATATATTGCAATGAGCAATCCAAAAAGGAAATTAAAACAATTCCATTAATGATAGCATCAAAAGAAAAAAATTCTTAGGAATAAATTTAAGAAAATAAGTGTAAGACTTGTACACTAAAAACTACAAAATATTGTTAGAGGATTAAAGAAGCGTTAAGTGGAAAGATACTCCATGTTTCTGGATCAATAGGCTTAAAATTGTTAAAGTATTGGAAATACTCCCAAATAGATCTATAGTTTCAACACAATCCTATCAAAATCTCAGTTGGCTTTTTTTTCCCCCCAGAAATTAACAAGCTGATGTTAAAACTGATATGGTGAGGCACCTGGCTGGCTCAGACAGTACAGCATGAGACTCTTGATCTCAGGGTCGTGAGTTCAAGCCCCGTACTGGGTATGGAGCCTACTTAAAATAAAGATTGGGGCACCTGAGTGGCTCACTCGGTTGAGTATCTGACTCTTGTTTTCAGTTCAGGTCATGATCCCAGGGTCGTGGGATTGAGCCCCACATTGGGCTCTGAGCTGAGCATGGAGCCTACTTAAGATTCTCTCCCTGTCCCTGTCCCTGTCCCTCTCCCTCTCTCTCCCCCACCCACCCCATGCCCCTTTCCCCAGCTTGCACTTTTTCTCTATCTAAAATTTAAAAAATCTATAAAAAATAAAGATTAAAAAAATCAAAATATGGCCATGCAAGAAAGCTAAAACAAGAAAGCTAAACCAGAAAGCTAGAACAATCTTGAAAAAGAATAAAGTTGGTGGACCCAATGTGAAAACTTATTACAAAGGTACAGTAATTAGCACTATCTAGTTATTGATTATAGACATGTAATCAAAGGAATAGGATTAAGAATCTAGAAATAAATCCATTTACAACAAGGGTTCCAAGACAATACAATGGGGAAAGAAAAGTCTTTTCAACAAATGGTGCTGGGACAACTGAATATGCATCCACATGCAAAAGAATGAATTTGAACCCCTTTCTCACACCATATACAAGAATTTATCACATATCAAAGACCTAAATATGGGAGCTAAAATTATTAAAATTTTTGAAGAAAGCATAGGGATAAATCTTCATGACCTTGGATTAGGCAGTCTTCTTAGATATAATACCAAAAGTACAAGCAGCAAAAGAAAGACTTGATAAATAAGACTTCATCAAAATTTTCAACTTTTATAAATGGATAATCAGAAGGTGATATATACAAACAATAGAATATTATTTAGCCTTAAAAAAGTAATAGGGGTGCCTGGCTGGCACAGTTGGCAGAGCATGTGACTCATGATTTTGGGGTTGTGAGTTCAAGCCCCAGGGTGGATGTAGAGATCACTTTAAAAATAAAATCTTTTAAAAAGAGAATAAAATTCTTATACATGCTACAACATGAGTGAACCTTGAAAACATTATACTGAAATAAGCCGTAACTTAAAAAAAAAAAAGACTGTATCATTTCACTTGTATGAAATATCTGGAGTAGGCAAGTTAATTGAGACAGAATGTAATATAAAGGTTACCTGTGGCTGGAAGCATGAGAAAATTGGCAGTTATTTTTTAATGGGTACAGAGCTTCAGTTTAAGATGATGTTAAAGTTCAAGGAATAGATACTGAAGATGGTTGCTCAACATGTGAATATACTGAATGCCAATGAACCATATACTTAAAAATGGTTAAAATGGTAAATTTTATGTTACATATATTTTACCTTAATTGTTAATTAAATTTTTAAAAACCTAAAACTTTTGTGTTTCAAAGTATACCATTAAGAGAGTAAAAAGACAACCTACAAAATAAGAGAAAACTTTGCAATCTTGTGTGTTAAGTGTTAAGGGACTTGTATATAAAATATATAAAGAGGACTTACAGCTTAATAATAAAAAGATGAATAACCATATTAAAAATACGCAGAAGATCTGAATAGATATTTCTCTAAAATATATCTATATCTATATCTATATAGATAGATGGCCAATAAGCACATGAAAAGATGCCCAATACCATTAGTTATCAGAGAAATGGAATCAAAACCATGAGATACTACTTCACAACTACTAGAACAGCCATAATCAGAACAACAGACAATAACAAATTTGGCAAGAATGTAGAGAAGTTGTAGCCCTCTTACATGGCTGGTGGACTGTAAACTGGTATAGCTACTTTGAGAAATAGTTTGACGTTCCACAAAATGTTAAACAAAGAACTGCCATATGACCAGCAATCCTACTCCTAGACATAAATCCAATAAATGGCAATCCCATTCTTCAATGAAGTCATCCTTGTCTCCTTTCTTTCTCCCACACATGTTATTTATCAGGAAATTGTGTTGGCTGGTCCTTCACAATATATCCAGAACCTAGATTGTGGCCTGAACATAACCTTTACCATTAAAAACAACCAGGGGAGGGGTGCCTGGGTGGCTCAGATAGTTGAGCGTCCAACTTTTGATTTTTGCTCAGGTCATAATCCCAGGGTCATGGGATGGAGCCCTACATCAGACCTGCTTAAGATTCTCTCTCTCTCCCCTGCCCCTCTTCCCTGCTCATGTGCTCTCTCTCTCCCTCCAAAATAAATAAAATAAAATAAAATAAAATAAAATAAAATAAAATAAAAATAAACAGGGGATCCTTGGAGAATGGCAGGAAAAGTTCAAGACAAGCCTGGGACATCATGTGCCAGAAAGCAAGGAACTAACCAGAGCACTGGGGCACTAGAACATAAAAGCCAACTCATAGGGGCTCCCATTGGCCTGAGATGGGATAATGTGAGCATCAAAAGAATTATTTATATAATTAACTAAAAACATCAAGTAAATGAAATAGATCAATAGAATATACTAGAGCACCCAGAAATAAACCCACACAAATATAGTCAACTGACCTTTGACAAAGGAGCAACCATAATTTAATGGAGAATGGATGGTCTTTTCAACAAACCATGCTAAAACAACTAGACATCTACATGCAAAAAACGGAATCTAGACAGACCCTACACCTTTCACAAATAAACTCAAAATAGACCATATGCTTAAATGTAAAATGCAACCTATCAAATTCCTGGAAGATAGCACAGGACAAAATGTAGGTGATGGGGTACAGCAATGAGTTGTTTTTTTTTTATCTTTAAAGAAATTTTTTAATGTTTTATTTTATTTTTGAGAGTGGGGGGAGAGAGGGAGAGTGGGGGAGGAACAGAGACAGAGGGAGACAGAATCCCAAGCAGGCTCCAGACTGCAAGCTGTCAGCACAAAGCCCAACACGGGGCTCTAACCCACGTATCATGAGATCATGACCTGAGCCAAAGTTGGACACTTAACCAACTCAGGCACCCCTAAGATTTTATTAAGTAATCTCTACACCCAACATGGGATTCAAACTTACAAGCCCAAGATCAAAAGTCATATGCTCCACCAACTGAGCCAGCCAGACACCCCTCAACAATGAGTTTTTAAATACAACACCAAAAGCATGAACCACGAGAGAAAAAAATGATATGGAACTTCATTAAAATTTAAAACTTCTCTGAAAGACAACACTAAGAGAACAAAAAGACAAAACTACAGACTGAAAGAAAATACTTGCAAAACACAGATCTGACAAAAGACTTCTATCAAGTAAATGGAAATTCATGAGTTTATAATGATTATAGTAAAAAAACCAAACAAGCAAAAACTCTCACTGGTCACCACTGAAGGTGACAGGACACTAATTTATTATACTGAACATGTATAAATAAAGCTTACGCCCTGCCTTTCTTGTGTGAAATGGTGAAAGTTTGTATTTATTAAAGAAGTTTACATAATACATGAAGACACGGTGATCTGCAACTTGTAATGAAATAATGGATCTAGAAAGTCATCATCAATGAATCTAAAACCATTAGGTGAAAGACTGATGGGAGTGCCTGGGTGGCTCAGTCAGTTAGGCATCTGACTTCAGCTCAGGTCATGATCTCACGGTTTATGACTCTGAGCCCCATGTCGGGCTGTGTGCTGACAGTCAGAGCCAGGAGCCGTCTTTGGATCTGTGTCTCCCTCTCTCTCTGCCCCTCCCTCACTCATTCTCATTCTGTCTCTCTCTCTCTCTCAAAAATGAATAAAACATTAAAAAAGGAAGGAAGGAAGGAAGGAAGGAAGGAAGGAAGAAAAAGAGAGAAAGAAAGAAAAAGAAAGAGAAAGAAAGAGAAGAAAGAAAGAAAGAAAGAAAAAGAAAAGACTGGCTGACTGACTGACTGACTGACTGATGGGGCACTTTCTAATGAAGGGACCAGACTGACCCCTTAAAATCATTAAAAGGGGAATCGATCAATGTAATATCATTATAAGTAGGTCACTTGAGGAAATCTTTATGGGTGTTAGATACTGCAGTGATAGATTTCACAGACTTATACACAGGCCAAAACTTATCATTTGTGCATTATAATTATGTACAGTTTATTTTATACCAATTATACCTCAAAAAGGGGTTTTTTAAAAAAGTGGGCTAGGGGTACCTGGGTGGCTCAGTCGGTTAACAGTCCAAAGCTATGATCTCACAGTTCATGGGATCAAGCCCCATGTGCTTGGTATTCTCTCTCTCCCTCTCCCTCTGTCCCTCCTCTGCTCGTGCTCTCTCTCAAAATAAAGAAAATAAACATTTTTTTTAAGAAGTGGGCTAAAACATTATGTGCCCCATGATGCAATAGAAAGAACCCAACATCACCAATAAACTGATCTTGTCTGAAAAACTGAACCTAATATGATCAAAGCAGTAGAACCAGCTACCAGTTTACAGAAAATATGAGGCACAGCAGAACACATTACATGACACCACGTGAACAATCTTTCTTCCTCCTTACTCTCATTTTCTGGTTAACTCTCTTCTCCTAGAAACCCCACGGCACTTGAGAAGCCATCTTCTCCAAATGCATGTAGGGAAGTGTTTAAGAACACTTGTAATAAAGATGTTTCTAACATTGCTACCTTGAGAACAGTGTTGTATCAATGAATGGAAGTTATACTCATTCCTCAATGCATGTAGAGCCTTTCAGAACACCTATAATAAGTATGCTTCTAAAATCACTTTAAAAAAAAAAGAAGAGGGGCACCTGGGTGGCTCAGTCGGTTAAGCGTTCAACTCCTGATCTCAGCTCAGGTCTTCAGTTCAAGCCCCTCATTGGGCTCTACACTGGGGGTGAAGCCTACTTTTAAAAAAGAAGAGGACGAAGAAGGTGGGGAGGGGAGGAGGGGGAGGGAGAAGGGAGGAGGGGGAGGGAGAAGGGAGGAGGGGGAGGGGGAGAAAGAGGGGTGGGGGAAGGAAGAGGAAGAAGAAGGAAACAAAGCCTTCATCTGTGAAGCGGAGACCCCTGATGCAAGGAGTGAGCAGCTGTCAGTGTTAACCGAAACCATTCCCCACAGCTGCAGGTGAACTCACTCAGAGACAAGCCAATAAGATCCATGGTAACACAGCAATAGCACCTAACTCCGGAAGCTTTAATACAAATTTGATACAATTAAGGAAAACCGTCCCAATCCCAGAAAGAAACAAAACAAAAAAAAAAAAACTAAAATGTAGAACTAAAACCAGTATTTCACATTTTATTTTCTACAACTACAATCTGTCCTTTCCAAATAAGAGGAAAGAGGAGAGGTCTACTTTCTGTTGTCAGTTTTATATGTCCTTCTTCTGGTCTACCTTCCACCTGCCCCCTTTTTACTCTCACTATACAAATAGGGCTTTCCTCAATCTCATGTAATATTTTGAAAAAATCAAACTTGGTCTTTGTATTGTACCATTAGAAACAAACGAGTGAAGAACCTCCCATCAACCATTCCCCTGCACCATACCTTAATTTACTTGTGCTTGATAATCCACTTATGTGGTTTCCAACATAGAGGAGAGGCAGAGGAAACAGCTTCCATGAAAAAAAAAAAGAATATTTGATTAGAACTCCAATAATGATTTTCCTTCGTATATATAGATGGTGACACTCACTCCCCATCAGTAAGCAAATCATTTCCCTGTAACAACTGTGAATTTTCCACAATCTAAAACACACCACAGGGTGCCTGGGTGGCTTAGTCAGTTAAGCGTCTGCGTTCAGCTCAGGTCATGATCTCACAGTTCGTGAATTCGAGCCCCACGAGCCCCACGAGCCCCACATCAGGCTCTCTGCTATCCGAGCAGAGCCCGCTTCATACCCTCTGTCCCCGTCTCTTTCTGCCCCTCCCCTGCTTGCTCACACACACACACTCTCTCTCTCTCAAAAATAAATAAAATAAAAACTTTAAATAAATAAAACACACCACTGGAATGTCACAAGGTTGGTGACCCTTTCAAAAAGTTGTGTCTACCACCCACATTACTTTGGAGTTACTTTATTTGTTTTCAAGGTCTAGAATGATTACATATCTACCAAGGTTAAACAACATACCAGTAGTACTTGAATTAGGTTTACTGAGCTCTGACCTCCTGAATTATTTTGTCAAGAGAAATACTGTTCAGAACATACTGAAGAAACATACAAAAGACCTACTCTTCCATAAATGAAAAAAATATATATCCTTTCATAAGGTCACACACTAACTGAGAACTTTTTGACTGATATACAATCCACAGCTATCAAGGGGAGTCCAACATTTTTTTCCCACTAAAAAGACATTAAGTGTGCAATTCAGATAAGACATCCTTTGAAGGATTTTGAAATACTAAGTGTCATTTACCCCCCAAAAATTAGAAAACGTTATTATCAGGAGATTTGTTCAAGAAAGAAAGAGAGGGCCTCGCATCCAAGACCTTCCCCTTCATTCACAACATTCTGGTTGACAGCCTACAACTGGCTAAACAATAAAACTTCTGGGATATTACAACTTTAGAGGTTCTTAGGTATTGAAAAGAATCAGTTGCCCTCCTTTCCATGTATAATTCAAAATAAAAACAATACTGACTTCTAGTTCCTGGTAACGGTGAACTAGATTATCTGTGTTAATCTCCCTGCTAAAAACAATTAAAAATGCTAGGTAAAATAACTTAAAACCTTTATAAAAGCATGAAATATGTGGGAGATAGTGAGTCTCCAAGCCAAAAACTAAAGCAAGAACAGAAACCCAGAAACAATGGAAGGCAGAGGGCAGCAGAACTGCATCATCTTCAAGGGTCTGTCAGATTAGAATGCTACCCCCCAACAAGAATGTCTTTTGAAAGCAAAGGAAAAATATGCAGTCTTTTTCAGACAAAGAAAAAAAAAAACAAAACAAAAAACTAAGGGAATTTAAGCAGACTATTAGTAAAGGAAATTCTAAAGGAGGTAATTTAATCAGGAGGAAAGTAGAAAGTGTGGGATGCAAAAAGGAGAGAAAAGCAAAGGGAGCAGTAAATACGTGGGTAAATATAAATAAACATTGATGGGTTTTTTTTTAAAGAAAATAAAAATATATTGTGAGATCTACATAAAGTTATTCAAGTACCTGTTGAAAACAGCACATTAAATTGGGAGGAGGGGTAAATGTGTAAAAGTCCTTACACTGTTGAAGGGGAAGATACACTTATTTTTTTTTAAGTTTCTTTCTTGTGAGAGAAAGAGAGAGAGAGCATGAGCAAGGGAGGGGCAGAGAGAAAGAGCGAGAGAGAATCCCAAGCAGGCTTCGTGCTGTCAGGAAAGAGCCCAAAGTGGGCTCAATTTCACAAACCATGAGATCATGACCTGAGCTGAAGTCAAGATTTGGACGCTTACTGACTGAGCCACCCAGGAGCATGAGGGGGAAGGTACACTTATTAATTAACTTTACAGTTTGATAAGTTAGATATGCCTGCTGTAGTTTCCAGGTACACTAAAAGAACTGAAACAGAAGTCCACCTCATATATAGTTGATCCTTGGACAATGTGAAACTTAGGGATGCCAACACCCTACACAGTCAAAAATCCATGTATAGCTTTTGATTTCCCCAAAACCTAACTGCTAATAGCCTACTGTTGACTGGCAGTCTTAGTAATAACATAAACAGGCACTCATATTTTGTATGTTACATGTGTTATATACTACATTCTTACATAAAGTAAGCTAGAGAAAAGAAAATGTTAAAATCATAAGAAAAAACACATTTACAACCCTGTACTGTATTCATCCAAAATAAAAAAAAAAATCCACATATGATGAACCTATGCAGTTGAAATCCATGTTGTTTCAGGGTGAGCTGTGATTAAACACTTTACCTGGAAGATTTAGCTAAAGTTTTAGGCACCTAACGATATGGCCTCAAAATAAATTAAACAAAACAAAAAACCTGACATCAATACCAAGAGAAATAGACAAATCCATAATCAGAGATGATGGCTACAATAATATTTTCTATTTCACATGCTCTTAAAATGTGACTTTAACACTTTCTTCCATCCAGAGGTATGATCTAGGTCCCTTCCTCTTAAAACTGCATGGGATTGTTTCAATTAATAATGTACAGATGAAATGCTGCTATGTGACCTTTGAGGCTAGGTCATAAAAAGCAAGGCAGTTTTGCCCTGCTTGCTGGAACACTCACCCTTGAAGAATTCAGCACCATGTGACCACTTTGACTCCCCTGAGCCTGCCATTTTGTAAGGAAGCCCAAATTAGCCTATAGGAGTGACCACACAGAGAGGCCTAAGATTATAGGAAGAGAGGTTTGTGACCAGCTCCCAGCTGCACTAACCAGCAACCCCATCATTGTTTCCACTCTGCTACTGTCTGTCCGAAACTATATAGAAGCCTTAAGCCAGAACTACCCAGTTGACACTGTCCTGAATTCCTGAACCACAGTTACTGTGAGAAATAACACAGTGATTATTATTTTGAGTCACAAGTTATGTAGCAAATGATAACTGGAATAGGCATATAAGGTATCAACAAAAAGCCTACAACAAACAACACACTAAACGGTGAAATGCCAAAAGCTTCCCCTTGGAGATCAGCCAGTATTACCACTTCTACCAAATTGTACTGAGGGTCCTATACGATACAGTAACCAAAGTAAAAGAATAAAAGTTAGAATGTTGGAAAGAATGAAGCAAAACTGTCATTTGTTGTAGAAGATGACCTGATCGTGAATGTAGAAAAATCTAAAGGAAACCACAAATAAATTATGATTAATATTCTATAATTTTGCAAATATAAAAACAATATATAAATGCAATATAAAAACATATCCATCTAATTTTCCAAATTATATATACATATATAAATATAGTCATTTATAATATATAAATGAGTAAACATCAAATATATATAAAAAGTATATTATTAAATATATATATAAATAAGTAAAGATTAAATTATTAAATATATATTTATACATAAATATATAAATAAGTAAACATTAAATATATATATACATTTTGAGAGTGAGCAGGGGAGGGTGAGAGAGAGAGAGAGAGAGAGACAGAGACAGAGACAGAGAATCCCAAGCAGGCTCCATGCCCAACATGGAGCCCCCACATGGGGCTTGATCTCATGAACCATGAGATCACGACCTGAGCCGAAATCAAGAGTTGGATGCTTAACTGACTGAGCCATCCAGGTGCCCCCAAATAATATATTTTTTAAAGATATATGCAATAGCAAAAACTCAAAAAAAAATGTTCACAACAGTATTCTCTTTACAGAACACTCAAGAATAGTATGAGTTCAGCAAAACATAATTCAGGGACACATATTAGAATAATTACAAAGAAAGTAAGAAAATTATTATTATGAAAGTCAAAATAGTGGGTAAGGAGGATTCTGTGATCCCATCTCATGATCTAGGTAATGATTACATGCGTTATTATTCATTCAAGTATACATTCATGTATGATGCCTTTTCCCTACATATAGATCATATTTCACAGTGCTTAAAGTGTTTTAAAACTATAGCATATCATAAACTAAGTGTAGCAAGGCCAACGATGTTCTGATTGTTCCTATGATGATTGGGTTAATAGCCTTCATTATACTTCAATATTTTGTTTTTTCTCTTTTTGTGGATGTCCCTGATGCTTAGTCAGACTGATGATTAATCTAGTGACAGATGCCAGCATCTTTCCAGGGCTTAGAGACATGGTAGTGAACAAGCCAGGAGAGGTTCTCACTCTCAAGGAACTGACAGCCTGATTTAACTTCCCTAAATCCAAAAATGTCATCAAAATACAGTTAATACTACCTGTTGTATAGGACTGTTCTAAGAATTAAATGGTTGACTTAAAGCAACTGTTTATTGAGCCAGCAACTGTTTAAAAAAGGTAGCTCTGTTCCTCATTCCCAGGAAGGTAAGGCAGGTTTTATGTTTCTAGTTCCACCACAGAAAAACCCATGTATTTCTATGTGCATCAAATTATATTTTTCATTCTACTCACAGCTTTTATCAATCCAGGCAAAAAATGAAAACTTAAAATAGGATCAGAAAAGAAGGCCCTATGAGCCAAATCTGGCCCATCTTTTGTCTATGTAAATAAAGTTTCATTAGAAGACGATGACAGCAATTTATTTATCTATCATGGTACAGGGCAGAGCTGAATAATTGCAACAGAGATGGTCTGGCCCACAAAGCCTAAATATTTACTATCTGCTTTTTTACCAAAAAAGCCTACCAAATCCTAATACTATAGGGCTTTGCCATTTCAGAAGACACATAGTATTATTTAGTGTCAGTTGCTAAGCACACACTTTGACTATTATTACATTATGTTAATGAACAACTGAATGAATGATATAAAATCTCTGTTAAGAAGTTTCTACCCAGTGTAGGCAGGAAGCACAGTGTGTATGGAAACCGACATGCATTCTAAGATCAATTTGTAATTCTATAGTATTTTCATATCTTTCACCATAGTTATTTGTACTCGTCATCACATACCTTCACGGGAATTTTCTTGTCAAAATCAGGGAAGTGAATTATTTTATTTAGTTTGGACACATACAGTATCATTATGGTAGCTGCCATCTAAAAAAAAGGGAAGGAGAAACTTCAGCAAAATATCTGGAAAGACTGAGGTACAAAGACACCTTCAGAAGAAAATACATTCATCAAAAAGAATATATTATCCAAAAAAAATCCATTTTCTAGGTTCCAAAAAATAACTATTTCTTGGAATATCAAAATTGTTTTTCTTGCCAATGTATGAATTCTATCAGAACTATAGGCAAAAAGTGTTAAGATCAAATAGACTCACACACATATATGCATATTATCTCAAGGGGTTCAGAGAAAGAAATGGTGTCCCCAAAACTGGCCAGAGTAACCACAGTTGGTGAGGCCAGTCCTTGATCCTGGACCATACTTCCCATGTACTGAACATATGGACACCTTTCCACATAAAGTGAGTCTAGGGGTACTGCAAGGGGGCAAACTCCACACTAACACACTTTTTGTAAAGTCTAATATTCCTATAACACAGAAGACAAATTAAGAGAAAAACAATTTTAAAAGGGATCTAGTTTTCTCTTCAATCTTAGCCGGTACTGCAAAAATGTCTCATTCAAATCCTACTCATCTAGAGTACAAGTATATTAGAAATACTCCAGATTATTATGAAATAAAAAATTTTAATATCATCTTCCTATGCAAATTTTAGAACTTACTCAATTGTTTCCATATTATTATGAAAAAATTTAAGGCATCCTTCAACATGATTATCCCTAAACCCTGAGCCTAATGAATTTACAAATGTAATACTTATGATAGATCGTAACATAAGGCCATCTTGAATTATAATTATAGTTTGTATTTATAACTGACCTTATAATTCTTACAGAAATATACTAACATTTATTTAAAATATTCTGTAACTCAGACTTTTAAATGAGGTCTGCTGCCCTCTTCCCCCACAAATTGTGTATCAGAAAGGCTTTATTTTGAGCACAAGCCAGTGAATTTTTATTTGCCTTGGGGATTACTAAGGGCACATTATCACATATTCACTGATCTTTTAGAGTACTTTTTTCTACATTTTTCACACTGAAACATTAAGATGATGTATTTTTGGCATTAAGGAAATATATTATTATATTTTTTATTCCTAAAATGATATTGCAAAGAGTACCTTATCAGCAAAACATTTAACCAGAATAATGTTTAATCATATAAATGACATCCTTCTCAAGATTCACAATTAAAAAATTAATTAACAGACACAATTTTCACAATTTTATGTTTTTCTCCCTATAAATTAAAGCAAAACCAACCAAACAAAAAAAAAAAAAAAAGGTGCCTTTGGTGCCTGTTACCACTTGCCTACTGGAAATCACCAGCATATGATCAAGATAGTAAACAAGCCACAAATTAATATTAATGGGAAATTTCAGAAGCAGCTAAATGGGGTTAGTCTGAAAGTTTACCCAATCTTGTCTTTACACTTGAGAACAAAAATCACAAACTGCAGAAAACAAAATGCAAACATGTTTAGTTAGGCCCACAGAGAGTTTTGTAAAAATCTGAATGTGTTGCTGGCATTTACAAATTTGATGTAAAAATTCAAAATCCCTGCTTCTCTTGGAAAACGTCCAGAGGTGTTAAAATAAGGGCATAGTGAACCCAATCTCATCTCCTGAGTCCTTTCCTCTCAGCACAGTGGCTTAAACTGAGTCCCAAATGCACACTTCAACTTTGGCAACTATATCCTTGTCCCACTCCAGCCTCCAATTTATTCATTTGTTCCCCACCAGGCCTTGAGGCTTTCAGTCTTCTGGCCCCTTGCTTTAAAGGGTAATTAAATTCAATTAAGAAAGCTGAAACAAGTAATTGCTTTTTCCTACAAATACAACTGTTCCTAAATTATAGAAAGACTTAAAATGTGTGTCAATATTTCATGCTGTTTCACCAAAAGTACCATGATCCTCTGGCCCTCCGTCAGCTGAATAAATTTGTAAACCGCAGTCTTAAACAAAAGCACTTAAAATTTCTTTGTGTATAATGACAACTAATTAAGTGGTTAATTTTTCATTTTCACTTACCTGTCCAATTCCAAGAAAAATTGGTGATGGGAAACTATAAAAAACACAGAATAACAATTTTAGCAACTGATAAAAATTTGCAGTCTATAATATGTAATGGCAGGAGTTATTTAAAAATCTTAGACTTTTTTTTCATTCTTAGACCATTAAAACTTAACATAAAATTCATTGACTTTTCATTTGTTCATTTCTTTTCATTTTTAAACTGATTGTTGCTAAACTTGGCAATTTTCTATTGCCCCTTGTCTGTCATCATATTAACAGATAACATGACTATGTATATAGAAAGCCAAAATAATCTGGGGATAAATTATTAGAACAAATAATTTTTAGCAAGGTCACTGGCTACAAGATGAATATATGAAAAAACATCATTTCTATATCTACATGCCAGAAGAAACAAAGTGAAAATTTTAAAGAGATCATTTACAATAACACTAAAAGCACATCAAATAATACTAACTGTATATTTTATGATATTAGGAATTACCTTTAGTTTTTTAGGTATGAAAGGTATTGGGGTGGTGTTTTTTTTAAATGAAAGAGCCCTTCTTATAATTTAGAAATACATCTTGAAATGCATATGATGATATGTTTTTAATTTGCCTCAAAATAACTCGGCGGGCGGGAGGGCGCCTGGGTGGCTCAGTCGACTGAGCGTCCAACTTCGGCTCAGGTCATGATTTTGCGGCCTGTGAGTTCAAGCCCCACGTCAGGCTCTGTGCTGACAGCTCAGAGCCTGGAGCCTGCTTCGGATTCTGTGTCTCCCTCTGTCTCTGACCCTCCCCCGCTCATGCTCTGTCTCTCTCTCTCTCTCTCTGTCAAAAATAAATAAACATTAAAAAAAATTTTTTTTTAAACTCTGGGGGGAAATGGTAGGATTGAGTGCAAGGGGGGATACAAATGTAATGAGTTGTTGACACTGGATGACGGCTACTGGGTGATTCATTAGACAGATATATCTCATTTTATCACTCTTCACTTTATTATGCTTTGCAGACACTGCATTTCTTACAAAGTGAGGGTTTGTGGTAACCCTGCCTTGAGCAAGTTTATCGGCACCATTTTTCCAGCAGCATTTGCTCACTTTGTGTCTCTGTGTCACATTTCGATAATGCTCGTGATATTTCACACTTTTTCATTATTATTATTATACTTGTGATGGTGATCTGTGACTAGTGATTATGACTCCCTGAAAACTCAGATGATGGTTAGCATTTTTTTAGCAATAAAGTATTTTTTTAATTAAGGTATGTACATTGTTTTTCAGACATAATGCTATTGCACACTTAACAGACTACAGTATAGTATAAACATAACTTTTATATGCCCTGGAAAACCACAAAATTCAATTGACTCACTTTACTGCAATACTTACTGTATTGTGGTGGTCTAGAACCAAACCCACAACATCTCTGAAGTATGCCTATGCTATTTTTTTTTAAATAATATATCCAGGAACAAACCTAACAAAAGATTAATTAAAGATTACAATAAATGCATTCCATTACAACTGGTGAGAGAAAAAATTCTTTAAAGGCCTGGGATATAAGAGAAGCCATTTTGGATTTCTTTCTAAGTCAGCATAACTACACGTATGCTTTGTTGAAACCAAAAGCCTGATTCATGGCCCACCAAGCATACAATGTACCCCTGCTTTGTGAATGAGTAGCCTAAAAGAAGACCATGTTGTTCTTAAGATAGCAATCAATGCTCCTACTCCCTGTTCCTTGACATTAAAACTTGTGATTCTTGCCTATATGCTAATATATAATCTGAGCTTTTACGAGATGTGAAAACTGTAAAAACCCTGTAAAGCCTGTTCATTCTCTGGAGCTCTTTCTTCTTTGTAAAGAATATGTTTCCTGGGCAGCTGTCCTAACTTGGGCTCGAATAAAGCTCTTACTTTTAGAGACTCCAAAAGGTTTGTTCATTTTGCATCCACACAATGGAAGAGAACAAAGATGAGGACAGATACACACATACATGACACAGATGACAGTGCACAGCAGTGAGGGAAAGATGGTCTTTCAACAAACGGCATTGGGTAAGTTAGATGATACACTTCACACCACATTTAACAAGGCAGCACATCACCTCACCCTGCTCACTACCCAAACCTGCACTGGCTCCCAGTCATTCTCTCAGAGACTCTCCCACACACACACCCCTAGCTCAGCCCTCAATCTGCATGTCAGAGGAAAACACACCTATTTCAGATAGGGCAAGAAGAGAGTAAAGAGCTGACTCGCCTTATCAAAGAAAACAGAATGAATGTCTGGACAGTAACACCATGAGAACGAAATCCATTCTAGTGGATGGACACCAGTTGTGCCACCCAGATACCCCCTTCTACGCTGAGGTATTCATTCCCCAGTTGCCCAAGAACATCCTCAGCTGAAGAAAGCTACCTTGCCAATGGCAAACACCCTCCCTGTGAGCACCCTGCATTCCAAGCCCCACCCCAACTCAGAATTCTGTTGAGTCCTCTCAGCTCCAGAGCCCCTGGGATCAGGCTTTTAACATTTATTCGTTTTTGAAAGACAGAATGTGAGCAGGAGAGGGGCAGAGAGATAGAGGGAGACAGAGAATAGGAAGCAGGCTCTAGGCTCTGAGCTGTCAGCACAGGGCCCAAGGCTGGGCTGAAACTCACGAACCACCACGAGATCATGACCTGAGCGGAAGTTGGAAGCTTAAGGGACTGAGCCACCCAGGAGCCCCCAACCCCACAAAATAATTTTAATTTTTTTTAATGTTTACTTTTGAGACAGACAGTGTTAGTGGGGGAGGAGCAGCCAAAAAAAATTTAACAGATATTGATTCTAGGTAGGGGGAATATAGATAATTATTTTCTTTGTACTTTTCTGTATTTAAATAATCCCCAATTTTTTAAATGAATTCTTGTAGGAGTGAACGCGAGGAAGTGAAGACAATAAGTGTGTACACAACTGGTAAGACTCAGACTCTGAGAGGAACAGAGAAACGAGGGTCCACGAGGGATCAAAAATGGGTTGTTGTTGCTTAAGAAACCTGAACACGTTTTCAGGGCTAGAGCTGCTGAGGCAGAATGAGGAGGGGGTAGAAGGAGTGGAGCATTGCACCCACAGAGAGGAGAGGGGGACCTTAGGTGGATAAAAGGCTCCCTACATATTAGCATAAGGGCACCGTGGGGGCCTCAAATGACACCTTCCACTTTCTCAATAAAGTATCGGAGAAGGGGAGTGGAGGGCGGGGGGAGAGGGGGCGGGTGGGATTCCAGGAGGCAGGAGAAAGCAGAAAGGAGTCAAAGCAAAACCCCAGAAGAAACGAGTGGGCAGGAAGGAGAGTCAGCTGAGCTTTGCGATCACCACTCTAAAGCTCAGAAGTGGTTTCCCTCCCACAACAGTCTGACTTGCTCAGTGAAGGAAGGAGGCATGCGGCAGGCTGTGCCAGACCAGGGCCAGGCCCAGTGGGCCCCAGAAAGGACTCCAAGGTTGGATGTGGACACCAGCAGGAGACAGCACCGGGCGTGAAAAGCTGGTGGGTCACAGCCAAGCATGCACCCCCCGGGGAGTGTCTGCAGGAAGCAAGGCCACATCGACTGCCAGGGTTCCCCGCAAGGAGTCCCTGAGTCCCCAAGGTTGACACCAGTCCAGATGGAGATCAGGCCTCTTCCTTCTGTGAGTGACAGGAGCTCAGAAGCCACCACAAAAGACCATAAGGAGTGGTAAGTCTGGAGCACACAGAGTCTGGGCAGTGGGGAGCCAGGAGGACCCCACCCCACCTCCTGGCCACACCTGCGGTGAAACCAACATCCAGCTGCGTCCAGGGGCCAAGGAAGCCAAGGAAGCGGTGTCTTCAGGAGAGAGCAGGTTTTCACCAAAGAAAGAGAAAATTACAAGTTGTTTTTGTTTTTAGTATGGATTTCCAGTTCCCACTGCCCGAGACTCGATACAATATATTTTATAAAAACCTCTCCAAGTAATTCACAGTCCCAGGCAGGTTTGAAAACCACTGTGCTAAATGATCCCAATACCCTAGGATACATAAAGAACTAGACATACAGGAAATACTCATTGAACTGAATACAACTAAGGTCTATATTTTTATTAAGCACCATTAGTAAATTCTTGCATGTCCTAGAGAACAGTGTATTTCAGTGGCAACAAAAAAGCAACTCCAGACCACCCCACCACCCTCATGAATCTGATTCCAAAGACCCACTAGTGTAACCAACTAGCCACAGATTCTTAGGTGACCTTGCTTTTCCCTCCCACCCTAACAGATTCTGAGAGTTCATATCCTTCAAAGATTTCTCTGTCCAACTAGATAAATCTAGCATTACAATGAACCAGATAAGTCTAGCGTAAGAAATAAGGAACACCACTCATCAGACCTGAACCCCAACCAGAAACAATCTGTTCAAAATGCAGGAGAAAAAAAATATTCCTTGAGCTACATTCCCATGACCCTGTGCATTAGGTAATTATCAAAATGCCCTTCTTTCTACTCTACAACACAATATTCTATCTTCAAACATCTAATGTTTGGATCAGATTTTTGTGGTTTATTGTTGTAACCAAATCAACCCAACCCTCCTCCCCTCAAAGATGTGCTCCTAAAGCATTTTGAGATGAGAGAATGAATAATGTTATTTGAACAGGGTTCTCCAACTGTATATTACATTACGGAAATGTGAAATGTTTACTTCTAAGGATTGAAAGAGTTTTGTCTTACAGAGAAAAAAAAACTCCATTTCCTCCTTTAATCATGGACCTCAACATTTTAAAGATGGAAAGGCTAGAGTGTAAGATATCTCATATAATCCTTCCTGGTTGGAGACTTCCCCTTCATCTTCAAAGCACTTAACCACTGTTTACTGGTCCCTGCTTCCAACAAGAAGACACCTGTTTTTGGAGGCAGTGACTGCCATGGCCAGAGAGCACACGGCTCATTCAAGTGCAGAAAATAGAGACCAACCTTCAAACTTCATCCAACATAACTGCCAACCACTCCCAAACAAGCCTATTAGTAGCATTCTCTTATTATTTTTGGTCAAAAATGTTTAGTTTTCTTTTTTGTTCATTAGCAGTGTTGGTGTTTCCCATGGACACCAGCAAGCATGCTTGCAACACACTGGGAGAGACTTGTAAAGAACATCAACAGCTGTAAGATCACCAAAAAATATCCCAGATCTCTCTCTTCCCTCCATATCTGTCTGCTGCTGCCCCTCCCCACAGTCTAAGACATCTTTTAGAATTATCTAGAATACTAGATAATTCCCTGTGCTTCCACCCTGGTCCTCAAGATCATGTTACTCCTCTGCTCAACACTGGCTGGTGGCTCCCATCTCCTGAGAGCCTCCATGGCAGCTTCATAGGCCCTCCAGGATCTAACAATCCATCACCCTCACCTAGTACCATTTCTACCCAAACACCCTTCTCTTTCACGCTTGGAATGTTCTTTCCTCATTTCCTTCGTGTCACTCATCTCTTGGCTCAACTGTCACCTCCTCAGTGAAGCTTCACTGATCACACTGAGATGGCAAACTCCTTCCCATGCCACACTCCCTAACTCCCTTCCCTGCCTTATTTTTCTCTCCTGACCACACAACTGCATCTGACATAATATAAATTCTATCAGTTTATTTACTGATTCAGTAGAAAGCTCCATGTAAGCTTTAGGAGGATAGATATTTGCTCCATGACATTTAGGTTTCTGATCTGCTTTATTCACTCCTATATCTCAAGTGCCTAGAATAGTGCCTGGCACATAATAGGTGCTTAAGAAATATTATTGAGTGAATGAAGGGTCTGATCCTGCCTTTCCTGCCTCCCTCCCCCCATCATCTCTCCTACCTTCTTCCATTTGCTCATTCAGTTCCTCCAACAGAGCAAACTCATGCCCACTTCATCAGACTGCCTGTCTGGAATGCTCTAGCACCAACCGCTCCATCCCAGGCACTCTCATAACATACCTGAAATCACCCTGCTTATTCTTGAACCCACTTCCTTTCTGTCTCTACCAATGGTATGGAATCTCCAGAGCAGTGGCTCTGTGTTGATCACACCTGCTTCTCTGGTGCCTGCAATGGGCTTGGCACACAGTAGGTGCTCAGTAAATATCTGTGGGAGATGTAACCGGCCAAGCACCTGTGGGTCGCAGCTTTCTCAGGTATAACATAAGAAACCTGAAGATACTCTCTGAGGTCTCTTTAGGCTCTTTATAAAATTCTGATTTTATACTCTTGTAGCACAGACAGTATAGTTTACAAAGAGCAGCTTTACTTAAACGGCAGCTCCTGTGAAGCTTTGGAAGGTAATTAACAGGTAATTAACAGGACTGTAATTATCCGGCTTTTGCATTTGAGAAAACTGCTGACTTTGGGTCTGGCCCAACAGGCACAGCTATTAGATGGTGGAACTGGATCTAAATCCACAGTGCTCTCAGTGCTGCTATAAGGATAGCAGAATTAAACAGGATTTTCTAGTCCTTACAAATAGGCTCAAGGAACCAGGAATCTGGTTTACTGCACACTAATCCAAGAAAGTACGTCATGAGAACTTTTTTTCCTCGTCATGTGAACTCCTAATGGTTTTCCCCAGTCTTCTATGAATACACTGGTAATTTGACAATGAATGATCAAACGATAAACATAAACTTATCCGCTTAGGACTCATCTGATTGTTGACCATCTCCACTTGTGTAAACTGTTCGCCTTTAAAGTTCACATTCAGATCACTTGTTTCAGCGCACCGGGGCACTTGAACGCTTTGGGGTGTAGCTCTACAAGCGCGCTACGCAGGGTCTCTGTCTCGCAGTAGTAGTAAGCGGTGGAGAGGCGTATCCGCGATTACTGAGAGTAAAACGACTTTGTTAGCTTGTGGCTTGGGTTGTGGAAGGTCCCGGCTCGGTAAAAACGCGGTCAGTGTGTCGAGCCCACAGCCACCCACGTTGGCACCGGAGTCGGCAGTGAGACCCCACGCGCTCCGTTCCTGCCAGCCCGCGGACCCCCGCGCGGCCAACGTGCTGGGAGCGCAGGGGCAGCCCCGCCGCGCCCCGAACCCCGGGACCTCACGCGGCGCCGCGAACGGACGGTCCCGGGACCCGGCGCCCCGCGGACCCCGCCCGACCCCCTGGCGCTCTCCTCACCGGTAGGTGGTCAGCAGCGCCTTGTTGACCAGCACGATGAGGAAGGAGCAGGCCCCGTAAAAGAGCGCCGACAGCAGTTTGGCCACCCGGGAAGGCCCCCGCGCGGACGCGGGATCCGCGTCCGCGCCCTCGGCCTGGCGGCCGGCAGTCATGTCCCGCGGCCGCGCGCCGCCCGCCGGCCTCCGCCACTCTCCGGCCCGCTCCGCCCCAGTTCCGTCCCCGCCCGCGGCCGGCCCGCGAGAGGGCGCGGCCGAAACAGGAAGGGCCGCGGCCGCCCCGAGCGCGCCCCGCCGCTGCGGCGTCGAGGGGCTGGAGCCCGCGTCCCGCAGTTCCCGGGTCTGAGCTCGGCAGAAACGGGGTCCCGAGAGGTGAAAAGTCCTCGCTCCTTCCCAGCGCCCCTCCCGGGGAGACGCTTCAGTTTGGTCTGAACGTTTGTTTTGCCTTTTTTTTTTTTTTTTTCATACATTTTAAACATATAATTAACGTACAACGAAATGCAGGCTTTACGACCCACAGTTCGTTGTTTGGACAAATGCTTACACCCTTGTAACCACCCAATCAACACATTAACATCACCTCAAAAAGTGCCCTTTGTGCCCCCACTGAAACCAACCCCATCTCATTCTGACTTCTATTGCCGAGTTAGAGGTCCCTTTTTCTAGAATTTCATAAATAAATTTCATGTATGTACTCTTTCAAGGCTTTTTTGTACTCTTCTTTATTGCTTTTGCTTCCCACCCTTGTTTCTTTAACTTGCTGAAGAGGACCACAGTTTGCCTATTCACCAGTTGATGGGCATGTTGGTTGTTCCTCGTTTAGGACTATAACCCAAAATGCTTCCATGACCATTCGTGTACAGGTTCTTCCGTGAACCATTTCCATTTCTCTCCGGTAAACACGAAGGAGGAAAGGTTAAGATGGGTGCAAAGTCTCGAGTCTTTTCTTGCCTCTATGTGCTTTATGGCAAGTTGTCTCCTTACACACGGGCCCATTTCTTTTCTAGGCAAAGGGCAACTAGCTCCAGTGTCTGTTGTTCATAGGAATTGAAGAGTCTCCCACAACGGTCTACTTTGACCACACTCTACCTGCTGTAACATTTTGCAGGTAAGTGTCCCCTATTTTCATTCTATAATGAACTTATAAAAATCTTAAAGTCTAAGGGTGCCTGGGTGGCTGAGTCGGTCAGCCATCCGACTTTGGCTCAGGTCATGATCTTGCAGTTCCTTGAGTTTGAGACCCTCATCTGGTTCTGTGCAGATAGCTCAGCCTGGAGCCTGCTCCGGATTCTGTGTCTCCCTCTCTGCCCCTCCCCTGCTGACACTCTGACTCACTCTCTCTCTCAAAAATAAATAAACATTAAAAAAAATTTAAATTAAAAAAATCTGAAACTTTGGCTTTTTAGAAAAGCTGAAGATTTCAAATGAAAGAAACATTTGAGTGTAACTGTATTCATGCCATGCAATTGTTTGCCATGCAATCTGTAGGCATTGAACAACCAGGAACATTTTCAGCAGTGATAAGAACCAAAGTAGAACTCTTAATGAATAACTAGCTCTTAAAAAGCCATAAAGAGTCCACATTACCCAAAATAAGAAAGCAAACACACATTAAGACCATTTTAAAATAGAAAACGAAGTCAGATTCCAGTTGAACCAAAAACTCAGAACTTGAAGTCATTTTGGATTATTTCCTTTTAAAAAGATCAGTTTAGTTCCCGTGAGTCTCCAAATAGTTTTGACTGCAAAACAGTAAAGTCATTTTTAATATTTAATCATATTTGCACTTAATTTGCTTCTACATACATACTTCCAGGACCTTCAGTCACTATTGAAATCTCATCCTGTTTAAATCACAACTCACACTGAAGAGTTGCGTGTGAAATTCTCTTGCTCAAAGCCTGGACAGGCTGAACCTTGCCAATTGCAAGTATACGACTAAAGATAAATAATGAAAAAATTAAACCAATTTGCTTGATTCTTTAAACAGTAAACAGGCCCCGGGGTGCCTGGGTGGCTCAGTCGGTTGAGCTTCTGACTTCGGCTCAGGCCATGGTGAGTTCCAGCCCCGCGTCAGGCTCTGTGCTGACAGCTTAGAGCCTGGAGCCTGCTTCAGATTCTGTGTCTCCCTCTCTCTCTGACCCTCCCCCATCCATGCTCTGTCTCTCTCTGTCTCGAAAATAAAATAAAACATTAAAAAAAATTTAAAACAAAACAGTAAACAGGCCCTGAGCGTCTCCTCAGGGAGGTGACCCCAGATTCAACACATCCTGAATATACGATCTTCAGTCTAATGCTCTCCCAGCTGCGCTATTTCGGCTGCTCAACACATCCTGAATATAAATGAAATGAAATCCCAGGTCCTGATCACCCATCAGGCCTAATATAGAGCTGGCAATACTATCCACACCAGTGTATTTTTAACACTGTAATAATGAACCAGATGAGGAAGTTAAATTTACATCTATAATCTAAAAGGCCATAATTTTAAAGTAAAAAAAGCAATCTACACTATGGTGTCTACTATGCTGAAAAGATACCTGAGATGAGCTCATACTGGAATGAAGTAGAAAATGCACCAAATAATAATGATAGGAGAACGCAGGGCCATAGGTGACATTTCTACCTTTTCAATTTTTTATATTATGGTTATTGTTGACAGGAAAACAAATTATAAAGGGTTCAAGAATGAACATGTACTTTAAACTGTAAATTAAAATAAATTTTTATTCAAAGCATCTTTTAAAATTACAGCATGTTTATTCTTATGCTGTTATCTCTGCCAAACTACATCTTAGCCATATGAAGCATAAAACACTTCAAAAATTTGAATGTAAACCACATTTTTAAAACAAAAAGCAGTCTTAACATACCTCAAATTTTAGATGCCAATGTATTTTTTCCAAGCATATAGCTTATATCAAAAAAGAACATTTTAAATATTTCTATAGTATGTAGTTGTAATAATTTCTTAAACTTCCAATTATACAAATAAAAAATGTTTGCGAATATAACTATTATAGTTGACAAAAGCTGACCAAGAAACAAACAAAAACCCTTACTTTTGAAGGCTGTAAATTTTATTATCTGTGAATTGACAAGTATTTGTATTTTTAAAATTCCTATTGCCCTTCCTTCTTTAGGTAAGTTCATCAAATTTTAAATTTCCCAAGACTGATGAGTGTTGCTTTTCATAGTTCATTTAAGTCATATTTGAGAGCAAAAAATCTAGAGAAAATGTTGAAACCTAAACCAAGAAAATTCAGATGCTACAGTCTCTCTCCCTGTGCTTATAAGTGCTCCAAGTTAAAATTCTATATACCAGATTACAAACAAAATTCTCAGACCATTACAAATATAAATTCTCTTATTACAAAAAAAAATCCCTCAAGATTTGTAATTTACTGTACAGAGGAATTACATTTTTAAAGTATGTCCTCATTCATACACATTATTTGTTACTATCATCTCTCACACTTTTGCTTCCTTCCAAGACATTTACATACCTCCCCTTCCCCATGGCTAGTATTTTAAACTATCTGTGTACTGCAACACACTGGGATTTTTGGATAAAGAAGCCTACATTTTAGATAATGTTTAAACTACATTTGTAGGCTACTACTTCAAAAAAAAAAAAAAAAGGCGCTGAAGAGCCCATATTGCCCTCTATTACTCTTGAGGTCTACTCCAATTAAGCAATCTATCAAATTACCATGCTATGCATGTTATTTAGTTTCTGCTTAAAACAAAAGCATAAATGATGGAGGTTTATGCCTACATAAAGGAGGTGAACTGCTCTGGTCTTGATTTTTCTGTTCATGCCTCAGTACATAAAGTGGTATTTAAAAACTTCATCTATTTGGAAAAATGGCTTAAAACCACCACACAAGTTAACACACTTGCAGCTGAAACTATTCCAGAAACCTACTTATTTGAGTAGCTAATATTTTCTGCAGTGTTTACCTGATAACTAAATTTAGTGAACACAAAATAGCTTGGCATGTTATTCTGAAGAAAAGCAAGAAGGTGGCTTTATGCACTGAAAATATAAATAGGAGGCTTCCATTTGCTAGTAATTCTAAACAAGCAATACAATTAAAATTTAGTGTTTGCTAACAAAAGATCTAAAACAGTTCACTACAAAACAACCCTGTAGGTGTCCCTTTTATTAATAAAAATCCAAGTGCCAAATCTCTTACAGGGCCCATAATATATATATAAAAAAATACCAATTACCAAGTTACCTAGACTTTGCAAGATTAATCACTCAATTTCAGCAAATGAGAAATATGCAACGTGCAAAAGCTCCCAAGTTAACATAACAGGGATGCCAAGTGCTTTTCAAACCTGAACATCAGAGTGAGCTGTTAAGCCTCGGAAAGACAGAATAAGACTGATATTATCCAATTCTGAAAATTCTCAACTATTGTGCATCTTGCCAAGATCCTCAAATATCTCTTTTCTTCCAAAGTCCATAACTTAGAACATCTTCCAAAATAGTCAGTTTTCCACTTTTCATTAGGCACACTATTTTGCAATTTAAAAATCTATATCTTACACACATATCTTATACTTTCTGGCTTGCCTCAGTGTTTACAGTATTGTTAAACATACTAATATACATTGTTAAAAAATGATCTTATAAATAATCTATTTCAACGTTCTTTGGCTACATGTACCATTCTGTTTTTTCATACAAGTGTCTTATTCAGAAAGTGCTTCCTGTGAGAACTGCTTCCAATGAATGCATTAAACTTGCAAAATCTAGCTTCCCACAATATGTCCTTTTCTACCCTGTACTAGAAGTCCCATATTTACAAAATATTTTAAACTTTACAACAAATCCATTACCATATAAAAAAAGTGCAATTCTCTCTCACCCCATATTCTGGGGCAATGACATTCTTCATAAGTTTCTACAGAATAGCAGCCTATGATAAGCAAATAAGGTGCTTAGCTTATGCCCAAGGATCTACTTTTTAAGTACGCTGGGCAGTACTTTTTGTACAGTGGCAGAGTCAGTGTCGAGGCTACTGGCGGAGCGGCGCCCCGGTCAGGTTGGCGAGCTCTATGAGAGCAAGGGCTCCGTGCAGACGCTCCCGCTGCTCTTGCAGCCGGCGCTGGGCACCGCGCTTCTCGTCGTCCTCCTCGTCAGACTGAAGGTACTCCAGAGGGTCCTGCTGCTCCTGATCAGCTTTCTGCACGAGCTTCCCTTTCAAGGTGGGGGCACGCTGCTCTCTTGTCTCCCAATACCTACATGGAACGCAGGCACATTAGCTATTTGTATACACGACCTCCTCAAACCTTTACTTTTCTTTAGCAAACAGGTTCTTTACCACAGTATTGTTTTCTGTGTCTTAGGTTATAAAGTTCTAAAGTGATTCATATACTTTACATATATTTCCCATTATAGAGGGAAAGTTGAGGGACACACTCAGATTTCCAAAATCAAAAACTGGCAGTTCTGGGTCTTATACTCAACTCTCTAATCATAGGTTTTCACCAATTAACTGCCTTTAAGATCATATGTGAAATGGACTACAGTAAAATACACAAACAGTAGAACAAATATTGTCTGTCAATTACACCTCAATAAAAAATTAAACAGAGTAGAACAAATAATCATTAGAAAACTATTTATCCTATTCTTCTGACAGAGTTAACTGTAAGAAATTTTAAACCCACAAAATGTGACAGATTAGTGTCTACAACACACAGAGCTTATTCAAAAATCTAAGAGGTACCATGATTATTCTATTACAAAACCAACTGATAATTCATAAGAGAAAATATTCTACCTTTTGGTAACTAAAGAAAGGCATATTTAAAGAACAGTACCACTATATACAAAAATGTCCCATACAAAGACCTGCATATCAATGCTCATATTAGCTTTATTTGTAATGGCCAAAAACAACCCAAAAGCCCAGCAATAGGCAAATGAATAAACAAGCTGAGGTGTATCCATACAATGGTGTACTACTCAACAGTAAGAAGGAATGAGCCTAGGGTTATACGGTGACAGATGGTAGCTACACTTGTGAGCCAGCATAATGCATAGACTTGGAGAATCGCTATGTTGTACACCTGAAACTAATGTAACATTGTGTACGAATTATACTTCAATTAAAAAAATAAACTAAAAAAAGAAAAAGAAATAAACCATTGATAACAGTCAACAACATGGATGAATCCCCAAATAATTACACTGAATAAAAGAAGCCAGACAACAGAAGTGTATACTGTATGACTCCATTTGTATAAAACTGTAGAAAATGCAAACTAGTTTATAATAACAGAAATCAGATCAGTCTGGGGAGCAGGGGAGCAGGAAAGCAGGGAGGGACAAGAGTGATGACTTACAAAGGGGCATGAGGAAACTTTTGAAAGTGACAGATATGTTCACCATCTTAACTGGGATGATAGTTTCACAGGTGTATACATATGTCAAAATGTATCAAATTGTACACTTTATTGTGTGCTGATTACACCTCAGTAAAGCTGTTTTTAAAATTATACAAAAATAACACAACTATTAGATTTCAGGAAATCCAGACATCTCAAACCTGGAAAAACTTGGGCAATACTCAGAGATACAAAAAAAGAACTGCAAACAGTTCAGTATGACTTGAAGGACAACTTGGAACGGAGAATGGCAAAGAAGTTTAACAAGGTCAGCAGGGACCACCAGGCAATGAAGGACTTCGAATCACATGATACCGGGTTTAGACTTTATACTGAGTAGAATCCATTAGTCTGTCATTGAGTAGATGGGAGAATGAGAGGAAAACACAAAGATGACCAACAAGTTTCTGACTTGAGCAAAGTTAGAGCTCATGGGGTGGCAGAGGCCAGCCAGGAGCAAGAGGGAGGGAGGAAGTGACGCAGTAATCCAGACAAACAACGCCTGTCTAAGTGGAGCTTCTGGTCTAACAGGGATGACAGACACTAAACGAATAAATAAATGTGTGATGAAGGTTTTGAAAAAGAAAACACACTGTGTTATAAAAGGGTCTATTAAGTCGGTCTAACCTTGTTTGTTCTGGAGGTTAGTGAGCAGGTTAGGGAAGAACTTCCTGACGCAATGTTTGACCTCAGTAAGAAATGAAGAATGAGTAGTGGCTAAACGAAGAGGAAAGCAGCATTCCGGGCAGAGGGAGCAGGGGGCACAGAGGCCTGCAAGCCACAGTGAGGGTGGTGCTGACAAACAGGAAGGCCGGGTAGCTGGAGACAGGTGCGAGGCCAGAGGGAGGCAGAGCTAAACAGCACAATGAGGGATTCCAGACTTTTCCTTAGTGCAGAGGAATCTGATGAAGGAGGGGGTGCCCCGAACAGCCAGTGCTGGTTTGTACACAACAGATGACCAGATGACTCCTTAAATCAGAATACCTTTAGAGATACTTTTTCATGCTGGCCCCCTTGTTGCCATTAAAAAAATTCAACCAGGTGCTTTTCAGAACTTTACTTTAGAAGAATCTCTAGCCTATATCCCAGGAATAATCAGCACCTAACTGATATGAAGAAAACAAAGACAGGCTGCACGGTAGAGTACAACTCATATAAAACAATCTTTAAGAATGAGGAAAATTCTTGCTTTTAAAATAAATTGTGGTCTGGGCACTCAGACTAATTAATATCGTGTACTTGTTTTCTATGGCACAAAGATCCTCACACCACTCCTAACAATTCTGTGGTTTAAAGAAATAAAGCACCATTTCAAGTTATTTTATAAAATATGTATAAAAGCAACTTATTTAAAAGGAGAGAACTGTCAAAGCTCCCAGTGCCAGCCCATGTGCAGGGCAGTACTGTGCAGTGGAGTGCAGGGAGAGCCTTACTTCGCCAACCACTCGGCGGCAGCCTGGTTGTCCACAGCCTGGTGCTTACTGAGAGCGTCTGTGGGCTCCTCCCGTTTCAGCCTGGCATAAGGGTGCTTCGGACAGTGGCGGTTTGCATGGGTGAATCTGCTTAGGCAGCCTTCAAAACACAGAGGGAAACACTTATCAGAATCTGGACATCCAGCAGACGTGGAAAATGTTCATTTTCACTGGTATCCAAGAAAAGTGAATTAAGACCATGGGATTTAGCATTCTGTAACTTGGAGGAGAAAAAAAACCCTAAGGAGAAGCAAGCAGTGCCTTCACCTTTTGGTCATGGCAATATAAATGCATCAACCCCACCAGAAAGTGATTTATTAGCAAAAATGATCAAAACCTCTGACCCAGGAATCCCATTCTTGGAATCCATCATAAGGAAACATCCCATAAGATGAACAAAGCTTTAAGGAGGAAGCCGTGTCCCTCAGCTTTGTTGGCAACAAACAAATTTTAAAAACAAATATTCAATATCCAACATTGAGACAATCATAGTGTATATGCTTACGCAAATGAAAAAGCATATAGACATTCATAACAGCTGACAACAATCAAGAGAACCACATAACAGCAGCACAAAACTATACTGAATTTCAGGTATAACTATGTAAAAAGGTGCATAAGGAAAACATCTCAAGAAATGTGATAAGAGATTTAGAAAATCACTTATGAAAAGTGGTAAGAAATTACTAACAGTGGCAGTAGCAAGATGGTAAAATCTCCCCCTTTGTTGAAAATTAAGACAATGATGTATTTCTTTCCATTTAATAGTTGAAAAGTTTAAAATCAATTAAAAGCCTACTATAAAGGCTGCTTTTACTTCTATAGATCTTTCCACCACCTCTACCTAAATCTACTATTTTTTTTTCTTTTTTTAAGTAATCTCTCCACCCATTGTAGAGCTCAAACTCACAACCTCAAGATCAAGAGTTGCATGCTCTGCCAACTGAGCCAGCCAGGTGCTCCCTGAATATACTACTACTTTTAATTACCTTTTAATATTTTCACCTAGAAGGAATATTTTATTTAAAAATCAATTATTCCCAGAAAATGAGCATGGATTTCAATTTAGAAAGAGAACTTATGATGTTTTATAAAATTTACATCGAAATCTCTCCTCCCAAAAATCTTAAGTAAAAGATATTTTAGCTTTTAACTCACAACCAGTTCTTACATAAACTTAACTCTTAACACCATACCATTTTCTGAACAAACAAAAGGTTTCTCTCCGGTGTGAAGACGCTGATGTGTTTTGAGCTGTCCGCTTTGAACAAAGGCTTTTCCACAGTCTGGATAGTCACACAGATAGGGCCTCTCACCTAAGTAGACAAATAGTATATATTATTTCTGAGACAATAATGTAAGAAGAGAAAGGGACAGAGAGAACTGACCTCCATATAGGTCATGACTCCAAACAACAATAAAACATGTCATAGCCTCTACAAAGCTGCAAGTGTTAATGCTAACAACAGCTATCCATGCTACCAAGTAGCTATCCACTTGAAAGCAAAATAATATTTTCGTTAGGCCTTGAGCTTTTAGGCTCCCAGGTTCAAATCCTTGAAGTTATCTTCGGCTTATCCTGTCATTTTTCTCCCCATAATCCAAATCACTAGCTCTTGCTAATTCTTTTTTTTTTTTTTTTAATGTTTATTTATTTTTGAGAGAGAGACAGACAGACAGACAGCACAAGCAGGGGAGGGGCAGAGAGAGAGGGAGACACAGAATCCGAAGCAGGCTCCAGGCTCCGAGCTGTCAGCACAGAGCCCGACACGGGACCCAAACCCACGAACCGAGAGATCATGACCTGAGCCGAGGTCAGACGCTGAGCACCCAGGTGCCCCTCTAGTTAATTCTTTAAAATGTCTCCCACTCCTGATTTCCCATTGCAACTTCCCCACCCCTCCCACCCAGCAGGAACCCTAGCTGGCCTCTATTCTCCACCCCTGCACAGTACTTCTGGAGTGAATGACATAGAACATTTGCTTTTGTCATACAAACTACCTCCTAAATCACTCCAAACCCTACTACACCCCTTGAACAGCTGAAAATTATCTGCTGACTTTTCAGTGGTCCCCTAATATCTGCACTATAGCTACTGCATAAGAGGGCAGGGTTTAACTTTACTTCATTCCATGAGATTCATTCCATCCACAAGGCAGTTAGTTCCTCATGTTGTTGTACTCCTTGAAAATCCAATCTTCTCTGCCCATTCAAATGTTCCCAGTCCTGTAGGCTCTCTCAGTGAATCTCCTTATACCTCCCTGCTACCTCCAAATAATTGAACTATGTATCCCTTCACTACCTCATAATCCACTGTTATTTATGTATCCTGGTACTCTCCTGACACAAAGATGTATAATACTTTGTATTCCATTGCAATTCATATATACAACACAGTGCTAGGCTTGAGAAAGTGCTCAAAAATATTGTTTAACCATAATTAAAATCATTTTTTGAAAAGTCATTCTGTGATCAACAAGTATGCACTGGTACTTCCAATATGACTCAATTAACAGTAACAAGTACTCCCTTAATTTCTCATTATTTAGAAATGTACCAAATGATTGTGATAGACACGTGTTAATAAAACAGGGGTATGGGGGTATTTAAAATAGTAAGAGATGGGGCGCCTGGGTGGCTCAGTCAGTTAAGCATCCAACTTCATCTCAGGTCATAATCTCACGGTTGTTTGTGAGTTCTACCCCTAAGTCGGGCTCTGGGCTGACAGCTTAGAGCCTGGAGCCTGCTTCAGCATCTGTGACTCCCTCTCTCTCTCTCTCTCTGCCCCTCCCCCACTCATGCTCTGTCTCTGTCTCAAAAAATAAATGTTTAAAAAAATTTTTTAAGTTAATAAATAATAAAATAGTAAGAGAAAGTTTTTTGCAAACCATATACATACTACTAGAGCTTAACCATACCATGGAGATCTTGGGCTCAGCCCTCTGGCATACAGCATAGTAGGCCAAGGCCTGAAAATACAGGGTGACACATGGTGGACTGGTGGTAGATCAGGCCTGAGACTCAGGGATCTTATCATTACAC
This sequence comes from Panthera leo, assembly GCF_018350215.1. Taxonomy (NCBI): domain Eukaryota; kingdom Metazoa; phylum Chordata; class Mammalia; order Carnivora; family Felidae; genus Panthera; species Panthera leo. Next base: position 30,369,121 of record NC_056691.1, read on the forward strand.
CACATGGTCCCGAATCTTATCTACACTGGCAATATGTACTCTGTGGCTTGTGAACCAGTTATCTGGGGATATTTCAGACCAATTAGATTGAAAATAAATCTGAAAATTCTCAAAATCATGTATTTCGTTTTGTAATGGTTTTACTGAATGGTTCCTAAAGTCAAAAACCTCTTGGCCACCTTAGTTTGTAATAATTGAAAATTAAAACTTTTACCCTTTTTCAGGGATTTAGCTAAGAAAACTATATTCTAGCATATTATTAAAATGTATCTTTTCAAAAACAAACCAAAAAACCAAACAGGTGGTGCCATAAACACTGCAAAAAAAATAGGGAACTAAGCCTTAACAGCCCAAGTTCTAACTGGTACTGCCCAATGGAAAGAGAATAGGAACCACTTCTAGGAACCACATTAAAAAAGCAAAAATAAACAGGTGGAATTAATTTTGATAATATATTTTATTTAACCCAGTATATCTAAAATATAATTTCAACATATAATCAATATCAAAAGTAATTAAGGACATTGTTTACTCTCTTTTATTCATACTCAGCATAGTTTACACATATTGCCCATCTCAATTTAGACTAGCCAAATTTCAACTGCTCAAGAGCAGCATGTGCTACGATATCTGCCAGCACAGCCCTAGACTTAAAGGTATGGGAGGCTGTAAGGCAGTGGTCTTTGCTTTTCTTGATGCCTCAGTTTTATCATCTGTAAATTATTAAATACCATTATTATAACCATAAAGCTCCTTCTTCTGGGGCCAACTTTCTCTATGGAAAGAACAAGGGCTCTTTCTATGTTATTTCTTTGCTCTCTATATGGTATTTAAAATTTAAGTATAATTTCTCTACACAAATAGAGATATGTGATAGTCCTGGGATAGCTACCTATAATACATTTAATTCTGAAAAATTATACTTCACCTTAGATTAAATAGCTAGGTGAAACATTCTGATGGCACACTGGGGATTCTAGTAATTCTGCTAAAAACTGGACACTGTTTTAGTATTTGGCCTACAAATCAGTCTTATCAATTACACAGACAACTGAAGGGCATATCAAATATTGACATTTAAGTAGGCAGAATGATAGAATTCAATTTAGCAATAATATTCCTATGACAACTAGATTAATTACCATGATACTTTTAGAAGTCACATGGTACCAATGCTGAGAAAACCAGTCTTTCCTACCAAAAAAGAAACCGACTATACAGTGCCTGTCTTAAAAAACTTCACAGTAAGGAAATATAAAGCAACTAAAATATTAATTTATGGGCCCAAACATCAAATCAGCTTTTAGTAATACTTCTGCTCAACTTACCTGTATGAGTCCTTTTGTGAGCCTGGAGTGATTTCTCCCGTGGAAACACCCTATTACAGATGTTACAACGGATTCTGCTGGATGAATGCTCTCCTTCATTTATTAAATCCCGGACAGTATCTGCTCTAGGTCTACCACGTCGGATTCCATCCTATTAACAATTTGTATAAATGTTAATGTAATTTCTTAGATCCTCTCATTAAAGTAAAATATCACAATAAATCATTTTTTAAATCTTTCTTGAGTGACATCAGTGAATATAGTAGAATAGGTAGTTCCAAAGGCCCATCCCTCCACAGATCACTGAAAAATTGAGAAAAAACTGTCAAAATCACCTTTATCACAACTCCAGAAAATAGATTTACAGCAACACAGGGAACACTGAATCAAAATACAGGCAACCTAAAACAATAGGAAAGCTTTGCAGTATTTTTATTCCCTGCCCTTGCCTCTCCCTGACCCCCACCAGTGATCTTGAAGAGCCTTCATTCTCACTCAGTCCCTGGCTCCACAAAGAGCAAAGCAGATTTAATTCTAAAAGAATTGTGTTTGTCTGTTTTGATCTGTCAGGGTGCTACTTGAAGAACTAACACAAGGTGTTTGTCTTTGTTTGACCTAACTCAGAACTCTCTCAGGGCAGTAAAGTGGCTAAACAGAGCCGCTCAAAACCTTGTAAGGCTAGGAGCACCTGGGTGGCTCAGTGGGTTAAGCGTCTGACTCTTGATTTCAGCTCAAGTCATGATCCAGCTGACTCTTTGGTCCAATTCTTTGGCAGCTCTGTGTTGGCATTGCAGAGCCTATTTGGGATTCTCTCTTTCTTTCTCTCTCAGTCTCTCTGCTACTCATGTGCGCATACTTTCTCTCTCTCAAAAATAAACAAACATAGAAAGAAAGAAAGAAGTCACCATCTTTAAAAGAGAGAGAGAAAAAAATAAAAAACCTTGTAAGGTTTCAATAATAACTTGCTGCCACCAGGGGCAAAACGTTTCAACTGAGACAAAAGGACACATCAAAAGCCCGGGATGAAAAGCTGGAGGGAGAGTTTCTTTGGGTAATTAGGGCATTGAAAATTGCCCTGGTATCCTAAAGATAAAAATTTAGAAAGCCACCGACTTGCCCAGGGCAGGAAGCATGCTCAGAAAAGACCTGAAAAGACCCTGAACTGTCACACCTCTGATCCTCAGCTAGGCACAAGCAGGAAATGAAGGCTAAGACAGAGTTATAATGAGTGTAAGCATTGAGAGAAAGCTACAACACAGAGCCATCTCTGCAAAGTCAGGTATTTGTTCCCTTTCAGTTTTTGGCTACAGGCATTCAAGGCAATCTCTAGCAATCTCTAGCTGAGAACAAACACAACAAATAGAGTTTACAAAAATAGTTTAGAAAATTTGCAAACCAGGAGAACCTGGGTGGCTCAGTCAGTTAAGCTTCTGACTTTGGCTCAGTTCATGATCTCACAGTTCATGGGTTGAAGCCCTGCATCCAGGCCCTGCGCTGATAGCTCAGAGCCTGGCACCTGCTTCGTATTCTGTATCTCCCTCTCTCTCTGACCGTTCCCTACTCACTCTCTCTCTCTCTCAAAAAATAAATAAATAAACATTAAAAAAATAATAATAAAAAAAAAAAGAAAAGAAAAAGCAAATTTACAAAACAAGTAACTACAACCCCCAGCACACAACCAAACCAAACTCTGGGGAAACAGAAGAATCTGATTTCCAGAATCACCACAGTAGAATATTCAAAACATCCCATTCTCAACAAAATATTACTAAACATGTAAAGACACAAAGTATGGTCCATACACAAGAGATATTCATAGAAACAGACCAAGAGGAAGTAGATGCAGGTCTAACTAGACAAAGACTTTAAATAAATGGTCTTAAATATGCTGAATGAGGTCATGGAATCCATGGACAAAGGACAAAAGGAAAAACGGAAGAACATTGTTGCAACAAACAGAAAATATCAATAAAGAAACAAATTATAGGGATGCCTGGGTGGCTCAGTCTGTTAAGCATCCAACTCTTGGTTTTAGCTCAGGTCATGATCTCACAGTTTGTGGGTTTGAGCTCCACGTTGGGCTCTGTGCTGACAGTGCAGAATCTGCTTCAGCTCCTCTGTCTCTCTGCCCTTCCCCTTCTCACACACTCTCTCTCAAAAATAAATAAACATTTTTAAAAAGGTGGGGAAGACACTTGGGTGGCTCAGTTGGTTAAACATCCAACTTCAGCTCAAGTCATGGTCTCACAGTTCGTGAGTTTGAGTCCAATGTCGCAGGCTCTGTGCTGAAAGCTCAGAGCCTAGAGCCTGCTTCAGATTCTGTGTCTTCCTCTCTCTCTGCCCCTCCCCCACTTGCACTCTGTCTCTCTCTCTCTCACTCTCAAGAATAAATAACCATTAATTTTTTAAAAAATTATAAAAAGAAACCAAATAGAAATTCTGGAGCTAAAAAAAAAAAGTATGATGACTAAAATGGAAAAATTCACTAGAGAATTTGAATGGCAGATTTGAACTGGCAGGAAGAAAGAATCAGCAAATTTGAAGACTAGTCAATTGAAATTATCCAGTCTGAGGAACTGAAAGAGAAAAGAATGGACAGAGCCCAAGATACCTGTAGGACATCAAGTGTCTTAGTCCATTTGGGCTGCTATAATAAAATACCACAGACTGGGTAACTTACAAACAACAGAAATGTGTTTCTCACAGTCCTGGAGGCTGGAAAGTCCAAGATCAAGGCACCAGTATAGTCAAGTGAGGGCCCTCTTCCTGGCTCATAGATGGTACCCTCTAGCTATGTCTTCACATGGGAGTTCTCTAGAGCCTTTTTCAGAAAGGCATTAATCCCCCGTCAAGAGGGCACCACCCTCATGATACCACCTCCCAATGGCCCCACCTCCTAACAGCATCATCTTTTGGCAGTCAGGATCTCACCACACAAACTTTGGGGTGCATAAACACTCAAACTATAGCATCAAGCATACCAACATACACATAATTGGAGACCCAGAGGCAAGAAAGAAATGGGCAGAGAGAATATTTGAAGAAATAAGGGATGAAAACTTCTCAATTTTGATAAGACATAAGTGTAAACATCTAAGAAGCTCAAAGAACTTCAAGAAGGATAAACGCAAAGAAAGATCACTCTGAGACACATTAGATCAAACTGTCAAGAGACAAAAGGCAGAGAATCACGAAAACAGGAGAAGCAATTCATCAGTTACAAGGAGTCCTCAAGAAGATTAAAAACTGACTTCTCAGGAGAAACTACAGAAAGCAGTAGGATGACATGTCTGAAGTGCTGAAAAGAAAAAAAAGTCAACCAACAATCTTATATCCAACATGATTATCCTTCAAAAATGAAGAAGAAATTAAGACATTTCCAGAGAAACAAAAGTTGAGTTCATGGCTAGTAGACCTGCCCTACAATAAATCTAAAGGAAGTTCTTCAGGCAGAAATGAAAGGACACCTGACAAAGTCAAAGCCATACAAAGAAATAAAGAACCCCAGTAAAGGTATTTACATAAGTAAATACAAATGCCAAAAGTATTGTATTCAGGGCTTGTAACTCTTCTTTTTCTCCTATATAATTTAAAAGACAATTGCCAGGGGCACCTGGCTGGCTCAATCAGAGGAACATGCGACTCTTAGATATTGGGGTCATGAGTTTGGGCACCACATTGGGTGTAGAGATTGCTTAAATAAATAAACAAACAAACAAACTTTAAAAAAAAAAAGGCAAATGCCAAATGTATTTTAAAAATTATAAATCCAGGGGCACCTGAGTGGCTCAGTCAAACATCTGACTCTTGATTTGGGCTCAGGTCATAATCTCAGTCAAGGGTTCAAGACCCATGTCAGGCTCTGAGCTGACAGCATGGAGCTTGCTTGGGATTTTCTCTCTCCCTGTCTCTCTGCCCCTTCCCTGCCTGCACTTTCTCTCTCAAAATAAATAAATAAACTTAAAAAAAATTATAAATCCGGGGCACCTGGGTGGCTCAGTTGGTTAAGCATCGACTTCAGCTCAGGTCATGATATTAAAGTTCTCAAGGTCAAGCCTGCCTTGGGCTCTGTGCTGACAGCTCAGATCCCGGAGCCTGCATCGGATTCTGTGTCTCCCTCTCTCTCTTCCCCTCTCCTGTTCATGCTCTGTTTCTCTCAAACATAAATGAGCAATAAAAAGAAATTATAAATCCATGTTAGTGGGAACATAATGTAAGAATATGTAATTTGTGACTATAGCAGAGGTTTTGTACACTATTGTAGCTAAGGTGGTTATTAATTCAAAATATATTGTTTTAAGTCTAAGAGATTAATTGAAATTCCCAGGGCAGCCAGTTGAAAAAACAAAAAACAAACAAACAAAAACCCTAAAAATCAAGAAGAAAACAAGAAAGATATGAAAATAGTAAACTAAAAGAAGGCAGTGAGAGGAACTGAGAAATGAAACAGGTAGAAGACATACAGAAAACAGATAACAAAATACCAAAAGTTCTTCCTTAACAGTAACCACTTTAAATATAAATAGATTAAAATCACCAATTAAAAGGCAGAGATGGGCAGAATGGATTTTTCAAAAAACGGTCCAACTATATGCTGCCTCCAACAGACTTCTTTAGATCCAAAAACACAAATAAGTTAGAAGAGTTAGAAGAGAATAGCATGGAAAGGAGGGGCTCCTGGCTGGCTCAGTTGGTAAACCATGTAACTCTTGATCTCAGTGTGGTGAGTTCAAGCACCACCTTAGGCCTAAAGCTTACTTAGAAAAAAAAGAACGGAAAAAGGGATAACAATTATAAACACTCACCTAACAACAGAACCCCCAAAATGCATGAAGCAAAAATTGACAGAATTGAAAGGAGAAAGAATTCAAAATAGTTGGGGTCTGACTTTTAATAATAGATAGAACTAGACAGGTCAACAAAGATATAGAACACTTGAACACTCTAAACCAACTAGACCTAACAGACATATATAGATCACTCAAAATACACAGCAAAATATACATTTTTCTCAAGTGCACATGGAATATTCCCCAGGAAAGACCATGTGTTAGGCCACAAAGCAAGTAACAATAAATTTTAAAAGACTGAGAAAATCATCCAAAGTATCTTCTGTGACAAACATGGAATGAACCTATAAACCAAAAACAAAAACAAAACTGGAAAATTCACAAATATGTGAAATTAAACAATGCAGTCTTAAACAGCAATGGGTCAAAGAAGAAATCACAAAGGAAATTAGAAAATACTTTGACACAAATGTAAACTAAAACACAACATGTCAAAACTTATGGGATACAGTTCTTGGATTTGAAGGCTTCATAGAAGATAACAATGCTACCTAAACTGATGTGCAGATTTGGTGCAATCCCTATTAAAATTACAAAGGCCCAGAAATGGAAAGTGATCCTCCAACTCATGTAAAACTGCAAGAGGCTCCAAATAACAATATTTAAAAAGAACAAAGCAGGACACATATGTCCCTATTTCAAAACTCACTACAAAGCAGCAACAATCAAGACAGTGTGGTACGAGCCTAAGTAAAGACACACTGAGACAGAATTGAGAGTCAAGAGATAAACCCTTATTGGGTTGCCTGGGTGGCTCAGTTGGTTAAATGTCCAGCTCTTGATATAGGCTCAGGTCACGATCTCCCGTTTGTGAGTTCAAGCCCCACATCAGACTCCATTCCAACAGTGTGGAGCCTACTTGGGATTCTCTCTCTCTCTCTCTCTCTCTCTCTCAAAATAAGTAAATTAAAAAAAAAAAAGAATAAATAAGCTGGACTTAAAATGAAAAAACATTTAAGTATCAAAGGACAGTCTCAAGAAAATGAAAAGACAACCTTACAGAACAGGAAATTAATATTTGCAAATTATATCTAATAAGTGTCTAGTATCCAGAATATGTAAAGAACTTTTACAACTCAACAAAAAGACAAAGAACCCAATTTAATGTGTAAAGATCTTAAAAACACATTTCTCCAAAGTAGTTATACAAATGGCCAGCAAGTTCATGAAAAGATGCCCAACATCATTAGCAAAATGCAAATCAAAACAATTATAAGGTAAATTACATCTCGATAAAATTAATTTTTCAAAAAGCACAATAAGATACTACTTCACACCAACTAGATTATACTCAAAAAAAGAAAAAGAAAAAAATAGGAAATAAAAGTGGTTTTTGGCAAAGAGGTAGAGAAATTGGAGCCCTCAAAATCACTGCTGGTGGGAAAACAATTTCAGAGTATGGTACAATGTCATAAACATACACAATGGAATATCTTCAGCAATAGAAAGGATACATGCTACAAGGTAGACAAACCTCAAAAACAGTAGCTAAATGAAAGAAGGCAGACTCAAAAGGCCAAATATGTAGGATTCCGTGTAATGAAACTTCCAGAATAGTTAAGTGTACAGAAACAGAACTCAGATTGGTTTCCAGAAATTGCATGTAGTGGAGAATAGGAAGTAACTACTGAGGACAGGGCTTTCTTTTGGGGTAATAAAAATGTTCTGAAACTTGATATAGGTGGTAGTTGCACAACATTGTGAATTATTAAATGTTACTGAATTACATTTTAAAATGGTTAATTTTGGGGTGGCTCAGTCAGTTGAGTGTCCGACTTTGGCTCAGGTCATGATCTCGCCATTCCTGAGTTTGAGCTTCACGATGGGCTCTGTGCTGACAGCTCACAGCCTGGAGGCTGCTTTAGATTCTGTGTCTCCCTCTCTGTCTCTGCCCCTCCCCTGCTCATGCTCTCTCTGTCTCTGTGTGTGTGTGTGTCTCTGTCAAAAATAAATAAACATTAAAAAAAATTTTAATGGTTAGTTTTATGTTATGTGAATTTCACTTCAATTTAAAAAAAAAAACTAAGGAAATCTGAATACACTATGGATGTTAGTTAATAACAATTTATCAAGCTGGTTCATTAATCGTAACACACATACCATGCTAATTTAAGATGTTAGCAATGGGAAAACTGGGTATGTGATTTATGGGAACACCCGGTACTATCTTAACTTTTCCATACATCTAGAACTAATCTAAAATAAACATTCACTTGAAAAAAAAAAAAACTTTCTCATTTCCCAGGTAAGTTAAATTTTATACATACAAGTTACATGAAAAAAAATCATAAAAGGATTATATACAACTACAAACAAAATGAAGATGTTTTTACTGCCTACAATATAAAAACGTAAAGCCTTCCAAATCCTTAAAAACATCAGGCCAAAGCCTTGATGGATAACAATAAGCTCCAGCAAAATTCCATTCCATCAATTTTCACTTTGAAAGAAAAGCTCAATCTCAACATGGGTGAGTTATCTTAAGGATAAGTCATGTTTAAAAAATTCATAGATATTAAAATCCATTTCCTTAACAGTCAACAGGTGGAAGCAATCTAAATGTCCATTGACAGATTTAAAAGAAAAAAAAGGTGGTATTTACAATACAATGGAAAATTATTCGGTCTTAAAAAAAGAGAATCCTGCCATGTGCTGTAATGTGGATGAACTTTAAAAGGGCTACGCTAAGTGAAATAAACCAGTCACACACACACCACAAACTCTACAGGATTCCACTATGTGAGGTATCGAAACTAGTCAAACTCTTAGAAAGTAGAATGGTGGTTGCTAGGGACTATGGGGAGAGAGAAAAGAAGAGTTCAATGGGTACAGAGTTTCAGTTTTGCAAGATCAATAAGTTCCTGAGATCTGTTATACAACAATGTGCATATAGTTAACACCAAAAAACAATTAAGATGATAAATTTTGTTGTTTTTTTGCCATACACACACCCCAAAAAGGAATGTGGAAAGGCAGTATGGCAGATAATAATACTGTAAAAATATTCACTGCCCCTCTTCTCACTGTGGGTACCAATGAGGCAAACTTGACCATATGATTTGCTTTGGCCAATAAAATGTGAGTGGAAATTATATGTATGACCTCTAAGCAAAAGCTTTAGAAGCCATCACATGACTCTTTCATCTCTCATTTCTCTCTGCCTTGAGACCCAAATGTCCCCAGGTAGGAGATGTTCCTTCGGGGTCCCAGAATGATCAAGACAAGGTGCATACCAGCACAGGACAGAACAACCCTCACAGGACAGAACAACATGAGTCATGATCAGGCTGAAACTGGGATTTCCAAAGTTGCATTCTGCACCATGCTCCAGCCTAAGCTGGAGGCACTTTGTTAATAAATATTTGCTGATGGGATAAAGATCTCATCAATTCTTTTTGATATCAAAATTAACAAAAGAGGCACATAATTGATGTATTTCCTTAACCTTATATAACTCTTTTAGAAGTTTCCATTTATAATGAAGCTAGGAATTGGGAAGGTCCTACCTGGACCCTGACTTAGTGCAAATTAGCAAATCAACTTGTAGCAATTACTGGTCATTACCAAATACTTTCACCTTCACCTTTACTCCTTGGCTGGGACTCTTACTAGCTACACTTTGCTCTAGTCTTGCTTACTGAAACTGTTAATCCAGAGTCAGCAAAGATCTAACCAGGAGTAAAACTAGAGAATCCATTACCATCATTTATTGAGTTACAATAATTGGATTGTTGCTGGTAATGTTTATATGATGAATAATTGGTTTAAATCTTGTTTTAAAAATGTAAAATGCAAAATAAATAAATAAATAATCAATCTATGATCCATAAAAATAGCAGGTGATTTTGTTAAGAAATGGAACATGAAATTAGGTTAATTAAAAACCTTAGTAATATAACTCCTCTGCCATGAAAGGATCTTTTCCTAATATTTTTTTAAATACATAAAAATAATGCAAATGCAAAAACAAAATGATACTAGACCACTTCCTTACACCATACACAAAAATAAACTCAAAATGGACTAAAGACCTAAAAGTGAGATGTGAAACCATAAAATTCTTAGAAGAAAACATAGGTAGTAATTTCTTTGACATTAGCTATAGAAACATTTTTCTAGATGTGTCTCCTAAGGCAAGGGTAACAAAAGCAAAATTAAACTATTGGGATTATATCGAAATATAAAATTTTGCCCAATGAAGGAAACCATCAACAAAATGAAAAGGCAACCCACTGAATGGGAGAAGATATTTGCAAATGATATATCCAAAATATACAAAGAACTTATACAACAACACCCCAAAAAAACAAATAATCTGATTAAAAACAGGCAGAGGACTGACCAGGGCGCCCAGTTGGCTCAGTCAGGTATGCATCCAATTCTTGATTTTGGCACAGGTCATGATCTCACGGTTCATGAGTTCAAGCCCCACATTGGTCTCCAGTCTGGCAGTGTGGAGCCTGCTTGGGATTCTCTCTGCCTCCTCTCTCTTTCAAAAATAAATAAATAAACTTAAAATAAAATGGGAAGAGGACCTGAATAGACATTTTTCCAAAGACATAGATGGCCAACAGAAAAATGAAAAGATGCTCAACATCACTATTCATCAGGGAAATACAAATTAAAACTGCAATAAAATACACTTTACCCCTATCAGAATGGCTAAAGTCAAAAAGAAGTAACAGGTGTTGACACGGATGTGGAGAAAAAGGAACACTTTTGGTGGGAATGCAGATTGGTACAGCCACTTTGGAAAACAGTATGGAGGTTCCTCAAAAAATTAAAAATGGAACTACCCTATGATCCAAGAATTCCACTACTAAGTATTTACCTAAAGAAAACAAAAATACTAATTCAAATAGATGCACCAAATATGCACCTCTATGTTTATGGCAGCACTATTTACAACAGCCAAGATATGGAAGCAAACCAAGTATCTATCCATAGATGAATGGATAAAGAAGATATGGTATACATATACACACATACACACAATGCAACGTTACTCAGCCATTAAAAAGAATGAGGTCTTGCCATTTGCTACAACATGGATGGACCTAGAGGCCATAATGCTAAGTAAATACATTACAGAAAGACAAAAACCATATGATTTCACTCATGTGAAATTTATGAAACATAACAAAGGAAAAAAGAGACCAACACAAAACAGATTCTTAAATACAGACAGCAGGGTGCCTGGATGGCTCAGTCGGTTAAGCGTCCGACTTCAGCTAAGGTCATGATCTCATAGTCTGTGAGTTCGAGCCCCACATCAAGCTCTGTGCTGACAGCTCCAAGCCTGGAGCCTGCTTCGGATTCTGTGTCTCCCTCTCTCTCTGTCTCAAAAATAAATAAGAACATTTAAAAAATTAAAAAAACAAATACAGAGAGCAAACTAGTGGTTGCCACAGGGGAGGTAGGTAAGAGGATGAGTGAAATAGATAAAGGGGATTAAGATTACACTTATCTTGATAAGCAATAAGAAATGTATAGACTTGTCAAATCATCATGTTGTACACCTGAAACTAATAATACTGTATGTGTTTAATTTTTAAAAAGCCTTAGTGACACAATTACTCCATGATGAAAGAATCTTTTCGCAGTATTTTTATTTATTTATTTTTTAAATTTTTGAGAGAGTGCACACACACATGAGCAGGGGAGGCTCAGAGGGAGAGAGAGAATCTTGAGCAGGATCCACACCCAGTGTGGGCCCAACTCAGGCTGGATCTCAGGACTCTGGGATCCTGACCTGAGCCAAAATCAAGAGCTGGACATCTAACCAACTGAACAACCCACATGCCCCTTCCCAGTATTTTTAAATACATAAAAGCATACTGTTGCCTCTATTATAATTTGAAATAACTCACTAGTTAATATCAAAATTTTTAGATTATCCATTACTATCTTCTGTTTCCATTAAAAAAACAAAAATAATACAAAACAAAAAATTGTTTTCAATCATGTCTAACGGGGGTTTGAGTATTTATAAAGTTAACAATTTGTTGCTTCCCCGCCTAAATCATATATTTGCAATTTCCAAATGAGAAATAGAGAGCTAAAAAAATAAATAAAATATAATACAACATCCTAGCCATATACAGGTTAAGGCTTCACTAAGTATATCATTTCAACTGTGAAAATTAAGCAAGGTAAGTAATCATCTTATGCCCTAAATAAATAAAGAGCATCTTTTTTTAACCATACATACAAAAATGAGCTGCATTACTTAAAGGTCCTTTCCATTTTGGCCTTAGCAATAAGAAAACTATGCATCTAGGTACATTCTGACAATAACAGAGTGTTAACTAACTCCTCAGCAATCCAGTATGCCTGGAGTCTAAGAGACAAATCTTGTCAGGATTGCTTGATGGCTCACAAGAGAAAGTTAAGTTAAAAAGAAATTCAACAGGCACCTGGGTGGCTCAGTCAGTTAAGTGCCCAACTTCAGTTCAAGTCATGATCTCACAGTCAGTGAGTTTGAGCCCTGTGTCAGGCTTTGTGCTGACACCTCAGAGCCTGGAGCCTGCAGTGGATTCTGTGTCTCCCTGTCTCTCCGCCCCGTCCTTCTCACACTCTGTCTGTCACACAGAAATAAACATTTTTAAAAAAAAGAAGTTTTTAGTTCTATAAAATATTTTTTAAAAATTTTAAAAACAAATTCAACACATTATTTTGTGGCATCTCCTGCAAAATAAGCTACTAAAAAGAAGCAAAATGATTAAATTACAAAAAAACACTTGCAAACTTTTGTAATTTATTTAGAGAGAGCACAAGATCATGCATGCAAGGTGGGAAGAGGGGCAGAGAGAGACAATCATCAGCAGGCTCCACACTCAGCACAGAGCCCAATGCGGAACCCGAAGCAGAGCTCGGTCCCACGACTCTGGGATTATGACCTGAGCTGAAATCAAGAGTCCAAAGCTCAGCAGAAGGAGCCACCCAGGCATCCCTAAATTTCATTTTTAAGACAGACTTTCAGTACCACCAGATGGTAGATTAGCAATTTTCAGAGTGTTTTCTGAAATATATATGATAAATGTTTTGAGTTTTCAATGTCAATAACTATCTTTAAAAAGTTATTTAAGGGGCCCCTGAGTGGCTCAGTCGGTTAAGCATCCAACTCTTGATTTCGGCTCAGGTCATGATCTCACAGTTTGTCAGTTCAAGCCCCACATCGGGCTCTATGCTGACTGCACAGAGCGTGTTTGAGATTCTCTGTCTCCCTCTCTCTCTGCCCCTGCTCTCTCTCTTTCAAAAATAAATAAACATTTTTTTTAAAGTTACTTAATAGGGGCACCTGGGTGGCTCAGTTGGTTAAGCATCCAACTTTGGCTCAGGTCATGATCTCGTGGTTGGTGAGTTCAAGCCCCGCGCCGGGCTCTGGGCTGACAGCTCAGAGCCTGGAGCCTGCTTCGGATTCTGTGTTTCCCTCTCTCTCTGCCCCTCCCCTGCTCATGCTCTGTCTCTCTCGTCTCAAAAATAAATAAAACATTTAAAAAAAAAAAAAAGAAAATCTTTACGAAAAAAAGTTATTTAATAAAATTTGGGTTATTTCTCAAGCCACTTAGAATAATGGACACATTTACCTAGATTTTACAGAAAGTTATACTCAAACTGGGTGATGACAAACCTAAAAGTCCTTGGCACATTTTTATACAAAGTAAAATTCAAATAAAGTGCACAAATATAACCTAGAAGGAAAAGAAAAATAGGTCTCAGAGGAAGGCATGTGGACCTTGACAAGAAAATGAGAAAAATGTAATTGATCATATTTCCCTTTTTAAATTCAGATTTAGATCCAAATTTTCTTTGGCTATCATATCTGCTTCCTCATTCTATCCCCCACCTTGCCTTACCTGCATAACTTTCCAAGTCTTAATTTGCATTTGTCAATTGTATTGTGTGTACCCTCATAAAGCAGGTCAGTTGAGAAACATACATGTGTAAACAATGTGTATTTCATATGTCTACCATCATCAGCTTACTACTAAAAAAATAATAAACCCCTAAAGTCAATTCATACATGATATATACAGAAGCAATACCACATAGGGATTAAGAACACGGGCTCTTGAAAGTGCCAATCAGTTCTGCCACTTACCATACTATGTTAACTAAACAATCTTGGAGACTCTTTTCTCAAATTCCTCCTTGTTCGTTGGATAAACAAGGTTAATTTAATTAAGGAATTCAAAAGCCCAGCAGTTTGCTGTGCTAGGCAATAAACTGTGGCCACTACATTAACAGGTTATGTTTAACATCGTGGTGATCAAAATTATATGTACTAATCTGCTATCTGTAAGACTCTGTGCAGTGTTCAGGTGACAGAAAGGCAAAGTGGAATAGGCAGCTGGCAGGTCCTGAAGAGTGAATGGTATCTGAGGCTATGCACAGAGAAGCCAAACACAGGTCCAACAGTGAAGAGTAACCTCATGAACATAGTCTGAGTAGATAGGACACAAGGTGCAGAAGCTTGGAAATAACCTAAGGGCAGAGAGAAATTAGACCTGCACCCTCCCCTCCACTCCCCTCTCAGAATTCACAAACTGAGAGAAGATAATGCTAATATATAATTATACCCCAACAGTGCGAAGCAATCTTGTGATGATGGGCCAAAATAAGTTGGTGGATGGTGGATGTTCTCCCCACAGGCAGAAAAGGAAGTGTAGGGCAGGAACAAACAAGAAAGCTGGCAAGAGCTGACACTTAGTGTGAAGGTCTCAGATGTTAACATCTGCCCTTGGGGAGGGGGGGCAATGGCAACAAACAGACAATAAACGAACACAAATGTTTTTCTCAAACTCACAACTGTTATTGCCTCTAACCTATATACTGAGAGAAGGGACTAGGGGGAAACATGTTACTGGTGTCCTATCTTTCCGTAAAGTAAACAGATTCAGTCAGCATGATTCACCCGTGTAGAGATAAAGAACTACAAGTACTTTAGAGAAACAAAACAAAGTAAAGGGGACTGGAATTCCCTACCTTTAGTCTAGAACTGATTACAAACAAAACTAGTTACCATCCTTAAATAAAGGTATATTCCAGACCTTTCCCCTCAAGATGGAAAAGCTAAAATGAATGAATTTTTGCAGCTGTAGCTGATTGCTTCACTGATTAAAGGACAAATTAAAATCAAGTCATCTAGTAATTCTGAAATATGACTGTGTGAGAAAAAAAGTGAAATATAAAACAGCCTTTTTGCTTACATATTCTTCAAAATTTCTGGTATATTTTACCTCTAAAAAGAGGTGGAGAAAGAGGACCTAAAATTCAAACCCACGCACTGTGGGCAACTTTTATATAAGGTTTGTTAAGGTAAGTCTATTTTAGGCCAAAATGAACATACCTATAAATTTCATTTATCTATTATAACACTAATCTTCTTGGATAATCCAAAATTAGATTAGTAAAATAATAAATGCAAAATATTTTACGAGTACCTGTGCACTGTATGCCTTTATGGTTCCAACTATATAACCTAACTTTTTTTTGTTTGCTTTTTTAAAGACTAGGTATGTTAACACAGGAAAGTATCTAGGCTACCCAGCCATCTCACTAAGGGCTACCTAGAGACAGCAACAGGGATTGTTTCCTTCACAAACTCACTCAGCACTATTATGAGTATTTTCACTGCTTGTCCTCTCAAATTTGTTTTAAATTTCTACTGAAGTCCAGCTTCAAGAATTACAAGGGTGTCAAACACAGAGTTTTATAATTCTGTAGTTCTTTAATAACAATGCCATTAGTAACAAAGTATATCAATTTCCTCTGGGCTCAAAACACATGGAGTTTCAACATCTTTGTTACTGCATGTAAAATCATGACCAAGTTAAACTTGTTTCAATTTGTAGATACAGTATTTGCCAATATCCAGGCACTTATCCACTAATTTACGGTTTTTTCTTCAGTAAACTGCTTATCTGACATAGCCACTTAACAAATAGAACCTGAATATTAACCTTGTATTAGCACAATTCATTCATTACACAAATATTTACCGAGCACTTTTATTCAGCATTTGGAGTGTGAGGAATTAAAGTTGAACAGTCTTCCAGAGAAAAATTATCCCGGCTCTCTAGCAGCTTACAGTCTATAGAGATAAGTATGTCAGCAGAGAGGCACCCGTGAATACAAGCTTCAGGACTGCGAGCCACAAAAACTACCATAGTCCCAGTGTTCCCACTACCTAGCTGTGGGACCTTGAGGAGGTCCCTTCACCAATCCCTCTAAGGCTTAGTTGCCTGATCCATAGTAAGCTTGAACCAGGTAGTCCTATCTTTCCCAGCTCTCAACAGTCTGAGCGTAAGCAATTCAAGGTTAACAGCCTCCCATTCCACTGCTTGCTCTCAGCCAACTAGCAAGGTGGTACGCTGGATGCATGAGGGGCAGTGAGGGCCCACTTCCGCTATGGAAGATTGCCCTAAAATCCCTTCTCGCTCTTCGGCTATCTCTGCTGGACATCTTTAGTAGGGCCGGGTTATCTGCATTGATGGAGGGAATCTGAGCAATCCCTCCCGTCCAGCACCCAGAGGAACAGCTGAAGGCCCGCATCCCTTCGCTCCCTCTCCGGCCAGAGAGGACTCAGCGGTCGGCCCAGCGTCTGCACCGCGAGTGGGCCTCCTCCGCGACCCCAGGCTGCGCTCACTGCACCTGCTGCTGGGTGGCCTCGGGTCTGCCCGCCACCCCTCCGCTAGCCTCACGTGACCGTCGCCCCGCCTCCCCCCCCCGCGAGGACCCGTTTTTTGGCGCGCGGCAGTGACGTCAGCGTCCTGTCACCCGCCACCGCCCCCGCCGCGGCCAGAGGCGACCTCGCGTTTTAAACTCGGCCCCGCCCCGCCCGCCGCATCCGCGGGCACTGCCGGCTCCCTGGCCGCGCCGTTAACGGGCCTTGGCTGCCCCGCGCTCCTCCCACCCGCCCGCGCCGCTCACCTTGAGGTGGCCGCTGTCCGGGCTGCTCGCTTCCTCCTCGTCCTCACCTCCCGAGGCGGCGGCGGCGGAGGCGGCGGGCGGGGGCGCGCTCCGGCCTCGAAGCCCCGGGTGCTCGGCGGCGGCGGCGGCGGCAGGCAAGGCGGCCGAGGCGGCGCCCCCCGCGGCCCCAGGGCTGAGTGTCACGTTGTGCGCGTTCTCGCCCCAGCGCCACGGGTACACCATGAAGTCGCTGAAGCCGGGGCTGGTGGGGATGAGTGGCGGCGGCGGCTCCGGCTCCCCCCCGCCGCCGCATGTGGGCTTGATCGGGGTCGTCCTGATGACCGACACCAGCACCCGCTTTGGGGAGTCGTGGCAGAAGATGACGGGCGGCGGCTGCGGCGGGTTGTCCGCCATCGGCGCCTCCATGCCCCGGATCATCGCCCGGCCCGGATCCGCAGCTCCGGCAGCCGCACTCCCTAAGCCCCGGCCTGGCCCTTCGCTCCGCTCGCCCGCGCTGCTGCCCAGTCGCCGGCGCTCAGTCCCGCCGGCTCATGGCCGGCGGACGTTTCCCGGAAACCTCTTGCGCGGCGGCCAGCGAAGCAGCGGAGCGGCTCGGCTGGCACCGGGCGGCCAGCGCCAGACCCCCAACCCTGAGTCAGGCCCGCCCTCCGCTCTTTGTACTCCCCAACGCAGGCTGCACCGGCGGGAAGCTGCGGGCGGCCTGCCTCTTGGTGACAGGAAAGCAGGACGTGCTGCGCCGAGCCCCCGAAAATAACAACCTGCCGCCTGGGTCACTGCTCCGGCTTTTCCCGCGTTACATTTCGCGCCTGGGCGGAACCAATCACTGCGAGGCCCCTGCCCGCTGGCCGCAGCGGCGAGTGACAGGTCGCGCGAGCCAATGGCCGGGCCTGGACTTCTTTCTAGCCGAGGGGGGCGGAGCCGGGCCTGCGCGCGGGTCCTTTCTGCCACGCCATTGGCCGCCGTTCTCGTATTTTTTTCTGCCTCGAGGGCCAACTGCGTTCGAAACTCCGGGGGAGCGCGCGACAACGGCACTCGCCCAGACACACCCGCCAGGAGCCCCGGCCCCCGTCATCCCTCTGCGCGGGTTGTCAGGGTCGGAGGCGCGCGGGGCGGGAGGCCAGAGAGGTACGCATTGGAGAGGCTTCGGCGAGGGGATGAGGCCGGGACGGGGGGCGGTCGTTGGCCAGCGGGGGCGCGCGCCCGCCGGCCCCGCCCGTCAGCCCCACCCGCCTAAGGCTGTTGGGCCGCGGTTCCCGCGCGCAGGGAGTTTAAAGGGCTTGGTCCGCGGCCGCCCGCCCCGCCCCCGGCTCCCGCCACCCGCTCTGCGGGACCCAGGCCTTCCTACTGCAGGTCTCTAGTAGACGTCCAGAGGTGCCTAGTTTCTTAACCGGCTCTGCCTGTCCATTTGCTGGATTCGCTGACCCTGTCTGCACCCCCTAACTCCCCGCCCTCAGGCTGAGGTGGGCATCAGCCCTGGCCTTCGCCTTCCCGGGCCTCCGTTTCCCCTCTATAACTGGGGTAGTTAAGACGGTGGTCTTCGAAGTCCCTATGTGCTCTCAGTGCAGAGGGGACAGGAACGCAGGCCTGTGTTCTCACACCCGGGACCGAGGCCCCGAGGACCCCCGCCCCCTTGCCCTGCTTTCCCCCCCCCCCCCTTCCCGGGGCCTACCTCCATTCCCGCGTCTGGATGGGCGTGGAGCTCCGGGCTCTCGGGAGTTTTCCGGTCATTCCTGACTCTGCCCGCTCTTGCTCAGGGATCCCACCCTGCACCAGAGGGATGCAGGACGACCGGGTTAATCGGACACCCATGAGCGCCAGTGGGGGCTCAAAAGCACCATGCAGCAAAGGATGGGGCAAAAATGGAATGTCCAGCCTCATATTATTAACTAGAATGTGAAAGAAGTGACTGTGTGTCTGTTTTGTTCTTTGATGCATTGCCGGGGCCCAGCGTGACTCATGCTAGGCCTTCACTATTTGTTGAATGAATGAATGAATATCCAGTAGTTAGGGTTAGAATTGGTAATTAAATTGGAACACGCCTATATAATAGATGTGTGTATAAGACATGCACGCATACACACACACAAATACAAACAGCTATGCCTAAATTAATTTAGCCACAACTGTTTAAAAAGAAATTTAACCTATATGAACAACTTCTAAGATACATTTTAAGTGATAAGAAAACTATTCTATGAATAGAAAACTATTCATAGAAAACTATTCTATGGGTTCTATTTCATTCTAGCAAAAAATAAAAAGGTGAGGAAAGTATAAATTTTTGCTATATATTTTGCTATAAATTTTAGATATACAAAATAATCTCTAGCAAGATACACCAGAAATTGATATATTTGACTCCAACCAGGGGAATTATGTGGCTGAGAAAAAGAAGTGAAAATTTTTCAAAAGATGTAACTCTTTGTATCTTTTGCACTTTGAATCAAGTAACAGTATCTTCTCAATAAATAAAATTGTATATAGCTACCATTTCCTGGAGGCCTACTACAATAATATCATATGTCTACTGATATACAACAATATGGATAGATGATTTACTTACATTCTACTACAGTCAACAATTCTGTAAGGTAGATATTACTATAACCATTTTACAGATGAGGAAATATGTCCACGGTCACATACCTCAATAACTAAAAGAGGCCGGGTTTTCTGGACCTAAAAACTGCCTATGAGGGTGCCTGGGTGGCTCAGTCAGTTAAGCATCCAACTTTGGCTCAGGTCATGATCTTGTAGCTGGTGGGTGGGTTTGAGCCCCCAAGCAGGCTCTGTCCTGACATCTCAGAGCCTGGAACTTGCTAAGGATTCTGTTGTCTCCCTCTCTCTCTGCCCCTTCCCCACTCATGCTCTCTTTCTATCTCAAAAATAACACATTAAAAAAAAAAAAAAAACTGCATATGGATTATACTTGAGTCTGCTGAACCAAAAGAAGAAGGCACTGAAAAATGGGGCTCCCACATTTCTAAGAACTCTTTCTCATATTTAAAACCTTCAGGTTTTAGGGGTTAAAACTAATTTGATATTTTAATAAATAGTTGATGTGGAAAGCTGGAAGTCCACTTCTCATTTCACGTAATAAACATTTTGTTTTCACAATTTAATGCCAAATGACTGCACCGTATGCTTCTGGAAGGGAAATCTAACACAACCATTTTATACTTGAAAGATAATAAAAAGAAAAAGTGATATGTCCATCATGGACACTCAAATTATGGATTGAGTAAGATCCAAAAGATTAAGCACCAACTAATAGTTACTGTTTAACATGCCCCAGGGTGCAAGATAAATTATTCAGAACCAGGACACTGACTTTCTGTTTCTAAAAACTACTCTTCATCAACAGTAAATGGGCAACTCCACTTGCTCTCTGCCACAAGAGAATGAAAGACATGCCAGGAATGTGTGAAGTGAACCAGAGGGTGATTCCAGGAACAGAGCTGAGGTCATGCAAGATCTGCTTGTTTGGCTCCCTTTTCATGCAACTAGGAAGCTGAAGTGCGTGGATTGCATTCCTGATGTCTTGTTCTACCACAGACATCATCAACATCCCACAGTGGATATTAACTCTGAAGAATACTAAAACCGATCTCAGGATACTGTATTATTACAGTAATCTTTACAACTGTTAAAAATGTAGGCCTCTTCTGATAGTGTTTTTAAAAATTCATCTGGGTAAACTTTAAAAGATCTTATTGATTTTATTCAGTGATTCATGAGTCAGGCAGCATCCCATCTAGCAGAAAGGAATTCTGAAGAGCTGTAGAAAATGAAAGACTTTTATAGGTAAAAGGGAAAGTTAGTAGCCAAGAGGGGATTGTTTGTGTCAAGTCACCTTCTGTAGGGGGCTGTAGAAGTCTATGAGGAGGGTTACCTCACTAGAGTTGACCAAATAATTCTAGATTGACTGGTTTAAGACTTACTTCCCTAGGACCAGTTGAAACTGTGTATTTAAGTCTTGGTTTGGTAAAATAGGCTTAGCACAACTGACTCCATTGGGAGCCTTTGTCTCTTTTCTTAACAATAGCCCCCTTTTGATCAGGCTCTCAGCTTAATTGAGAGATGTGATCAAAATTTAAGGTATTAGTGCCGCTTCCAGCTACCACTCTGAAGTTGTTGCAGTTTTTGCCAGTCCTCTGTGTGGTATTTACAGGTCATGATGTCTTTTTGCTGAATCATTGTGATATTCACACATTACAGCCTCAAGTTCACATTGGTTAAGTTGGTCATTCTCTTTATTCCATTCTTTTTCTGAAGTTCCAGTCTCAAGATTACTTGCTTGGTGGTCTGCAGCTGTGAACGTTCATTTAAAGTTTTTAAGAGAATATAGCACACAAGGAGAATATTCTGATCATTATAAACAAAATAATTCCCAATATATGGAGTGCACTCCAAAGCCATGGTCTCTAAGACTCAAATCAATCAATCAAATAAGTCAAAGAAGTGGGGTGCCTGGGTGGCTCAGTCGGTTGAGCATCCGACTTCAGATCTCATGGTCTGTGGGTTCGAGTCCCGCATCGGGCTCTGTGCTGACAGCTCAGATCCTGGAGCCTGTTTCGGATTCTGTGTCTCCTCTCTCTCTGCCCCTCCCCCACTCTCACTTTGTCTCACTGTGTCTCTCAAAAATAAATAAATGTAAAAATAAGTCAAAGAAGGACCCCCATTGAAGGAGTCATTTTCTTAAGCCAAGTGGCCTACCTATTTAGTGATCTTATGCAGCTGAATTTCAACTTCCCTAGAGATGTCAATCCAAGTGCAGCAAGTGGTGTTACCAGAACACAGATACCTCCTGGTGTAGATAAAAGATAATCAAGAGCTATTTTATTATCAACAACAACATTGGCCAGAGACTATAAGGTTGGTGGGGTGCGGGGTGGCAGGCAGCTATTGCTTTAAGGTAGATCCTAAAGTATTTTTAAGACTTAAAGAGAGGTTCCTGATCATGACCTCATTTGCACTCACTCCTAGCCCTAGAAGTAAGTGAAATCCTGCCAATGTAAGCAAATCCTGAATATCTCCTGGCAGGTCCTTTCTAATTTGACAGTGTAAATTCAGGGGAATTGACCAATGAGATTTCCCAGTTTGTGAACATTTGGAGGAAGAGTTAAACAACCTAAGAGGCATTGCCTAGTTGTACACCTGCCATGGAGGCATTCACAGGCCCCAGGAGAACAATAACCACCACAGACAAAGACCAAAGACAAACCCTGTCAGGACAAAAACCACTCCTCTTAAGGTGGCACTGTTAACACAATCAGTCATGGGGATTGTTGTGTTTGCCCAGGAGGTCAGTTAGGTTTTCAGTGCACTCAGGAGGTAAATCTCCTAGCCTGAAATTTAAAAAAAAAAAAAAGTTGTTCTAAATGCCTTGCCAAGATGGGTGCTGCTGGTAAGATCTTTTCACAATTGGGGGCAGATCTGATTTAGATAATCACAAGAACATGGGGGTGCAAATGTACTACAATTTACAAAGGTATTTGTGTCTAATTGTGCAAGTACAGTTATAATCAGAGAAACTTAAAATCAAGGCACTGTATATTCTGGCCATAAAAGTCAGACTCTGTAAGTGATTTCTAAGAGGGATTGGTTGTAGTTTATGGTGAGATTGGGAATAGAAGAAAAATTGGTCACAGGGAGGACCAAGGGGTCTCTAGCATCCTGGACAGATTGGAGTTTTTGATGATATATCCAATAGTCAGAAAGGTTGCTCCCATTGGCAATGGACTAATACAGATGATAGTGTTATCTTTCCATGCCAATGCCAGAGTAAAGGTAAAAAAGAGAATAAGAAAAAATTTCATTTTAGGTAAAGTATGAAGTCTTGATCCAGGGTCTTGGATAGAAGTAGTCTACCTCAATTCAGCTACTTCTCTTCTTTGTCAAATTGATTTGGTGGTCTCCAGTATTTTCATGAGACCAGAAAGTCAGGTGGAGCCTTCTTCAGTTGTGAAATATGCACTCAAAGTTTAATACCTTGTAATTTAGCAGCAATGTCCATGATCAAGAGTTCTTGGGGAGACTGGGTGGCTCAGTCAGTAAGCATCTGACTTCGGCTCAGGTCATGATCTCATAGTTTGTGGGTTGGAGCCCTGTGTCCAGCTCTGTGCTGACAGCCCAGAGCCCCGAGCCTGCTTTAGATTCTGTGTCTCCCTCTCTCTCTGTCCCTCCCCCACTCATGCTCTGTCTCTTAAAAATAAATAAACATAGAGTTCTTAGTAGGGTCCTTTCCATGAGTCTCACTTTTGCAGAAGCATCACAGTAAAACAGTAACTGTCCGTAAATGACAAAAGACTTTAAAATGGCCATGATTAGGGGTCTGATGAAAGTTCATCATAATGGAACTGAGAGGGAGATTTCATTATTTCTGTAATATACAGCATATTAAGATAATAACTGTTATGATTGATAGCATTATACCAGGACATATCAGATTTCTAGGAATTTTGTACAATTTCTGGAGCACTTATGATATATACCTATACAAATAATACCTATACAAATACAAGATAAAGAAGGCTTAGTATTACTTCTTATTTGACAATGCTTTCCATGGAATTTAGCATATCAAATAAGCCTAATTAGTTTAACATCTCTCTTTTTATAAGGAAAGAGAACAGATTTTTTTGAGATATCCCAGGGACACTCTGGAAAATCCCAAAGTTTCATTCAATGTAAAAAAAAAAAATTAGAATTTTAATTTGGGGAAGTTTGTCAAAAATATCAAGAAGGTTTAAAACACTTGATTAGATATGATTATAAGTCACTGTGGAACAATACTTAGTTATACATTTAAAAAAATTTTTTTAAATATTTATTTAGTTTTGAGAGAGAGAGACAGAGCGTGGGTGGGGGAGGGGCAGAGACAGCAGGAGACACAGAATCTGAAGCAGGCTCCAGTCTCTGAGCTGTCAGAGCTGAGCCTGATGTGGTACTCAAACTCCAGAGCTGCAAGATCATGACCTGAGCTGGAGTTCAGAGGTTTAACCGACTGAGCCACCCAGGGGCTGAATTACTTAGTTACCCATTTAACCTAAGTGGCAACAAAAGATGTTAAAGGAAGATTAGGCCTACTTAAGTAAATCAAAGACTTGATGATAAGGAAAACATGAACACAGTAAATTATTGTGGTAAGACACAAAACCTCTGCTTTCCAGGCATATTACTTTTAAGGTAAAGAAAAACCTTTCACAATATCTTATCAAGAACAGACCAATAGTTTGAGAAAACTTTGTTCTTTAAACAGTGAGAAAACCAAATTCTAATTTTGTACTATTTTATATTTGATACTAAAATTCATTCCCTTCATTCCAACCTTAGCCAACTTGACCACACGTAAAATTCCTTTCTGAAGATTCCTTTTTCACAAACCTTCTACAACTTTTTAAATATCCCTTCAAATTTTGTCCTATGTTTTTCTCCTTTCTCATCATGGAACAATTAATCATTTTACTTTCCTTACTTACTTTTTATACATAGTTGTTTTCTTTTACCCTTGTAATTTCTAAGTGGTTTTAGTTGTATATATTGATTAGAATTCTCAACCCTTAAAATCCTTAATTCCCAGTAAACACTAAAAAGTAAGTAACTGTGTACTGCACTTACATTAGCATTCTGTGGATTGGCAAATTTATAAATTCATAATTTCTAGAAGTATATTCTTCCTCATAGTAATGTTTCCAATGTGGCACAAAACATGTTTACTAATAGACCTAAATATCTTTAGTTCTTTTGTAAAAGGAAACCAAAAATAGATAAGACTGTTCAGTGATCAATGTTTCAATATTTTATTTTATTTTATTTTATTTTATTATTTTATTTTATTTTATTTTATTTTATTTTATTTTATTTTATTTTATTTGAAAATGACCTAGATATTTAATGAATATCCATCCATCATTTAACTTATTTCCGGATAACTTTAAGTTTTCGAGTAACCAAAGCAATTTTGGAAACTATTTAAGTAGACATACCATAAAGCATAATTATTGATAAAAAGTTGACCTAGAAACACTTATCCCACTTACATCTATTGAATACTTTGTGCTTAACACTTATGTTTAAGTCACATATGAAAATTGAGAGACATTACACAAAGTCAGCCATCACCCCAAGCTATTTTTCTTGCTGACAAAATTTTAAAGGGATAACATGAACTTAATTGACCTTTACTAAACTTAGGCAGAATAAAAGAATTATATCTAATATGATAACTCTAAAGACATGCCTGTTTTAATCAAACCAACAAAGTTAAACCACTTTTACTTACTAATAATTAAACCTAGACCACATCAAGTTAAAAACATTTGGGTTAGTTTCTATATTTATGAGAGTTCAGAGAATATTTCATTCATATAAGGAATTTTTCAATTTTCTATAAGTCAATTAAATAGAGCTCTTTTACAAATTAATTTTGGCTATACTATCTGGAAGTAGAAAAATACCCCACATCTACAACACATGCATAGAGAGACACACATAAACATACAGAGAGACACAAACTAAGACTTTTCTAAATAGCTACTGTTGTAAAATTTTACCTGTGAATCAGCTACACTGATACAAAACTCACTACTTACAAAAAAAAGTTGGATCCAAATTGTTTTGGGCAGGTGGAATAAATTAAGATTACCTGCTAAGATGGCTAAAGTTTTTAACTAATATTTGTGGAGAAGAAACCTAAGATTTTCTATTTGCCTAAGTTTACAATAACGTTTCTCCCTTTTGTTTTTCTTCTGATAAGAATTACCTCCTTAAAGTTTTATTTCTAAGAGATGACCTAAAAGGGTGCCTGGAGAAGACCAGGGAGAACATTTACATCTCAAAGCTACAGGGGAAAAGAAAGCAAGTTTCTCCAAGAAGAACTTTTGTTTCCTAAGCTCAGAATTTTTACAATACTTACAAGTTTTTTGTTTGGAGTTTGTTTGTTTGTTTGTTTGTTTGTTTGTTTTTGAAATAAATAGGGAAGCTTTGGGATTGGTTAAAAGGGATAGGTAGACTTTGAACTGCTCCTAGAACCTGCATTTCTAGTTTTGCCAAGATTTTTAAAGATAAAGATATTAGCTTTTAATTTCTCAAGAAATTGGGTAGCAATTTAAATTATATCATAGGTTAATCTACCCATCCAACTACATTATCCTCAGTTTACTTCTTTATATCAGGGAGAAGATTTTTATCTAAGATAGAAAGCAAAAGGATTCCTAGATTTAGAGCTGTGTGTCTTTGGAATGTTTTAATAAATCCTTTCAGAAAAGCTTCAGAAGTTTTTTGTTTTCTCCTCTTTTCTCTGTGTACATTTAGTGTAGTGAAAACCTAAAAATAAGTTCCTGTCGGGATCTGAATATCAGCTTCCAATTCAGCCAATTTCTGGCCACAAAGCTACTTTCAAAAAAAATATCCTTCCAAATATCTTGTCAGTTTTCAGTTTGGTCAAGCAGTAAAGAAAGGGACAATGTAAAAATTTATTTTCCTCTCTTGATTGGGCAGTGCACACAGAGGTTCAGAGGAGCTGAGTCTGCTAAGAATTTTTTGTTTGTTTTTATTTAAATTACAGTTAGTTACTATACAGTGTAATATTAGTTTCAGGTGTACAGTGTAATTATTCAACAACTCCGTATATCACCCAGTGCTCATCACAAGGGCACTACCATCACCTATTTCACCCATCCCTCCACCCACCTCCCCCTGGGAGCCATCAGTTTGTTCTCTATACTTAAGAGCCTCTTTCTTGGTTTGCCTCTCTTTTTTTCCCCTTCACTCATTTGTTTTGTTTCTTAAATTCCACATATGAATGAAATCATATGATGTTTGGCTATCTCTAACTGACTTATTTCGCTTAGCATAATACTCTCTAGCTCCATCCATGCCATTGCAAATGGAAAGGGATCATTCTTTCTCTTCTTTTCTTTCTTTTCTTTTTTGGCAATAATATTACTATGCATATATATATATATATATATATATATATATATATATTGCTATATATATATATTGCTATATATATATATATTACTATATATATATCACATCTTTATCTACTCATCAGTCAATGGACACTGGGCTGTGTCCATAATTTGGCTATTATAAATAATGTTGCTATAAACATCAGGGTGCCTGTATTCCTTTGAATTAGTATCTTTGTATTCTTTGAGTAAATACCTAGCAATATGATTGCTGGATCATAGGGTAGTTGTATTTTTAACTGTTTGAAGAAACTCCATACTGTTTTCCAGAATGACTGCACCAGTTTGCATTCCCACCAACAGTGCAAGAGAGTTTCCCCTTTCTCCACATCCTCTCCAACATCTGTTGTTTCTTGTGTTCTTGATTTTAGCCATTCTGACAGGTGTGAAGTGATATGACATTGTAGTTTTGATTTATATTTCCTTGATAATGAGTGATGTTGAGCATCTTTTCATGTGTCTGTTATCTTTTCATGTGTCTGTTTCATGTACCATCTGGATATCTTCTTTAGAAAAGAGTCTATTCATGTCTTCTGCCCATTTTTCAATTGAATTATTCATTTTTTTGTGTGTTGAGTTTGCTAAGTTCTTTATGGATTTTAGATACTAACCCTTTATCAGATATGCCATTTACAAATATCTTCTCCCATTCCATAGGCTGTCTTTTAGTTTTGTTGATTGTTTGCCTCACTGTGCAGAAGCTTTTTATTTTGATGTAGTCCCAATAGTTTATTTTTGCTTTAGTTTCCCTTGCTTCAGGAGACATATCTAGAAAAATGTTTCTCTGGCTGATGTCAAAGAAAGTATGGCCTGTGCTTTCTTTTAGGATTTTTATGATTTCAGGTCTCACATTTAGAGTTTATTTTTGTGTTTGGTGAAAGAGAATGGTCTGATTTCTTTTGCATAATGTCGTCCAATTTTCCCAACAACATTTGTTGAAGATATTTTCTTTTTCCATTGGATATTCTTTCCTGCTTTGTCGAAGATTAATTGACCATATAATTGTGGGTTCACTTCTGGGTTTTGTACTCTGTTCTATTGTTATATGTGTCTTTTTTTGTGCCACTACATACTGTTTTGATTACTATAGTTTTGTAATATAACTTGAAGTCTGGAATTCTGATGCCTCCAGCCTTGCTTTTCTTTATCAAGCTTGCTCTGGCTGTTTGGAATCTTTTGTGGGTCCATACAAATTTTAGGATTATTCGTTCTAGCTCTGTGAAATATACTATTGGTATTTTGATAGGGATTGCATTGAATATGTAGATTGCTTTGGATAGTATAGACATTTTAACAATACATCTTCCAATCCATGAGCATGGAATGTCTTTCCTTTTTTGTGTGTCATCTTCAATTTCTTCATCAGTGTGTTCTACTTTTCAGACTACAGGAATTTCACCTCTTTGGTTAGGTTTATTCCTAGGTATCTTACTGTTTTGGGCGCAATTATAAATGGTACTGACTCCTTAACTTCTCTTTCTGCTGTTTTGTTATTAGTGTATAGAAATGTAACAGATTTCAGGGGTGCCTGGGTGGCTCAGTCAATTGAGCATCCAACTCTTGATTTCAGTTCAGGTCATGATCCCAGTGTCGTGGGATCAAGTGCCATGTCAGGCCCTGTGCTGAGCATGGAGCCTGCTTGGGATTCTCTCTTTCTCTCTCTCTGCCCCCCTCCCTGATAACAATCTCTCTCTCCTTCTCTTTCTGTCTCAAATAAATAAAGTAATTAATCTAAAAAAAAAAAAAAAAGAAATGTAACTGATTTCAGTACATTGATTTTGTATCTGGTGACTTTACTGAATTCATTTATCAGTTCAGTACATTGATTTTGTATCTGGTGACTTTACTGAATTCATTTATCAGTTATAGCAGTTTTTTAGTGGAGTTTTTCAGGTTTTCTATTTATACTTTCATGGCAACAGCAAATAGTGAAAGTTTTACTTCTTCCTTGATGATTTGAATATCTTTTATTTCTTTTTCTTTCTGATTGCTGTGGCTATGTAGTACTTCTAATACTATGTTGAATAAAAGTGGTGAGAGTAGATATCCCTGTCTTGTTCCCAACCAGGAGGAAAAGCTTTGAGTTTTTCCCATTTAGGATAATGTTCACTGTGGGTTTTTTATATATGGCCTTTATTATGTTGAGGTATGTTACCTCTACACCTACTTTGTTGAGGGTTTTTATCATGAAAGTATGTTGTACTTTGTCAAATGCTTTTTCTGCATCTATTGAAATGATTGTGTGATTCTTATCCTTTCTCCTATTAATGTGATGTATCACTTTGATTGGTTTGTGAATATTGAACCACCCTTGCAACCCAGGAATAAATCATGGTGAACTTGATCATGGTGAATGTTTTTTTAATGTGTTCTTGGATTCTGTTTGCTAAGTATTTTGTTGAGGATTTTTGCATCTATGTTCATCAAAGACATTGACCTGTCATATTCCTTTTTTGTGGTGTCTTTATCTGGTTTTGTTATCAGGGTAATGCTGGCCTCATAGAATGAATTTGGAAATTTTCCTTCCTTTTCTATTTTTTGGAATAGTTTGAGAAGAATGTTTAAATGTTTGGCAGAATTCACCTGAGAAACCATCTGGTCCTGGTCTTTTGTTTATTGAGAGCTTTTTGATTACTGAACCAATTTCTTTGCTGGTTATCACCCTGTTCAAATTTTCCATTTATCCATGTTTCAGTTTTGGTAATTTATATGTTTCTAGGAATGTATCCATTTCTTCTAGGTTGTCCAATATGTTGGCATATAGTTTTTCATAATAATCTCTTATAATTGTTTGTATTTTTATGGTGTTTATTGTTATTTCTCCTCTTTCATTTGTGATTTTATTTATTTGGGTCCTTTCCCTTTTCTTTTTGATAAGTCTGGCAGGGGTTTTTCAATTTTATTAATTTTTTCAAAGAACCAGCTCCTGTTTTCATTGATCTTTTCTTTATTTGTTTTTGGTTTCTATATTGTTTATTTCTGCTCTGATCTTCATTAGTCACTTCCTTCTGCTGGCTTTATGCTTTGTTGTTCTTTTTCTAGCTTCTTTAGGAGCAAGGTTAGGTTGTTTATTTGAGATTTTTGTTGCTTTTTGAGGTAGACCTATACTGCTATATACTTCCCTCTTAGAATTGATTTTGCTGCCTCCCAAAGGTTTTGGACCATTTTGTTTTCATTTTCACTTGTTTCTATGTACTTTTTAATTTCTTCTTTTATTTCTGGGTTGACCTATTCATTGTTTAGTAGTATGTTTTTTAGCCTCCATGTATCTGTGATCTTTGCAGATTTTTTTTTTTTGTGGTTGACTTCTAGTTTCATAGAGTTATGGTTGGAAAAGGTGAATGGTATGACTTTGATTTTCTTGAATTTGTTAAGGCCTGTGCTGTGACCTAATATGTGATCTATTCTGAAGAATGTTTTCTGTGCACTTGAAAAGAATATGTATTCTGCTGATTTTAGATGGAATATTCTAAATATATCTGTTAGGTCCATCTGGTCTAGTGTATCATTAAAAGCCATTGTTTCGCTGTTGATTTTCTGTTTAGATGATCTGTACATTGATGTAACTGGGGTGTTAAAGTCCCCCACTAAGTTATATTATAATCCATTGGTTCCTTTATGTTTGCTATTGACTGTTTTATGTATTTGGGTGCTTTCATATTGGGTGCATAAATATTTACAATTGTTATATCTTTTTGTTGGATAGTACCTTCTATTATTATATAGTCTCTTGTTTCCATCTTTGTTTTATTTATTTATTTTTAATTTTTTTTAATGTTTATTTATTTTTGAGAGAAAGACAGAGTGAGAACGGGGAAGGAGCAGAGACAGTGGGAGACACACAATCCGAAGCAGGCTCCAGGCTCTGAGCTGTCAGCACAGAACTCCACGTGGAGCTCGAACCCACAAACCATAAGATCATGACCTGAGCCCAAAGCTGGATGCTCAACCAACTGAGCAAACCAAGTGCCCCACCATCTTTGTTTTAAATTCTAGTTTGTCTGATATAAGTATTGCTACTTCAGCTTTCTTTTGACATCCATTAGCATGATAAATGGTTCTCCATCCCCTCGCTTTCAATCTGTCTTTAGGTCTAAAATAGGTCTCTTGCAGGCAGCATACAGATGGGTCTTTTTAAAATTCCTTCTGATACCCTATGTCTTTTGATTGGAGCATTTAGTCCATTTCCATTCAAAGTAATTATTGCCATTTCATTACTCTTTTTGCGGTTTTTTTTTTTTCCTGTAGGATTTCTCTGTTCCATTCTTATCTCTCTTTCATGGTTTGCTGATTTTCTTTAAAGATACATTTGTATTTCTTTCTCTTTATTCTTTGCATATATATTAGTGGCTTTTGATTTGTGGTTACCATTAGGTTTGTATATAACAGCTGCAAATAACAGTCTATATTCAGCTAGCTAATGGTTGTTTAAGTTTGAGCCCATTCTTTACTCCTCCCTCCCCTTGGTTTAGGTATATGGTGTCATATTTTATATCCTTTTATTTTGTGAGTTCCTTGACTGGTTTTCTTATAGAAATGTTCATTTTTACTGCTTTTGTGTTTCCTACCTTCATATTGTAACTTCTGGTCTTTTTTTTTTTTTTTTCATTCACAGAGTACCCTTTAATATTTCTTGTAGGACTGGTTTCAGGGTGATGAACCCCTTAGTTTTTGTTTGTCTGTGAAATTCCTTATTTCTCTTTCAATTCTGAATGACGACCTTGCTGGATAGAGTATTGTTGGCTGCAGATTTTTCCATTCAGTACTTTGAATAGTTCAAGTCATTCCCTTCTGGCTTGGAGAGTTTTTGCTGAAAAATCTGCTGATAACTTTATGGGTTTTCCCTTATGAGTAACTGTCTTCTTTTGTCTTGCTGCTTTTAAGGTATTTTTTCTTATCACTGTATTTTGTCAGTTTAATTATAGTATATCTTGATGTGGATCTGTTTTTGTTGATTTTGCTCATCATTCTCTGTACCTCTTGGATCTGGATATCTGTTTCCTTTCCCAGATGAGGGAAGTTTTCAGCTATTATTTCTTCAAATAAATTTTCTACCCCCTTTTCTCTCTTCCTCTGGGACTCCTATAATATGAATGTTATTATGTTTGATGGAGTCACTGAGATCCCTAAGTCTATTCTCATTTTGCATAATTCTTTCTCTATTTTTTTGAGTTTCATTGCTTTCCATTACTTTGTCTTCTAGGCCATTAATTTGTTCCTCTGCTTCTTCTAGCCTGCCATTCATTGCATCAAGTCTGTTTCTAATCTAGTTTATTGCACTCTTTATCTCTGATTCTTTTTTAACTCTTTTATCTCTGTGGTAGGGGTCTCACTGATATCTTCTATTCTTTTCTTGAACCCAGTGAGTATCCTTATGATAGTTGCTTTAAATTCTCCACCAGATGTGTTATTTATATCTGTTTTGCTTAGATCTCTGGCTGTGGCCTTATCATGTTCTTTGATTTGGAATATATTCTTCATTCTTCTCATTTTGTCTAAGTCTCTGCCTGCTTCTCTGTGTTAGAAAAGCCAGTTATGTCTCCTGCTCCTGAAAGTAATGGCCTTACAAAAGAGAGGTCAGGTAGTTCCCAGGGCCTGGTGCACAGGGCGTGTCTCCAGTGTGTGCTGCATGCACTCTGCTGTTGTATTCTGGCTCTTCTATTCTTCAGGCTAGTCGTGTGTAGAGGTTCTCCTTGCCTTCTGTGGGCAGTGTTTTAGTCCCTGGCCCATATGTGGCAAGTTTTAACTAGGTGTGGTGTTCTCTAGTCTCCTTGTGAAATGAGACCTGTCACCACCTCCACTGGAACCAAGGCCATGCAAAACTGTTTGGTCACTTCCCCAATCAAATGGGGAACCACAGATGTAACCAAGGGCTAGAGACTCAGGTTCCAGGTAGAACCAACTGCCAGGTAGAACCATTTGTGAGCCTAACACAAAACTAGTGGAACTTATAATGGAGAGGAACTTGCCCATCACCCTCAGAAATGATGAGAAAGACAGAGAGCTCAAAGGGTTTGTGTTTCTCATTGTCTCTGAAGCCATCAGAAGTTTCCCTCAGATCGCACCATTGCCACCAATATTGTTTAAAAAAAAACAAACAGATAAACAAACAAAACTCATCTAAGTTTTAAAGACTTTATTGGCTTTATTCAGTGATTCATGAGTCAAGCAGCATCATGTCTAGGGGACACAAAGGAGCTCCAAGGAGTTGTACCAAATGAAAGACTTTTTAGGGAGAAGGAGGGAAGGACAAGAAAGTTAGTAGACATGAATGGATTGTTTCTGACAAGGTCACCTTCCTTTAGAAGATAGCAGGGGTCTATCAGGAAGATTACCACACTAGTGCTGACCAGGTAATTCCAGATTGACTGGTTTAAGATTCCACTCCTGGGAGAAGTTGAAACTATAATTAAGTTAATTATTAAGTCTTGGTTTGGTGATGTGAGAATTAGCACAAGTGACTCCATTTGGGGCTTATTGTCTCTTTTTTTTAACGATGTGTACCACAAAACTGACTTTTTAAAAAATGCATTTTAAAGTTTCAAAATAAATGAAAACCTGAGTGAAACAAAGCAAGATTTTTTTCACCTTGAAAACATACCAATAAGAGCATTTCAAGCTGCTTGATTGTTACAAAATCTTCTATTCTACTTATTGTGGGAGACTGAGCATAACATAAATCCTTTTAAATGATGTCCTTACAGATAAAATTGCAAATAAAATAGCTTTGCAAATAAATGTAGATGAAAAAAGATGAAAGTGCCTGATCACTTGTTTTGAGAATAATAGGAAGATATTTTATCATAAAAATTCTCCTAAATAATTTTCTCAATGTTCTATTTGGCAACAGACTCAAACTTGAGTTCCAAAAGTCCTCTTACAAAGACAAATCTAGGGGGGAGATGGCTTCCCAAAATATTTCAAAGGGATTTTTAAACTCTAACAACAGGAAAGTATCTGCACAAACCAAGTACATTTTTCATCCAAAAGAGCCTTCCCCAAAATATTTTTCAAGAACCTTGCCCGTGACTGTTTCCTCAAGTCAAGAGAATAGGGGAACAATTTTTAGCATCAATTTGCCATATATACTATCCCAAATGTCCAAATATTTCCTTATAAGCGATGATAGTATTGCTAATATTCTTAGCAATAACTCTCAAATAGGAACTCTGACTTGGGTTGTAAGTAATGGTAAGACTGTCAGACCAGCTTAGAGAACAAAGACAGAGTTATTAAAAGGAAACAAGGGTGTCTATTGGACTCCAAAGACAGGGTTAAGACCTGGAATTGGCCATCAGAGCCTACTGGGGACACATGGTTTTTGGCCTCAGTTCCTCTCACTATAGATGTGCTTCATTCTTTTCTCTCTGTAGACACATTTCTTTGCTTCTGCATGTGTATGGCTAAATGTCCATCACTATAAACCAGCACCTGAGTTATTTATGCTGTATTCAGGCCACCAGCAGAAAGAGATTGGCATTTGCAAATTTCAATTTCAAATCACTAAAAGGCAGAATTTGATTGCTCAGCTTGGTTCAGGTGAGCCAATCAGCAGACACAAGTCACTGGTAAAAAGGTGGACTGGGGTCTCTATGGTCTAAGAGACAGTGCCCAGAGAAGAGGGAAATAGCTTATAGACAATACTTACCATGCAAAAAGTAAATCTTTTTCAGTAAGATGTATGGTTTCCACCTAACAATAAATCATGAGTGTGTATTACATGTTGTAAGTATTCTTTCACAGATCTAGGTGTCATTGTATGTAGCTGCATGAGAGCACTCTAACGTCTTGAGCAATGACCTATTATTGAAATTGAAGTTTTTTAGTTTGCTGTTTTCATAATCAACGCTTTAATGACCGTTCATATAGTTAATTCTTTGCACATGTTCATAATTTCCTCATTGTATTTTTCGGAGTAGAATTGATAGATCTGAAAGTTTGCAAAACTTTAAGTCTTTTGATATGTATTAGGATGTTATTTGAGGGGCACCTGGGTGGCTCAGTCGGTTGAGCATACAACAACTCAGGTCATGATCTTGTGGTCCATGAGTTCAAGCCCTGCATTGGGCTCTGTGCTGACAGCTCAGAGCCTGGAGCCTGCTTCAGATTCTGTGTCTCCTTCTCTCTCTGCCCCTCCACCACTCACACTCTTTGTCACTCTCTGTCTCTCAAACATAAATAAATATCAAAAAATTTTTAAAAAAGAGTATTGTTTGATCTTATGTATTCAATTTGATAGTCCCTGAATTCAAGGTATTTGTGTCCTATGCCTTTTTTTCCATCTTCTCCAGCAGTTTTCAAGTTGGAGAGCATATTGTAGGGGTTAAATTAACATTTGTTAATTAACTGACTAGCTTCACAAGTAAATATGTGTGATGTGGTTGGGGAAGCACTAGATTAAAATATATGAAATATGCTTAACACACCAATAGGGATGATGATTGTTAATAATTTATACTGATTATAAGTTGGAATTTGACTCTTAGAAAAAAGACAGACACTAAAAATTTTGTAGTTTTTGCACTTACCCAACTCATTTGATTAACCAGAGGGAATAAAGTACCCAATATGCCATAATGAGCCATTATTACCCTAATATGTAGCAAGAAGCTACATGTTACTCCTTTCTAATTTATAGTGACACTATGGCGCTATCCAACTACCCAAATATCTATTCTTCCCTTCTTTCTTCATATTAAAATCCCTATATTCTAGGTGCATCATTGATTCTACCTAAATCCTGTATCTACCATCCTTCCCTGAAACTAGATATGATGTTCACTGTCAATGAGATATCAGCCAATGCTGTTAAATGGAGTTTCAGAAAGCTTCTTTAAAACATAGACATTTTTGTGTTTTCACCCTTCTTCCCTCTTCAAACCTGAAATGTGAATATATTATCCAGAGATCTAGCAGCCATTTTGAAAAACAGAAGCTAAGAGTTAAGGATGGTAAAGCAGAAAGGTAGAAGGTATCTGAGTTTTTGATGACTTCATGGAACAGCCGTATCTGACGAGACTGCCCAGTTCTGCATATGTTTCATGTGAGAAAGGAATACACTTTGGTCTGGTTTAAGTCACTCTTATTTCTTAAATATATTCCTAGTAGTCCAAAGCCATTCCTAACTGGTAGAATAACTATATCCAAGTTGGATTTTGACTGGATGTCTCTAATGACAGGGTTTGCTGGTGTGGCACACTAGATGTTCACCAAAAATTTGTGTTTCCCTTCTATAGTCTAGAGTTTTGCCACAAAAGGATTACTCATGTAAAGACTACTGTTTTTTTCATCCCTTACATCTAGATATGGCCATGTGACTTGTTTTGCATAATAAAATGTGAGCAGAAGCGATATGTGTTGTTTTCAGACCAGCAATATTAAGAAGAGGATATACCTAACCCACAGGTCTCTTCTTCTGTCTGTAAGCTAGATGCAGAGAATCAAACCAAGGACACTGAGGCCTTAGGAGATAACAGGCTACAATCCAGCTCTATCACTACAAAGATGGAAGCTGCTAGCCATTAAGAACCTCGTGGAGGGGTGTCTGGGTAACTCAATATGTTAAGCGTCCAACTCTTGATCTGAGTTGAGGTCTTGATCTCACAGTCTTGAGTTTGTGGCCCATATTGGGCTCCACACTGGGCATGAAGCCTACTTTAAAAAAAAAAAAAACAGAAGCAAAAACAAAAAAACAAAACAAGGACATCTGGGTGGCTCAGTAAGGTAAGCATCTTACTTCAGCTCGGGTCATGATCTCATGGTTTGTGAGTGTGAGCCCTACATCAGGCTCCATGCTGACAGTATGGAGCCTGCTTGGGATTCTCTCTCTCTCTCTCTCTCTCTCTCTCTCTCTCTCTTTCTCTCTCTCTTTCCCTCTTTCTCTCCCTTTCTGTCTCTGCCCCTCTCCACTTGTGTGCATGTGTGCACTCCCTCTCTCTCTCTCTCTCTCTCAAAATAAATAAATAAACTTGAAAAACAAACAAACCTTGCAGAACTTAGTGAGAAATAAGCATCTATAACAACTAAGCTGTTATATTTTTTGCTTCATTTGTTATGGCAACCAGATTTACCTTAGCTAATACAGAAATTAGTATCAAAAATAAGATATTAATGTGACAAAAATCTAAAATATGTGAAGCTGTGTTAGTGATCAGGGAAAGCAGTAAAGAAGCTAATACCAAAAGCTGAATAAATACATATTCAGGTCATGTAGCCACAAGACATTTGGCAAAATTGTCTAACTATTGGAAAGAAGACCAGAGTCTACTGAGTCAGTAGCTTTAGCAGAAGTGGTTGGTAAGAGTTGGTGTGATAGTGTATGCTGACATTTACTTTCTGCTTTTAGCAAGTTATTATAAGAAAGAGATGGACTTCTGGAAAGAATTGGCCAGCGTGCAAGCAGAAATGAAAGGTAATAGAGAAAATCCAAACATTTGGCACTTCTAAGGGTTGCAGAAGTGGACTGCTATGGATACATTTCTATGACTGCTGTGTTTCTCCATTATTCTTGCCTGAATGGGTATTTTATCATGTCCCTGATCCACCATTATATATTGTAGAGCAGATAACTTTTGGGTTAATAGGGTGTAAACCATGACAAGCCACTTTTGGGTTTTGTAAAGAGGACCGTGTACCTCTTAGATATAGTCAATTGGATGGGTCTCTAGAGGAACTGAGTATGTACTATATGTGGAAAGACGGGTGCTCTTGGAGTTTTGTTGGATACATGATAGGCTAAGGAGAAGTGGATAGCTGTCCACTAAAATGTTCTACAAAAATTCTTTTTCAATCAAAAGGATAAGATTTCCTAGACCTCTGTGTATCTAGGTGGGGTCATGTGACAAGAAACTTTAGGGATGAGACCCAAAAATCTGTGGCTTATCAAAACCTCCAGGTGATTCTGGTGACTACTCTAATGGTGGGGGTCATTGCCTTACGAGAAAATGGAGCTCAGTTTCTAAAAAGCCAGTGTTTTTCTGTCCCCAAGAAGGAAAACCATCCATTAATCAGGAACACTTATTTTGGACTTTACCTGAGTGAAAAGTAAAGTTCTTCCATATTTGAGCTATCATACATTTGGGTATTTATCTGTTTCAACAGCTAGAATTACTTTAATTTGCTTGGAGAGATTGGAAAGGGGCCAAGAACCAAAATCATCTACACCTCACTCATCCTGGACACTGAGAACAGAAATTACTTCACTTACCTTATTCCCTACATTAACATATTTTTGTTTTCCTGCCTTCAGGAATAAATTTTTTTTTATTCCTTACTTCTCTGGGAATTTCTTTCCGTAGCAAGGTTTGAGAGTTCATCACAGGAACTTTCCAAAAGAAAATCTCCAATGGAAGACATCAACAGTTTGTGCCCTACAATTCTTCAAAGCCCTAGCCTCAAAACTATTCCTCGTTGTTTCCACCAATCCTGACTGTTTTATCTGATCCTTATCTAATTCTAATCAAGTTCCTGCATTGAAAGACCTACCTTAATACAACTTTCAAATTCTCAGTAAATTCTGACCTGACATTGCCCTCTTTGAGACACTGCCAAAGCTCTGAGGAAGTGTGGTTCTTACTAGTCCAAGCAATAAACTTAGCTTTATCTTATTAACAAATTGTGTTGGTGATATTTGGGGACCATCACTAGACAGGGCTAACAAAGTCCCGCTATATCCATGAGTTGCTTAGTAAATGGGGCAAGTAGAATTCATGTAGATTAAGAGCATATAATTATGTGCTTATAACTAGAATAAAATCATGACCTCTCATCCTCCTTAGACAGAGTATGATCTTGGCCAAGAATTTACTCAAGAACTTATAAGGACTGGTTTTACAGCCTCAGCTAGGCCTAATATAGTTAAGGGAGCAGCCAATAAAAGGTTTAGTTTATGAGCTAACAATAGGATTTCTTTGTCTTCCTAGAAGACCTAAGAGGTCATAATTTGAGAGCAGAGAGTGGAGAAGAGGGAACAAGGGAAAAGAACCAATACTGCTTATATTATAATGTGCAGTAAATAATGTACAGGACAGATTTTATTGATTGAGAAGTGGCTTGTAAATTATGAGTCAGCAGGAAAATACTTCTCTTCCTCCTCATGGGTTTACTGCACTACTTCTGAGAATTAAAATTTGTCCTTGGGAGATGGTATGACATACATGATAATATATTTGTGTATCTTACTCAGTAGTTAGCCTGGACAGTCCAGAGAATGAAAGATAAGTTCAACTTCCACTGGAAGAGAGACATTAAGAGAATTCAATTTTAAGTTACCCACAGCAACGTTGACATGCTTCCAGTGATCTAAACACCAAAGTCTTCCCTGACACCCATGTGCACCTGTTCTGACACTTGGAGAACCACCACCAACACTGGTTCTCAGGCCCTCTTTCCTGGGGTGTAATTCCAATCTAGAAGAAGTAACTCATACTTGAGCAATTATACTGCTGAAAGAGAGGTGTAGATCTTCGGTAAGACCAATTCTTATGGGCTGGGTCTAGGGTTTCTCAGAGTGGCAGGGATGAGGTACATCTATGTATGACAAGGTTTAGAGAGAGGTACTTTCATAGGAAAAACGTGGTCTAATGACAGAGAAGCAAGAGATTCAAACAGGAACAAGGAGTCTATGGAGGGTTTAATCTCTTCGGTTAAATATACACCTAGGACTTCAGGAATACTTTTTAGTGTATACTTTTGGGTTTTTTCCTCTCCTGTGTGATAATCCCAAACGTTTGTAAGCCTGGTGCATTCTCAAAGCATGGGTAATAGTCATATGAGCAATAAGGGACAAGGCAGAAAGGAACATCTGGCTGGCCCCTCACTTATGCTCCCTGCCTGTGTGGACAAAGCAGCATCCCAGCCAGAGCTCATGAGCTCCAGGTGTGACAGGCAGAAAAAATGACAGAACTGATAGGGGCAGGAAGCGACAGCTAATGGGGGACAATTCAGGAGGACTTAAAAAAGAGAGAATTCCCAGGGCACCTGGGTGGCTCACTTGGTTAAGCATGTGGTTAAGCGTCTGACTCTTGATCTGGATTTAGGTCATGATCTCACAGTTCATGTTCAAGCCCCGCATCAGGCTTTGTGCTCACAGTGTGGAGCCAGCTTAGGATTGTGTCTCTCCCTCTTCCTCTGCCCCTTCCCTGCTTGCACTCTCTCTCTCACAACATAAATAAATAAACTTAAGAAATAGAAGATCACTCCCTATAAATACATACTACATTAGCTATTTGCATGTATAACTGTTACTTATTTATTTTTTGAGAGAGAGAGAGAGCATGAGCACACAAGAAGGGGAGGGGCAGAGGGAGAGGGAGAGAGAGAATCTCAAGCAGTCTCCATGCCCAGTGCAATGCCAGAAGTGGGGGCAGTTATATTTCACAACGATGAGCTGAGCTGGACACTTAACCAACTGCACCACCCAGGCACCCCTGCATATATAACTTTGAATATATAGCTGAAAAACCAGGCTAGTTGGGGTGCCTAGTGTCGCAGTCAGTTAAGTGTCCAACTTTGGCTCAGGTCATGATCTCACAGTTCGTGAGTTTGAGCCCCGCATCCAGCTCTGTGCTGATAGCTCAGAGCCTGGAGCCTGCTTCAGATTCTATGTCTCCCTCTCTCTCTACCCCTTGCCCACTCACATTGTGTGTGTGTCTCTCTCTCTCAAAAATAAAACATTAAAAAAATTTTTTTAATAAATAAATAAAAGAAAAAACAGGCTAGTGAATGAATTACATATTTTGATGAAGATCATTAAGAAATTTTTAACCCTCACCCATTACATTGGACATTAATTGTATATGATGATATTGTGAGGTCTCCACAAAGTCTATAAAAATTTTGTTGTATACAATTGCCCTTTTTACAAATCCATGGAGACCAAAAATAAGTTAGTGTTTGACTTGGGCTAAAGGTGGAAATGGGATTAACGGCAGTTAGGCAGAGGGGTGTCCTGGGGGTGAAGCGGAAGCTCTGCAATGAGATTGTAGTAGTGGATGCACCACTTTGTAAACTTTTTAAACTGAATTGTACACTTACAACAGGAGGATTTTGTGGAATGTACATTATTTTTCAATGAAACTGTTTTTACAAAACCCCAAATTACCCTTTTCAGTTAAAAAGAATATTTATTCAAAATCCTCATATTACCAAAGAAAGTGTCCTATGAACATGCATCCTAAGTGCTGCCTGGCCTTCAATCAGAGAAGAATTTAAGAAAAAATAATTCCAGAGCAAATTTGAAGTGCCAAATCGATGACTTCACTGAAAATACAGTACATGTCAACTTTTAAGTAAATAAATAAAAGCACACCTACCTTCGCAATCAGTTGTGAAACATCTACTAATGTAGAGCATTGTTTTCAACTATATACGTACAATATGTTGTTAAAGTTCCTCTAGAATAAACTACTATTATCATTATAATTTTTACATACCTTGGAAAACAGCTAAAGCTGATGATATCTTGCTGTCTCAAAAGTTTTCAAAGCAAATGATCTGAATTAGTTCGTGTTTATATTGTGTGACCTGAATCCTACTGGCTAAAGCTGACCAAAACATGAGCAGAATTTAGAATTGGGTCTGAGAGAGCCAGGCAGTTTGCAGGTAGCTGGCATGTCAGTAGGCACGTTGAGGGGCTGTGGGGCAGCAATCTGCCACGTGGATAGAGAAGTGAAGAAAGATAATCTAAGAGACGAAATCTGACCTACAGAGCCCATGGAGAAGAGATCAGAACGGGGCACACTGCCTGACCTCTCAATGACCCCTCAGCTCCCAGAGTCCTTGGCCCTTTTCTGAGGTCCAGCTACATTGCTCCATATGGTTTCCAGAAGACACCGGGTTTTCTGTTTTCCATTACTTGCAACAAAAAAGTCTTAACTAAGACAGAAATGAAATTACGTGCATAGGAACACATCTGGGAAAGTAGTCACCAAAATGGCAACACCAGCTCCATCTGGGTGGTGGGATTGCTGGTAATGTTCATCTCCTTCCTGTGCTTGTATGAATGTTCTATAATTCAAAAGTTCTATAATTCACCCTGGGGCACCTGGGTGGCTTATGTGGTTAACGTGTCTGACTCTTGATTTCGACTCAAGTCTTCAGCTCAAGTTATGATCTCATGGTTCATAAGTTCGAGTCCTACATTGGGCTCTGTGCTGGCAGTGTGGAGTCGGCTTGAGCTTCTCTCTCTCTTCCTCTCTCTCTCTCTGCCCCTCCCCTGTTCACACTGTCTCTCAAAACACAAACAAATAAATAAAATTAACATTTTGTAATAAGGTTATTTTTTATTGTAGTAAAATACATATAACACAAAACTATCTGTAATCATGTGACAGTGAGAATTCAGTGGCATACAGTACATTCACAATGTGGTGCAACCATCACCACTATCTAGCTCCAGAACTTTTTCCTCATTCCAGAAGGAAACCTTGTCCTCATGGAGCAGCTGCTCCTCATTCTCCTTTCTCTCCCCAGGCCCAGGCAAAAGCTTCTGTCTCTACAGATTTGCCCATTCTAGAAGGTTACATTCATTTTTTTTAAGTTTAACATGCATAAAACAATAGCAGATCCCCTGAAGATTTGTGGCTCCCTTGCTAACCCACACTGAAATGCCTCCAGCATTCACAAGTACTGCTATGGAAATATCTGATCTCTTATAACATTACATTTGTATTAGGCAATAAATTTCAAATTTCTCTAATTAAAAAGCATAAAGTGAATGAATGTTACAGATAAGTTAGTTCAACCACTGATGTTTTCAAATGTATACATACCAAAATAAGAAAAATAATTTCCTAAACATAACGTTCCTGACTCTTTTTGGTATTTTTTAAATGTTTATTTATTTAATTTTGAGTGAGACAGAGTGCAAATGGGGGAAGGGCAGAGAGAGGGAGACACAGAATCCAAAGCAGGATCCAGGCACAGAGCCCAACTGCGGAGCTTGAACCCATGAACCATGAGATCATCACCTGAGCCGAAGTCCGATGCTCAACCAACTGAGCCATTCAGACACCCTCCTGACTTTTTGAATGATCTTTGTCCTTACTACCAATATTTATGTGGCTTTCATGGAGTGGAAGTGTGATGATTGATAGGCTTAATGGTATTGTCTTTTTTTCTGTATCTGGAGTTAAAAACTCTATGACAACATTTTTACTATTATTTAGAGATTCTAAGAATTTTCTCAGGTGTAGTAGATTAAGTGAAAGGACTATATAGGGCAATATATAAATTTCAATGGTAAAAATAAAGCTATTTCACAAAATTTACAATAAGAGACAAAATAAAAGAATAAAAGTATTTGACAAAATTTATAAGAAGTAAAACAAACCAAAACTTTAAAATAAAAATTAAACAGGCATGCCTGGGTAGCTCAGTTGGCTGAGTGTCCAACTTTGGCTCAGGTCATGATCTCGCGATTGGAGTTTGAGCCCCGCATGGGGCTCAGTACTGACAGCTCAGAGCCTGGAGTCTGCTTCGGATTCTGTGCCTCCCTCTCTCTCTGCCCTTCCCCTGCTTGTGCTCTCTCTCTGTCTCTCAAAAATAAATTTTAAAAACTTTAAAAAAAAATTTTAATAAAAAATAAAACAAAATAAAAATTACACCAAAGAACTTCATAAAGGGACCTGTCAATGATCAGACCTATTATATGACACTAATTCTTCTACTTCTACTAAGAGAATTTATAGATGTGAGTAGACACTACCACTAATTTAACTTTGAATGATGGTCTTCAAACTAGAAACTCTCAAAACTCTGATTAGCTACATACAGATGCAGTAGACAATTACTGGTTTTGAAAAAGATTCAGCAGCTATGCACTTCAACTTACAATGGCAAATCAGAAAATGTTAATTTATTTAAAAACAATCCAATGTTAAGAAACATTTATAAATGAAACTAGTACCTCCCTCGTGATTGACTCCATTTCCATAACTTTCTCATCAAACCAGACAGGAACTGGGAACTCCATTCCCTCCTCCCCCAGCCTCTGGTAACCTTCCTGTCTTTAAGAGTTTACCTATTCTATGTATATATTCTCATATAAGCATAATCAACCTTTTATTTGCTTATAACCAGAGTGGGGGTGGGGGGCGGAAACACTGTCTTCAACTTTGACTCCACTTTCCTTGATACCCAATGAATTTCCAAATCCTGTAGATCCAATCTCCAGCATGTCTTCTGAATTTATTCCCGCCTTTCTATTCCTGCTGCCAACTGCCCTAGTTCAAACCTTTCTTGTTTCCTCTCTCGCTATTATAAAACCCTTCTTCCCTGGCCCCCCTTCTTTAGCCTCCCTCTCTCAATCCTTTCTAAATTCCTAGAAGAAAGCTTCCTTAAGTATGAAACCAAGAGCTAAGGATATATGTATCTTTGAGTCTGTAGCATTTGGCATTGTGCCCAATACGTGGTAGGTTCTCAATCAATGTTTATTAAATCAAATGAAGTCGAGTAAACTAATTGCCCTTGAGGAGATGACAGTCTAATGGGAAGACCAAAACATAAATAACTTAAATCCAATGTGATTATCTAAAATTGAAGTGTGGTGCAAACTGTGCTAGAACAGATAAGGGATTGATTAATTCTACTTATAAAGATGGACATCCAGAAAGCCTCAAAGAAGAAAGGATATATTTGCTGGTACTAGAAGGATATTATAGAACACACTTGTAGGGGCGCCTGGGTGGCTCAGTCAGTTAAGCCTCCGACTTTAGCTCATGTCATGATCTCTCCATTCGTGGGTTCAAGCACTACGTCAGGCTGTGTGCTGATAACTCAGAGCCTGTAGCTTGCTTCTGATTCTGTGTCTCCCTCTCTCTCTTTGCCCCTCCCTGCTCATGCTCTGTCTCTCTTTCTCTCTCAAAAATAAATAAACATTAAA
This sequence comes from Panthera leo, assembly GCF_018350215.1. NCBI lineage: Eukaryota > Metazoa > Chordata > Mammalia > Carnivora > Felidae > Panthera > Panthera leo. The sequence continues at coordinate 30,414,092 of NC_056691.1, forward strand.
AACATTTAAAAAAAAAAAAAAAGAACACAGTTGTATATTTAGGGTGATTCCCACCCTACTCCACTCTCAGTAGATTGCAAACTCTTTGAGGATTTTATCCATCTTTGTCAATTACAAATGTAATCACTTATAACTTTAATTGACAAAACTGTGGGGATTTTTGTTTACTGTCTTCCTCCTAGATGGTAAACTCCATAAATATGAGGAACATGTCTTAGACACTGTTGTCATCCCAGCGCCTGGCACATAGTAAGTGCTTAGTCAATATTTATTGAATAAATAAATGAATTTTGCTAACCCTGCAGAAACTAGGAAGTGCTTTTTGTAATCTCATCTTCAGTTGGAGTCCTTTCTGATGCTTGAGAGGTAAATTAAATTGCTTTGATTCTCCAATTTCACAAGTTGTAGGAGGTCATAATTTTCCCTGAGTTCTTGAGACTGAGACTGGGCTGGGACTACTCCTTCTCTTGGCTGTCTGTCTCCCACATTCTGCCTTCCTCATGTGCAACACCCTGGCCTGGGCTAACGTACACCTCTACCTCTTTTTCAGTTATCACAACTCAAAAATGGAGTTTTTGAGCAATGGATACTAGGAGCTGGGGGAAGAGAGAATGGGAGGTTATTGTTGAATGGGTACAGAGATTCCCAGTGGGATAATGGGATATCCAGTGAGATAATGGAAGAGTTCAGCAGACGGATAGTGGTGAGGGTTGTACAATGTCCCAATATTAGCTGTCTCCCCAGAGGGGATTCTAGAGCCACATGGTAAAGTAATGACATTTTTTCTTTAAAAAAGTATTATTGAAGTACAGTTCACATATAATGTTATACTACTTTCAGGTATATAACACAGTATTTAATACATGGTTCTATATATTACTCCATGTTCACTATCTGTTACCATATGAGTAATAACATTTTCTTCACTTGGTCACATTGTATGTACTACTTTGAATTTTTAAAATATTTTTATTGATATTTTACTTGTTATTTTGTTCCCTCTGTTGCTATTGCTTTATTATTACAGGTAATATTTTATTTTATTTTATTTTAAAATCAACTTTAATGAGATATAATTGCACACTAAAAAATTCAGATTTGTGATTTTTGACATCTGCCTAACTACCCTCCCAATGAACAGAGCACATTTCCATCCTCCCAGAAACTTCTCTTGTGCCCCTTAGCTAGTTTCTAAATTGAAAGTAGTATAAGAGCAAAAGGTATACTACTTTGAATTTAGAGACTCTTTAGCTAAAGAGAAAATGTCCTAAAGATTTCTTACCAATAGATTTTGCCTTATCTTCAGCAATTCCCAAGTTTTCAATCTCCAGAGGACATCCTGCCTGGAAGATTTGGAGAGGGTTTGAGCAGCTGTCTTTGTGCCACATGGCTGGCCTGGAGCAACAGGTGGGAAAATGATCTAACATACTCCCGTGGCAAAAAAAAAAAAAAAAAAAAAAAAGTTCGGGGGAGAAGGAGGGAGGGAGATAAGAGAGTAGAAAAAAACAAACAAACATGGTTTAGAAAGGACAACGCAAATTGGCTATTGGTAACACACCCAGATACTTCTAAAGCCTAATCCAATGAAGCATCACAAATTCTGCAATTATCACCATCTTAACATTGATATTTTTGCTTTCTTTAAGCAAGGATATATATGTCTGAGAAACGATACCATCAGAATAATGTAATGTAAAATGTTGCCCGTAACTTCATGTAATATTCATGAATTCATGAATGTAATATTCATATTCATTTTGTATAGTGAGAATTTAAACTAATTTAGCATTATCATGATAGCCAAGGAATTTCATGATTAGAATTACAGAAAACTCAATGCCATTCTTGAAGTGTCCAATTGTGACCAGCCTTTTAATAAAGTAAAAATGCTTTTAGCCATAGATAAAGGACTAATCTATACATCCAAACTGACCCTTTGAGTGGAAATATTTCAGATAAATATGGATGGAGATCTAAATACAACTCTATCTATATTGATCTATCAATCTGTATCTTACATATGCACAATACATGGAGTATATGTTCTCAGTGCCCTGCCCATTTCCCCTCGTACTTATCATTTCAGCACACACCCCTTACTGAACTTTCATCTGCTACAACCTGCAGCTCTTAGCCTGAGAATTTACTCTCCTCCCTGGAATTCCCTTTTTATGCCAGGCTAGTATGTCAGAAGTGCTGGGGAATTGAATACTACTGTCTCCTCCTAGCACCTCTCCAACAATGAAGATATTTGGTATATACATATTCAGCTCCTCTCTGGTGAGATGACTCAGGAGTATGATCTACACTGGTTCCCAGTATTTCCCCAGTGAGATTCAGTTTCATTTGCTCACAGTGTTAATTTGCTTCCCTGAAAAGGCAGACTTTACTGACTGCCTTCCCTTCCTTGTTTCACTTCCCCACTCTCCAGCCAGTGGTTTCTTCTCTTCCCAAATAAACTTGTACTCAGATCCATCTCAGGATCTACTCTGGCAAACCAAAGATGGCAAGCTATGAAGTCCTTTATGCAGATGTATATGTATGCATAGAAGATAATATGAAATATTGAGCATTGGGGAGATGGAATTAGGATATTGCTTTTCTTCTTTTTGCTTATCTCTATTTACTAATTTTCCTTTAGTGATCACATTATTCATATCATTTATTTTTTTATTGAGCTAAAATACACATGATATTAAGTTTATAATTTTTACCATTTGAAAGTATACAATTCAGGAATTTATAATAAATTCATAATGTTGTGCAACCAGTGCTACTATCAATGTCCAGAACATTTCCATCCCCTCAAAGGAAACCCCACAGTTTCCAATTCTTCTCTTCTCCAGTCTCTTGGGAACCACTAATCTACTTTCTCTGTGGATTTGCCTATTCTGGGCTTTTCAAATAAATGGATTAATACTACATGTGACTTATTGTGTCTGGCTTCTTTCACTTAGTATCTTGTTTTCAAGTCTCACCCATTTATCAGTTGATGAATATTTGGGTTATTTCCACCTTTGGGCTATTATTAATAATGCTGCTATGAACATTCATGTATGTTTTTGTGTCTATATGTGTTTTCAGTTCTCTTGGGCATATACCTAACAGGGAATTGTTGGGTCATATGGTAACTCTATATTTAACTTTTTGGGAACTGCCAAATGGTTACCCTCAGTGGCTATACCATTTTACATTCCCACTAACAGTGTATGAGGGTTCCAATTTCTTCACATCCTCCAATGTTATTTTCCTTTAAAAATTATAGCCATTGTGTCTCATTATAGCCACGGTATCTCACTGTGGCTTTCATTCATACTCCCTTAATGATTAATGATATTACTATCTTTTTATGTGCGTATTGCCCATTTGTGTCTTGTCTTGAGGGAAATGCCTATTGAAATACTTTGCCTAGTTTTAATTGAACTTTGTATCTTTTTATTGGTGAGTTGTAACAGTTCCTTATAAATTCTGAATGTCCTTCAGCTACATGATTGGAAAATATTTTCTCCCATTCTGTGCATCCTTTCAGTCTCTGTATAGTGTCTTTTGATACACAAAAGTTTGTAATTTTGATGAAGTCAATTGGCTTGTTCCTTTGGTGTTGTAGTCAAGAAGTTACTCACTAACCATAGCTTTTTATATCATTTTTTAAAAGTATTTTACACACCTAGTTCTTATATCTTGGCTTCTAATATAAATCTTCAATATTAAGAACCATGCTTCCTTGGAGAAATGGTTGATACTGATAAGACTGGTGCAAGACTAAGATGAGCCTGAAGCATCTTGTAGTGCCAGAAAGTTAGAAAAGTGCTAAAAAAAGATAAATAAAAAAATGAAAACCAAAAAAATCCCTACATTGATATGTGTATGTCAAAGGGACAGAAGAGTAAGTGGAAGAGTTTTCAGTTGTCAAAACTGGAGTGATTTGAGCAACAAAATAAGTTGTATAGTATTATATAGTATAAGAGTATACATATAGTATAAAATAAATATCTATGAGTCCATATTATGTAAAAAAAACTGATTAAATTAATAATGGGGGAGAAGAGACAAATCTTCTATGCAGAACACTTCCAAATAAGAGTGCAGTGTGGAAATGGGAGATCAAAGAGTAACTCAAGAAACACAACAAAGCCTACTTCAGCAGGGGACAAAGTTCAGTATCAACAGTAATAAATCATGTTGATAGTATGTATCCTGATGATGTAATGAAAATGGCACTTTGCCTCTGTGATCTTCCTCCTACAAATCCATATCCTACTCTAGCCATGGGGAAAATATCAGAAAAATTCCACTAGAAGGACATCCTATAATATATCTCCAGAATGCCTCAAAAATGTCACAGTCATAAAACACACACACACACACACACACACACACACACACACACACACAATCTGAGAAACTGTCACAGCCAAGAAAAGCCAAGTTTCCTTGACATAACAATTAAATGTAATGTAGTATCCTGGGTAGATTCATGCATAGAAAAGGACATTAGATAAAAACTAAGGAGATCTGAATAAACTATAGGCTTTAGTTAACAATAATGTATATAATATAATGTATATATAATGTACCCTATATTATAATATTATATATTATATTGTAATATATCTAATATATTTCCCTGATGATGAGTGATGTTGAGCATTTTCTCATCTGTTTGTTAGCCATCTGGATGTCTTCTTTGGAAAAGTGTCTATTCATGTCTTTTGCCTATTTCTTCACTGGATTATTTGTGTTTTGGGTGTTGAGTTTGATAAGTTCTTTATAGGTTTTAGATACCAACCCTTTATTTGATATGTCATTTGCAAATATCTTCTCCCATTCTGTTGGTTGCCTTTTAGTTTTGTTGATTATTTCCTTCTCCATGCAGAAGCTTTATATCTTGATGAGGTCCCAATAGTTCATTTTTGAAGAAATGTTGAGTAAGAAGTTTCTGTGGCCAAGGTCGAAGACGTTTTTGCCTGCTTTCTCCTCTAGGATTTTGATGGCTTCCTGTCTTACATTGAGGTCTTTCATCCATTTTGAGTTTATTTTTGTGTATGGTGTAAGAAAGTGGTCCAGGTTAATTATTTTGCATGTTGTTGTCCAGTTCTCCCAATACCATTTGTTGAAGAGACTGTCTTTATTCCATTGGATATTCTTTCCTGCTTTGTCAAAGATTAGTTGGCCATACATTTGTGGGTCCATTTCTGGGTTCTCTATTTTGTTCCAATGATCTGTGTGTCTGTTTTTGTGCCAGTTACCATACTGTCTGGATGATTATAGCTTTGTAATACAGCTTGAAGTCCAGAATTATGATGCCTCCAACCTTGGTTTTCTTTTTTCAGGATTGCTTTGGCTATTCAGGATCTTTTCTGGTTCCATACAAATTTTAAGATTGTATGTTCTAGCTCTGTGAAGAATGTTGGTGTTATTTTGATAGGGATTGCATTGAATATGTAGATTGCTTTGGGTAGTATTGACATTTTAACAATATTTGTTCTTCCTATCCAGGAGCATGGAATGTTTTTCCATTTTTTTGTGTCTTCTTCAATTTCTTTCATAGGTTTTCTATAATCTTCAGTGTTTAGATTTTTCACCTGTTTGGTTAGGTTTATTCCTAGGTATTTTATGGTTTTTGGTGTAATTGTAGATGAGATTGATTCCTTTATTTCTCTTTCTGTTGCTTCATTATTGGTGTATAGGAATGCAACCAATTTCTGTGCAATGATTTTATATCCTGCTGAATTCATGGGTCAGTTTAGCAGGGTTTTTTGGTGGAATCTTTTGGGTTTTCCACATAGAATATCATGTCATCTGTGAAGAGTGAAAGTTTGACTTCCTTCTTCTTGATTTAGATGACTTTTATCTCTTTGTGTTGCCTGATTGCTGAAGCTAGGACTTCCAGCATTAAGTTGAGTAACAGTGGTGAAAGTAGACATCCTTGTCATGTTCCTGACCTTAGGGGGAAGCTCTCAGTTTTTCTCCATTGAGGATGATACTACCAGTGGATCCTTCAGATATCTTGAGGTATGATCCTTATATCCCTACTTTCTTGGGGGTTTTTATCAAGAAAGGGTTTTATCAAGAAAGGCAGCATATGGATGGGTCTTATTTTTTTTTAATCCATTCTGATACCCTTGTCTTTTTATTGCAGCATTTAATCCATTTACATTCACAGTGATTACTGAAGGATATGAATTTAGTGCCATTGTGTTACCTATAGAGTTGGTGTTTCTAATGAAAACTGGAAGTTCAACAAAACTAAGAGCTGGTTCTTTGAAAGAATTAATAAAATTGATAAACTCCTAGCAGGGACTTTTCAAAAAGATATGAGAAAAGACCCAAGTAGATAAAATCAGGAAATAAAGAGGAGAGATCACAACCAACACCACAGAACTACAAACAATTGGGGCGCCTGGGTGGCTCAGTCGGTTAAGCGTCAGACTTCAGCTCAGGTCATGATCTCACAGTCTGTGAGTTCGAGCCCCATGTCAGGCTCTGTGTTGACAGCTCAGAACCTGGAGCCTGCTTCAGATTCTGTGTCTCCCTCTCTCTCTGCCCCTCCCGTGCTCATGCTCTGTCTCTCTCTGTCTCAAAAATAAATAAAAACATTAAAAAAAAAAGAAATGCAAACAATTGTAAGAGAATACTGTGAAAAAATTATATGCCAAAAAAACTGAGGAATCTGGAACAAATGGACAAATTTCAAGAAACTTAAAACCTACCAAAACCGAAGCAGGAAGAAATAGAAAATTGGAACAGACCCATAACCAGCAAAGAAACTGAATCAGTAATCAAAAATCTCCCAACAAACAAAAGTCCTGGTCCAGATGGCTTCCCAGGGGAATTCTGACCATATTGTTTTTAATTTAAATTTTAGTTAGTTAGCATGCAGTGCAATATTGGTTTTAGGAGTAGAATTGAATGATTCATCACTTACATACAACAGCCAGTGCTCATCATAATAAGTACCCTCCTTAATACCCATCACCCTTCTAGCCCATCCCCCTCCACCTCCCTCCATCAACCCTCAGTTTGTTCTCTGTATTTAAGAGTCTCTTATGGTTTGCCTCCCTCTCTCCTCTTCCCCCCTTTCCCATGTGTTCATCTGTTTTGTTTCTTAAATTCCACATATGAGTGAAATATATGGTATTTGTTTTTCTCTGATTGAATTATTTTTCTTAGCATAATACACTCTATCTCCATCCATGCCATTGCAAATGGCAAGGTTTCATTCTTTTTTATGGCTGAGTAATATTCCATTGTATCTGTATACCACTTCTTCTTTATCCATTCATCAGTGGATGGACATATGGGCTCTCTCCATAGTTTGGTTATTGTGTATAATGTTTCTATAAACATCAGGATACATGTACCCCTTCAAATCTGTATTTTTGAATCCTTTGGGTAAATACCAAGTAGTGTGATTGCTGGATCACAGGGTAGTTCTATTTTCAGTTCTTTGAGAAAACTCCATACTGTTCTCCAGAGTGGCTGCACCATTTTGCATTCCAGTTTGCACCAGCAGTGCAAGAGGGTTCCCCTTTTTCCACATCCCCGCCAACACTGGTTCTTTCTTGTGTTGTTAATTTTAGCCATTCTGACAGGTGTGAGGTGGTATCCCATTACTGAGTGTTGATGGGGATGGAGGGTTAGGGGGTGGGGAAAAAGGGTGATGGGCATTGAGGAGGGCACTTGTTGGGATGAGCACTGGCTATTGTACGTAAGTAATGAATCATGTGAATCTATTGCTGAAGCCAAGACTACACTGCATGTTAGGTAACTTGACAATAAATTTTAAAAAAAAAAAGGACAAAAAAAAAAAAGAAGAAGGAGGGGGAGGAGAAAAGAAACAAAAGGAAAAGAAAAGAAAAAGAAGGAACCAAGAGCTATTTCTTTAAAAAGATAAACAAAATTGATAAACCCTTAGCCTTTGCCAGACTCCTGAAGAAAAAAAGAGAAAGGACACAAATAAAATCAGAAATGACTAAGGAAAAGTAACAACTGACACCACAGTAATACAGATTATGAGACTGCTATGAAAAATTATATGCCAACAAATTAGACAACCTAGAAGAAGCGGATAGTTTCCAAGAAACATACAATCTTCCAAAACTGAATCAGGAAGAAATAGAAATTATAAACAGACAAATTACCAGTAATGAAATTGAACCAATAATTAATTTACTATCAATAAAATGAAATCCAGGACCAGATGGATTCACAGGTGAATCATACCAAACATTTCAAGAAGAATTAATGCCTATTCTCTTCAAACTATTCCAAAAAATAGATGAGAAAAGAAAGCATCTATGTACATTTTACAAGTCCAGCATTACCTTCATACCAAAACCAGATGAAGACACCACACACACAAAAAGAAAACAACAGACCAATATCCCTGACCAACAAAGAAGCAGAAGTCCTCACCAAACTATTAGCAAATTGAATTCAACAACACATTAAAAGAATCGTTCACCACAATCAACTGGGAATTATACCAGGGATGCAAGGACAGTTCAATTTTACAAATCAATCAACACAATACACCACATCAACAAAATGAAAGATAAAAATCAAATGACCATCTCAATAGATACAGAAAAGCATTTGACAATATTCAGCATCGATTTATGATAAAAATTCTCAACAAAGCGACTTTAGAGGAAATATATCTCAACATAATAGAGGCCGTATATGAAAATTCCGCAATTAACATCATGCTTAATGGTAAAAAACTGAGAGCTTTCCCTCTAAGATCAGGAACAAGACAAATATATCTATTCTCACCACTTTTATTCAACATAGTACTGGAAGTCCTAGCCACAGCAACCAGAAAATAAAAAGAAATAAGAGCCATCCATATTGGTAAGGAAGAAGTTAAAATGTTACTATTTGCAAATAAGATGCTATACATAGAAAACTCTAATGACTCCACCAAAAAACAGAAGTAATAAATGAATTAAGTAAAGCTGTAGGATACAAAATCAGTAGCATTTGTATACACTAATAATGAAGTAACAGAAAGAGAAATTAAGAAAACAATGCCATTTCAGTTGCACCAAAAGAATAAAATACTTAGGAATAAACTTAACCAAGGAGGTGAAAGACCTGTAATCTGAAAACTATAAAATATTGATAAAAGGAATTAAACATGACACAAACAAATGGAAAGGTATTCCATGTTCATGGATTCTAAGAATTAGTGTTGTTAAAATGTCCATACTACCCAAAGTAATCTACAGGTTCAATGCAATCACTATCAAGATACCAACAGCATTTTTCACAGAACTAGAACAAATAATACTAAAATTTAAGTGGGACCACAAAAGACCCTGAATAGTCAAAGCAGTCTTGAGAAAGAAGAACAAACTGGAGGTATCACAATTCCATATATCAAGATATACTACAAAGCTGAAATAACCAAAACAGTTTTGACACATGCAAAAAAAAAAAAAAAATAGACACATAGATCAACAGAACAGAATAGAGCCCAGAAATAAACCCATGATTTTATGGTCAATTAATCTATGACAAAGGAGGCAAGAATATACAATGGGGGAAAAGACAGCTTCTTCAATAAATGGTGCTGGGAAAACTGGATATCTACATGCAATAAAATAAAACAGGACCACTTTCTTATGCCAAAATATATAAAATACAAAAAAAATCCTCAAAATGGATTAAAGACCTAATTGTGAGACCTTAAACCATAAAATTCCTAGAAGAAAATACAGACAGTAATTTCTTTGACATCAGCTGTAGAGACATTTTTCTATATATGTCTTCTAAAGCAAATAAAACAAAAGCAAAATTAAACTATTGAGACTACCTCAAAATAAAAATCTTTCATACAATGAAGGAAATCATCACAAAACTAAAAGGCAACCTACTCAATGGGACAAGATATTTGCAAATGACATATCTGATAAGGGGTTAATATCCAAAATATGTAAAGAACTTATACGACTCAACAACATCCAATTAAATGAGCAGAGAATATTAATAGATATTTTCCCAAATAAGACATACAGATGGTCAGTAGACACATGAAAAGATGCTCAGTATCACTCATCATCAGGAAAATGCAAATTAAAACCACAATATCATTTTATCCCTATCAGAATGGCTAAAATCAAAAAGACAAGAAATAACAAGTATTGGCACTGATATGAAGAAAAAGGAACACTCATGCACTGTTGGTGACAATGTAAACTGGTACAGTCACTGTGGAAAACAGTTTGGAGTTCCCTCCAAAGATTAAAAGAAGGGCTACCAAATAATCCAATAACTTTACTACTAGTTATTTACACAAAGAAAAAAAAATACTCATTTGAAAAGATATATACCCCTATGTCTATTGCAAAATTATTTACAATAGCTGAGATATAAAAGCTGTCTGAATGTCCATCGATAAATGACTGAATAAAGATGTAGTATATATGTAAAATGGAATATTACCCAGCCATAATAAGAATGAAATCTTTCCATTTGGCACATCATAGATAGACCTAGAGGGTATAATGCTTAGTGAAATAAGTCTGTCAGAGAAAGACAAATACTATATGATTTCATTCATATGTGGAATTTAAGAAACAAAACAAACAAACATAACAAGAGATAAACAAAAAACAGACTCAAATACAGAGAACAAATTAGTGGCTTCCAGAGAAGAGGTGGGGGGGGGGATGGGTGAAATAGGCGAAGGGGATTAAGAATATACTTATCCTGATGAGCACTGAATAATGTATAGAAGAACTACTGAATCACTGTATTTTACACTCAAAACTAATATAACACTGTCTGTTAATTATACTTCAGTTAAATAAAAATTGGGAGCACTTGGGTGGCTCAGTCAGTTAAGCATCTGATTCTGGATTTCAGCTCAGGTCATGATCTCCCAGTTGTGGCATCAAGCCCCATATCAAGCTCTGTCCTAAGTGTGGAGCTGGCTTGGGATTCTCTCTCTCCCTCTCTCTCTGCCCCTCCCTGCTCACATGCACTCTCTATCTCAAAATAAATAGACTTTAAAAATTAATTAATTAATTAGTTAATTAATTAAATTGTAGAAGGAAACACAGGCAGTAATTTCTTTGGCTTCAGCCATAGAAATATTTTTCTAGGTATGTCTCCTCAGGCAAGGGAAAGAGAAATGAAATAAATAAGTGGGATACATCAAAATAAAAAGCTTTTGTCAACAAAACAAAAAGGTAACTTACTGAATAGAAGATATTTGCAAATGATCTCTTTGATAAGGGGTTAATATCCAAAATATATAAAAAATTTATGTAACTCAATGTAAAGAAATAATCCAACTAAAAAAAAATAGGTGGAAGATCTGACTAGGCATTTTTCCAAAGAAGTCATGTAGATGGCCAATAGACACATCACTTGTCATTAGAGAAATGGAAGTCAAAACCGGAACGAGATATCACCTCACACCTGTCAGAATGGCTAAAATCAAAAAGACAAGAAATAACAATTGTTGGCAAAGATGTGGAGAAAATTGGTACAGCCACTGTGGAAAACAGTATGAAGTTTCCTCAAAAAATTAAATACAGAAATACCATATGATCTGAAAATTTCATTATTCAGTATTTATCCAAAGAAAATGAAAACACTAATTTGAAAATATATATTCACCCCTATATTTATTGCAACATTATTTCCAATAGTCAAGACATGGAAGCAACTTCATTGATAGGCGAATGGATCAAAAAGATTGGTATAATGGAATATTACACAGCCATAAAAAAGAATGAGAGCTGGCCATTTGGGACAGCATGGATAGATGTAGAGAGTATTATGATAAGTGAAATAAATCAGACTGAGAAGACAAATACCATATTATTTCACTCATATGTGGAATATAAAAAGAATAAAACAAATGAATAAACAAAGCAGAATTAGATCTATCAATACAAAGAACAAACTAATGGTTGTTTGTTGATGAGAGAAAGGGGTTGGGGGGGTAGGGAAAATGGATGGAATGAAGGGGAGTGTGAGATACAAGCTTCCAGTTATGGAATAAATAAGTCACAAGAATAAAGGGCACATCACAGGGAATAGGGTCAGTGATATTTTAATAGCACTATATGGTAAGAGATGGTAGCTACACTTGTGGTTAGCATAGTATAACATATAAAGAAGTTGAATCACAATGTCGTACACCTGAAACATGTAATATTGTGTGTCAACTACATTCAAATTTAAAATTTTTTAGTAAAATTTCCCAAAAGTGAAAAAAAATCTTGAAAATAGCAAGAGAGATATAAATCATTATGTACACATGAGCCTCAATAACATCAATAGCTGATTTCTCATCAGAAACCGTGGAAATCAGAAGGCAGTGGGATGATATATTCTTATCATCTTATCATCTTAAAAAAATTGTCCCCTGCCAAGTTGTTTTCCAGTGTAATTATATAATTTTACATTCCCACCATAAGTTTATGAGTTGTAATTTCTCCACATTCTTGCCAACCTGGTAGTCAGTCCTTTTCATTTTTGTCAGTCATTTTACTGCATGTATAATGTTATCCCATTGTGATTTTAATTTGCATTTTCTTAATGACTAATTATGTTCAGCATCTATGTGCTTATTTGATCTAAGCACATAGATCTTTGGTGAAGTGTCTTCACATCTTTTGCCCAGTTTGTCTTAGTTTTCTTATTATTTAGTTTTGAGAGTTCTTTATGTATACTGTATACAAGTCCATTATCAGATGTGTGATTTGTAATATTTTCTTCTCATCTCTCTTTTTTTATTGAGATATAATTGACATATATTAGTTTCAGGTATATAATATAATAATTCAATATTTCTATATATATTGCAAAATTGTCACAGTAAGTCTACTATCTGTCACCATGCATAGTGACAAATTGTTTCTTGTGATGAGAAATTTTAAGACCTAGTCTCTTAGCGAATTAAAATTTTTTTTCTTAGCAAATTTTAAATATGCAAAATAATATTTTTAACTATAGTCACCATGCTATACATTACATCCCTGGGATTGATTTATTTTATAACTGGAAATTTGTACATTTTGACCCCTTCACCCGTTTTGCCTATCCTCTACCTTCTTCTCTGGCAACTACCAGTCTGTTCTCTATATCTATGAACTCAGATTCTGTTTTGTTTCATTTTGTGGGGGTGTTTGGGGATTTTTTGTTTTTGTTTTGGATTCTAAATGGAAGTAAGATCATGTGGTATTTGTTTTTCTCTGTCTGATTTATTTCATTTAGCATAATGCCCTCAACTTCCATCTATGTTGTCACAAATGGCAAGATTTCCTTCTTTTTATTGCTGAATAATGCTCTATTGTATATGTACAGTATATCTTTTATCGATTGATCCATCAGTGGATGATTAGGTTGTTTCCATATCCTGGTTATTGTATGCTGCAATGAACATTAAGGTGCAGATATCTTTTCAAGTTAGTGTTCTCATTTTTTTTCAGATTAATACCCAGAATTGGAATTGTTGGATCATATGGTAGTTCTTTTAATTTTTTGAGGATATCCATACTGTTTTCCACAGTGGCTACACTAATTTACATTCCTACCAACAGTGCACAAGGATTCCTGTTTTCTTTACATCCTTACCAGTACTTGTTATTTCTTGTCTTTTTGATAATAGCCATTCTCATTACACCTCATCACAATGAGATGATATCTTATTGTGGTTTTGGTTTATATTATATTTTCCCCCAATGATTAATGATGCTGAGCACCTATTCATGTACTTATTGGGTACCTGTGGGTCTACTTTGGAAAAATGTCTATTCAGATCTTCTGCCCATTTTTAAATCAGATTGTTTATTTTATTTTATTTTATTTTTTGCTATTGAGTTTTAGTTCTTTATATATTTTGTATATTAACACCTTAACAGATATATAATTTACAAATATTTTCTCCAATTCAGTAGTTTGCCTTTTTGTTTTGCTGGTGGTTTCCTTTGCTTTGTAGAAGTGTTTCGGTTTAATGTAATCCCATTTTTAAAATTCTTGCTTCTGTTGCCTTTGCTTTTGGTTTCAAATCCAAAACATCATTGCCAACACCAATGTCAAGGAGGTTACCACTAACATTTTCTTCTACGAGTTTTATGGTTTCAGCTCTTATGTTCAAGTCTTTAATTCCCTTTAGTTAATTTTTGTATATGATGTAAATTTTACTCTTTTCATTCTTCTGCATGTGGTTGTCTAGTTTTCCAACACTATTTATTGAAAGACTGTCTTTCCCTGTTGTATAGTCTTGGCTCCTTTGTTGTAAATTAACTGACAATATATGCATGAGTTTACTTCTGGGCTGTCTATTCTGTTCTCTTGATCTATGTGTCTGTTTTCACACCAATATCATCCTGTTTTGATTACTATAGCATCTAATACAGTTTGAAATCAGGTAGTGTGATGCCTCCAGTTCTCATCTCTTAACAGTATATTTTGCAAGAGTTCTTAATTTTTATTAAGTCCAACTTATCAATTTGCTTTTTTTTAAGACTTTTTAAAAAGTTTTAAGTAAACTTTTTACTCTATACCCAACATGAGGCTGAAACTCACAACCCTGAGATCAAGAGTTGCATGCTGTACTGACTGAGTCAGTCAGATACCAATTTTTTAAATGAATTATGCTTTTGGTGTTATATCTAAAACATCTTTACCTAAACTATGGGCACAAATATTTTGTTTCACTTTTATCTAGAAATTTCATTGATATTATCTATTGACCTACTAACTTTTTATTTCATTGATCTCTGCCTTAATCTTTATTATTCCCTTTTTTCTGCTTATTTTGGGTTTCATTTGTTCTTCTTTTTCTAGTTTCTTAAGGTGGAAACAGAAGTTATGCAGGTCCAGTCCCCAAATTTAGAAATGCAAAGCTTAGATTTTGATACTCTACTGAGACTAGTTCTACTACTAACAATATTCTCTCTCTCTCTCTCTCTCTCTCTCTCTCTCTCTCTTTCTCTGTGTGTGTGTGTGTGTGTGTGTGTGTGTGTGTGTGTACCAAGTAATGACACCTCTTGCTCATTTCTATTCTTTATGTTTTCTTGTGAAAGGACAGAAAAGATGTATTTCAGAGAGATAAGAATAGTATATCTCTTTGCAAGTCTGCTTGATAACACACAGGTCTTATTATTTAGGAATTTTTTGCTTATCATTCATCAGTTACTGGACATTTGAGTTGTTTCTACTTTTTTTTAATTTTTTTTTTAACATTTATTCATTTTTTGAGAGACAGAGAGAGAGAGAGCACAAGCAGGGGAGGGGCAGAGAGAGGGGGAGACACAGAATCCGAAGCAGACTCCAGGCTGTCAGCACAGAGCCCGATGCGGGGCCCGAACTCACAAAACACGAGATCATGACCTGAGCCGAAGTGGGACGCTTAACCGACTGAGCCACCCAGGCACCCCGAGTTGTTTCTACTTTTTGACTATTAGAAATAATGCTATGAACATTTGCACAAGTTTTTGTGCAAATATCTGTTTTCAATTCTCTTGGTTATATGACTAGGCATGGAATTGCTGGGTCACATGGTAATTCTATGCTTAAATGTTTTAGGAACTACCGAACTGTTTTCCACAGATGCTGCACCATTTTACATTTCCACCAGCAGTATATGAACATCCCAATTTTTTCATAGCCTCACCAACACTTTTTCCTTTTTTTAATTATAGCCATACTAGTAGGTATGATATGATGTCTCACTGTGGTTTTAATTTGCATTTCTCTGATGACTAATGACATTGAGCATCTCTTCATGTACTTATCAACCACTTCTATGTCAGCTAGGGACACCATATTTCTTAATCAGTAAAATTAGGTCTCTTCTTTGGCATACATTAAGTAGTAAAGTGTCGAGTGCTGAAATAACCCTTACAGTAACTTCAGAACCAGTAACACATTTTTTGCTGAGACAGAAGTCAGAAAAGGCTACACAGTTCATGTTTTAGTTGGTAGAAACAAAGACCTATTACAAAGAGAATAATTATTATATTGAAGTGTCTTGAAGCTTCCTGCAATTAAATCATGTATTAGTTCAGCAAAAGCCTGTTGTGGGTTAGAGAGTGAACACAAATAGTTCAGGTTTAGGGAGCTGGCATCAGCACTAGACTAACTGAGGTAGGATTGGTGGAAGCCTTATAGAATCAGCTCCTTTAAGGACAATGCAATATGCAACCAGAGTAAAAACAGGAAGTTGGATGTATTAAGCCAGCTACCCTTGAGAGGAAAGCCAACTGGAAAACCAACTTATAATATGTGTGTGTCTTTGTGTGTGTATGTGTTGTTCACGCATTAATTTGTTCATACCTGAGCGGGAAAAACTCACTTCTGTGTTTCTCCTTTACTGTCACACTACTACACACTCACAACACTTCCGACACTAGATGTGGTTTTTTTTCCCTACATCAAGCAATTCCATGACACCAGCTGAGTGTTCTACAATTTAATGCAATTCTGACACTATCTACACAGAGGTAGCATCAGATCCCACAAGTTAAGGGCCTACAAGATTGCCCTACCCTATGCCCCACTAAAGACACCAACATCAAGTCCAAGTTTTCACCCACGCTTTTGACTAATCAGCTATAGATCATAGGTTCCTGTGAGCCCTTCCTTGGGTTTAATTAATTTGCTAGAGCAGCTCACAGAACTTAGGAAAACAGTTTGCTTACTGTTTACCAATAAAGGATACTGATAAACATCCAGATGGAAGAGATGTGTAGAGGACGGTGTGTGGGAAGGGGCCCAGAGCTTCCATGCCTTCTCCCTATACACTACTCTCCTACCAAACCCACATGTTCACCAACCTGGAAGTCCCAAACCCCACTGGAATTTTTATGGAGGCTGCATTACATGGGCATGATCAATCGTTAACTCCATTTCCAGCCCTTCCCCTCTCTCTCTAGAGAATGAGGAGTGGAGCTGAAAATTCCAAGCTCCTTATCATAGCTTAGTCTTTCTGGTGACCAGCCTCCATCAAGGAGCCCACCAAGTCACCTCATTAGAACAAAAGACACTGCTATCACCCAGGAAATCCCAAAGGATTTAAGAGCTGTGCATCAGAAACTAGGAACAGAGATAGATATATAGATATCTAATATATATATATATTTTTATTTTACAATACTTCACTCAAAACAATTATCTCAGGTGGGCTACAGAAGTCAATGAGTAAGGAGATAGATAGATAGATAGATAGATCTCACATCTTCTTAATCCATTCATCAATCGGTGGACATTTGGGCTCTTTCCATAATTGGGCTATTATTGATAGTACCGCTATAAACCATGGGGTGCATGTGCCCCTTTGAATCAGCATTTTTGTATCCTTTGTATATATACCTAGTAGTGCAATTGCTGGGTCATAGGGTAGCTCTATTTTTAATTTTTTGAGGAACCTCTATACTGTTCTCCAGAGTGGCTATACCAGTTTGCATTCCCACCAACAGTGAACAAGGATTCTCCTTTCTCCACATCCCCACCAATATCTGTTGTTTCCTGAGTTGTTCATTTTAGCCATTCTGACAGGTGTGAGGGAATGTTTTGTTGCAGTTTTGATTCATGATATTGAGTGATGATGACTGATACTGAGCATCTTTTCATGTGTCTGTTAGCCATCTGGATGTCTTCTTTGGAAAAGTATCTGTTCATATATTTTGCCCATTTCTTCACTGGATTATTTGTTTTTTAGGTGTTGAGTTTCATAAGTTCTTTATAGATTTTGGATGCTAATCCTTTATTTGATATGTCTTTGCAAATATCTTCTCCCATTCCATCAGTTGCCTTTTAGTTTTGTTGATTGTTTACTGTGCAGAGCTTTTTATCTTGATGAGGTCCCCATAGTTCATTTTTGCTTTTGTTTCCCTCGCCTCTGAAGACATGTCTAGTAAGAAGTCATTGCAGCTGAAGTCAAAGAGGTTTTTGCTTATTTTCTCCTCTAGGATTTTTATGGTTTCCTATCTCACATTTACATCTTTCATCCATTTTTAATTTATTTTTGTGCATGGTGTAATAAAGTAGTTCAGTTTCATTCTTCTGCATGTCACAGTCCAGTTCTCCCAATACCATTTGCTGAAGAGACTGGTTTTTTTTCCCCAAATACTCTTTCTTGCTTTGTTGAAGATTAGTTGGCCATACATTTGTGGGTCCATTTCTGGGTTATCTATTCTGTTCCATTGATCTATGTGTCTGTTCTTGTGCCAGTACCATACTGTCCTGATAATGACAGCTTTGTAATACAGCTTGAAGTCCGGAATTGTGATGCCTCTGGCTTTGATTTTCTTTTTCAACATTACTTTGGCTCTTTGGGGTCTTCTCTGGTTCCATACAAATTTTAGAATTGTTTGTTATAGCTCTGTGAAGAATGCTGGTGTTGTTTTGGTAGGGATTGCAGTCAATATGTAGATTGCTTTGGATAGCTATGGCAGAACATGTTAGATGTTTAGCATACCATTTCTTCTTCCTCCTGGGCATACAGCAATCTACCTTTCTAAGCCTTTGTAGTTAGGTGTGGCCATGTGACTAAGCTCCTGGGAACAAATGTGGACAGAGGTATGGACCCCATTTAGGCCTGGCCCATGAAAAATTCCCACACTCATTCTTGACTTTCTTTCCCATCCTGGCTGAGGCAGCCAAGCATACTTACTTGGAAACTGTGTTTTGAAAGGACAGATCTCCTAAGATGGGAAAAGTCTTGATCCTTGAGTCACTGCTTGGAGGAAGACCACCTCCAATTAGGAACACCCATTGTAGACTTTAAGTGAGAGAGAAATAATCTTTTATGTTGCTAAACACTGAAGTTACAGCAGCAAGTTTTACCTTAACAAAGAGCCATTTTTTAAAGCATTATTTACTGAAAAATGTGTCCCTTCATTACTGACTTGAGATGCTTTTACTTCATCATAGAATAGTATTGCAGTTAAAAGCACAGCCATGGTGGTGTGCCAGGGTGGTTCAGTTGGTTGAGGGTCTGACTCTTGATTTCAGCTCAGGTCATGATCTCAGGGTTGTAGAATGAAGCCCCACATTGGGCTCCACACTGAGCATGGAGCCTGCTTAAGATTCTCTCTCTCTCCCTCTGCCTCTCTCCCCCACTTACTCTCTCTCTCTCTCTCTCAAAAAAAAAGAGTAAAAATTTAAAAAAAGAGCACAGCCAAGGCCTTGTTTTCTGAACATGGGCCTTGTACATAATCTAAGTTTCCCCGTAAGTAAATTGAAGTCAAAGAGAGTATGGTATATAATGAGCTCTCAATAAATGTTAGTTGTTCTTGATATTATAATTGTTATATGCTAAATCCCACTAAATATGTGTCTATTCTATTCCATGATATATTTGTCCATTCCCTGTTTGTTTATTGTGTCCTATGTCTTTCCTTGGGATTAACTTTTCATTTTTCTGGACTTAGTGCTTCTTGTAGACCTGGGAAGCTAGGCTTCTGCCATGGGACCCCAGGCTTATAGGGCCCTGTCATGGCTCTTGGCTGGTGAAGAGTGTGTGAAATATGTGAAGAGCCCATAAGGACTACCCAGAGCCCATGTCCACACCCTCAAGATCATGTTCTAAGTACCTGAGATTTCAGAATTTCCTGCCCACATGGCCCCAAGGCCACTTCCAGGACCTGTGCGGGCCTCTTTCCTCGACCTACATCCTATGGGTAGATCACACTTCTAACTATACCTGAGGGCTGGCGAGAAGGAGTCTGCTTGAGGCAGGTGGGAAGGAACTTGGACTTGCAGGCTAGGATTCTACATGCATGGTGTGGTTTCCCCTTGCAGAAAGAGATGGAGCTAGTGGTAGGAAGAAAGAGAGGGAAGTGTCACAATTTGGAAGTCTTCATTTGTACTCCTGCCTAGCCTCTACAAAAGTTAAGGAAGCACTTGGCTGGTTTCTATTCTCTGGATTTTTTTTTTCAGTAAGCAATTGTGAGAGGAAAATTTCTAAATCCTTACATTAAACAAACCTTATTTTTGTCATTCCATTGAACTGCTAATTTAGCTGGGACTAGATACAAGTCTGTATCTATACCTTTTAAGATCAAGCTTTGAAAATATTGCTTTAGTATTTTCCGGCATTTAATTTTATTGATGAAAGGTACAACGCAAACTGATTCTTACCCCTCCCCACTCACCCACTCCCCAGAAGGTTTTTTGGATTTTCTCTTTATCCTTCGTATTCTGACATTTCACCATGATGTATTCAAGTATATATCTTTTATTATATACTTTGTTCTTCACTTGTGAACATTTTAAATCTACAGACTCTTGCCTTGCCTTAGTGCCAGAAAATTTTAAATTTACTCTGGATATTGCCATTCTCACTTCCATGAATGCCGGTTATAAGAATTTTGATCTCCTAGACTGATTCTGCATATCATTTAATCTTTCTCTCCTCCTGTTGCCAATGAGTGACACGAAAAGCAAGTCATACCCTTGACTAATGTATACTAGAAAGTCTTTCCATACCTTTGCAACTAAATTGATATGTGTACCAGTTAGCTACAGCTGCAAAACAAATAACTACAAAACATCAGGGGCATTAAAAAAAATTCATCCTGCATCTGCAGGTTGATTGGGAGCTGTGCCTTTGGCTGAGCAGTTCAGTTCTACGAGTTTCTCATCCTCTTGGGACTAGATGGCTAGCACTGGCATGTCTTCCTGCAGATGCCGGAAGCACAACAGTATGCAAGCCTAATGACGTATTCACAGCAGCTTGCTTCACATCTGCTAACATCCCATTGGCCAAAGCAAGATGCATGGCTGAGTGCAGAGTAGGAAATTACACCCTGGCGCTGTGTGAGAGGGTACTGCAAAGTTACATGGCTTAACGTGTGAATACAGGGAAGGGTGAAGAATCAGGCCATTAGTGTCATCATACTCTGAGTGTGTAAGTGCCCTCCTGTGGTACCCAGGTGGTCAGCTCCAGTACCCCACACTGAAAAGTGCATAGTTGCAACTTTGTACCTACACAGGCCCTAATATGTGACTTAAATCCACAAAAGAACTTTAGTAACAAAAGGACTACAATTTTGTATAAATGCAATGGTCCTATAAATTTGGGGCTTGTGTAAACCACACAGAAAAGATACCCTCACGGGCACCTGGGTGGCTCAGTTGGTTAAGAAGTTGGTTAAGAAGTTGGTCCAACTTCGGCTCAGGTCATGATCTCACTGCTCCTGAGTTCGAGCCCCGTGTCAGGTTCTGTGCTGACAGCTCAGAGCCTGGAGCCTGCTTCAGATTCTGTATGTGTCTCTCTCTCTGCCCCTGCCCCCTCACACTCTGTCTCTCTCTTTCTCAAAAATAAATAAACATTAAAAAAATTTTAAAACAAGAAAAAGAAAAGATACCCTCATGGGAGCACAGTAAAATTCTTCTTGACTGACTGTGTAACTTGAGTAACCAGGTATAAATCATTGTTAACAGCCTAATAACACTGAGGGTAGCCCGATAAACCTTGTCAACTGTGATTGCCATATTTGTAATAATATAGAAACAAGAGGGATCCAGAATTCTCACACAGCAGAGTTTGAGAGGGGCAGTCCTGTTGGAAGGCAGTGCCAAAGACTTGCCTTGACACTATCGCTCACAGCAAGCATGATGTTTTTATTTAGAGTGTATGTTACACATCAATACAAAATAGTAAACACTTTTACAAAATTTGCACAAAATCGAGGCAGTTTCAATGATTCATACAAATGGATTTTACTTATTACTTACCCCTGGGATTGTTTTTGTTGATACAGGTGGTGACTTGGGGGAGCTAAACCATCTTCTAAACACTACTCAAGACCCCCACCATCAGCAAGCATAGGCGACTGGGCAGTTTTTACCCCACTGCATAGTATTGAAAGTGACTGACTTACTGTGAGGTACTCATATTAACTCTCTTGTGCTCCACAAAAGACCTAAGTTTCATTATTTTAGACTCACAATGATTAATTATCAGCTTGATTTGAAATCAAGTTTAAAATGGCATGTGGCTATGCCCTGTAAATAGTATAATTTGGCGGGGTGCCTGGCTGGCTCAGTCTGTAGAGCGTGTGACTCCTGATCTTGGGGTCATTAATTTGAGCTCTGCATTGGGGTAGAGATTATGCAGAGAAATAAAATCTTTAAAAAACTTACATAATTTGACTTGTTAGAATAAAATCCAAAACAGACTAAAATAAAGCAGTTTAATTAGGCAGCTGATTAATAATACCTTCACAAGTACTTAAATCTTATAAGAGGTCATTGAGCTTACTCTTGGGTTGGCTTCCCTCTTTATCACACTTAAGATCTGTAGGTATATTGGGGGCCGCAGTCGTGAGCTTCTGCCAAAGGTAGTTAGTACATTTGGTATCTACGGAAACTTAAGATTGCAGCATTTCATCTTAATTATTGTCATTAAATTAAGTTAAATAAGCACAAATACATCTTTAGTTTAAATTCTCTTCCTCCTTACTTCTGGTGTCAGAGATTAATCTTGAAGAATGGTGTCAGTACAGTTATTGTTGATATTCTCTCTTTTTTTTAATGTTTATTTAGAGAGAGACAGAGTGTGAGTGGGGGAAGGGCAGAGAGAGAGGGAGACAGAATCTGAAGCAGGCTCCCGGCTCTGAGCTGTCAGCACAGAGCCTGGTGTGGGGCTTGAACTCACCAACCCAGCCGTGAGATCATCACCTGAGCTGAAGTCAGATGCTTAACTGCTGAGCCACCTAGGTGCCCCATATATTCTCTTTTTTAATGCTTTTTATTCAGAACTGATTTGGAATTTATAGGAAAGTTGCAAAAACAGCACAGAGAGTTTTCATATACCCCAGCTTCCTCTAATGTATAACCACAATGTTCAAAACAGAAAATTAACATTAGTATAATACCATTAATTAAACTACAGTTCTTATTCAAATTTCACCAATTTGTGGAAATTGCCTGGCTTGGTCGGTAGAGCAGGCAGGAGGGAAATCATAAGAGACTCTTAAATACAAAATAAACTTAGGATTGCTGGAGGGGAGGTGGAGGGGATTGGCTAAATGGGTGATGGGAATTAAAGAGGGCACTTGTTGGGATGAGCACAGGATGTTATATGTAAGTGATGAATCACTGGGTTCTATTCTTGAAACCAATACTACACTGTATTTTAACTAGCTTGAATGTAAATAAATACATTTTAAAAAATTAGAATAACCCAGAAATAAAAAACTTTTTTAGGGGCACCTGGGTGGCTCATTTAGTTGAGCACCAACACCAGCTCAGGTTATGATCTCCTGGTTGGTGAATTCAAGCCCTGCATCAGGCTCACAGCACAGAGCCTGATTCAGATCCGCTGTCCCACTTTCTTTCTACCCCTCCCCCAGTCACATTCTCTCTGTCTCTCTCTCTCTCAAAATAAATAAAACATACAAAAAAACTTTTTAAAGAAGTATTCTTTAATTCCTATATTTCTGAGTGTTTTATGATGAATAGGTATTGGTTTATTCAAAAACTTTCTCAGCTTCTATATAGACATGATATGATCTTTTTCTTAGATTTAATATTATGGTATGATATTCAATGATTTCCAAATATTAAACTAGATTTGCATTTCCAGAATAAATCCCAGTTGGTCCTGATGTTTTATTTTCTTAATGTGGCATTGAATTCTTTTTGCTAATATTTTATTTAAAAATTTTGTATCAATATTCATGAATAATATTGCCAATAGTTTTCTTTGTACTTTATCTAGTTTAGATATCAGTGTTATATTTACTTCATAAAAGAAATTGGGTGGGGGGCACCTGGGTGGCTCAGTCGGTTAAGCATCTGACTTCAGCTCAGGTCATGATCTCACTATTCGGGAATTGGAACCCCACATCGGGCTCTGGGCAGACAGCTTGGAGCCTGGAGCCTGCTTCAGATTCTGTGTTTCCCTCACTCTCTGCCCCTCCCCCACTCACACTCTGTCTCTCTCTCTCTCTCTCTCTCTCTCAAAAAAAAATAAACATTAAAAAAATTAAAAAAGGAATTAGGACGTTTTCCTTCCTTTTTAATGCCCAATATTAATGGTTTGGTAGAATTTTCCTGTGAAATCATAGTTACTTAGTAATTTCCTGTCTCTTCTATGGATATTGGCCTTTTTAAATTTTCTAACTCTAATGGGTTCAATTTTGCCAATCTGAATTTCCTCAGGAAATTATCAATGTCTCTATTATTTGTATAGAAGTCATGTATGATTTCAAGTTTTTTCTTGTCTCAGTGGTTATTTTCCCCTTATTGATATTCATTTAAAGTGTGTTTTAAGAGAAACCCAATATGATGAGTGAAGTAATGAAAGGACACTTTTTTTTCTTGGTGAATTTTTTTTAAAGTTTTATTTATTTATTTTGAGAGAGAAAGAGCAGGCACACCTCAGGGAGAGGGGCAGAGGGAGGGAGAGGGACAGATGGAGAGAGAGAATCTCAAGCAGGCTCCATGCTTAGCAGAGAGCCCTACATGGGGTTCCAATTCACCAACTGTGAGATTATGACCTGAGCTGAAATCAAGAGTCGGAGGCTTAACCCACTGAGCCACCCAGATGCCCCTCTTCTTGGGGAACTCCTATATTACATTTCTTCTCCAGTGAAAATATCCATATGATTTTTTAAAAAGCAATATGAACTGAAGAATAAAGCCCAAAAGGACACACACACACACACACACACACACACACACACACACACAGGGGTTGCCTCTAATAAGGGGTCTATGGTTCCATTATTCTCCTTTGATATAAATTAATATAAAATGTGAAGGTACAATTTGAATCAGCCAATTCTTTTAAAAATTCCATCTGTATCTGAGGCACATTTTGGAGATGATTGCATTATTAGTCAGATGAGCAAATTTTTAAGCTATGTGCTGTCCCCCATTCCTCCAACTAAACAGAAAGCCTCTCTGCAGCTCTAGCACAGTCCCTTGGCTATACCACGTGCTTAAAAGTCGATGACTGATTATTACTTTGGCATAATTATAACACCTTATGTTTTTGTGATGCTTTTCAGGTGTTCAAAGCACTTCTAAGTCTTTTCTTATTTGACCCTCACAATACCAAGTTAGGTACTCTTGGCAGGGTATCTGCATTTTGCAGTTGAAGAAAAAAAAATCTCAAAGAGATTAAGTGGCTTTACTAAGGTCATCTGGCTGACGTGGGACGGGGTGAGATCTGGCTGACGTGGGACGGGGTGAGATCTGGCACTAAGTCCATTCTTCTTCCCTTTTATGCTATGGTGCTTACTGCAGCCCGACTTCTCCTAGGACATGTTTTAATCATATGCCTCATCACACTGTCTGCTAAATGACACTATCAATAGCAGAGATGTTGTGTATGCAAAACAATTTAGATATTGCACTTTTAAATGCTCACTCAGCCTTAACAGGGTAATTACATAATGACTTAGGAAATCCAGCCATTTAAAAAACTTACTATAATGGCAAAATTATCCGTGATGCTAAGCAAAAGAATCAAGTCCACTGTTTTGCTTAGCTTTCTATTTAGCTGCGAGTAGAGTTTTTAGACTTTCTACCCTCATTCATTCAACAAACATTTATTGAGTGCCAAGTACATGCCAATCACTTTTTCAGCACTGAGGATACAGCAGTGGACAAAAGAAAGTCTGTGTTCTCAGAGCTTACACTCTAGTGGAGGGAGACGGACAACAAACAAATGAATACACACCCTGTGCAAGCTATGAAGGAAGTGGAGCTTTTAAATGGGCTGGTTAGAGAAGGTCTTTCTGATAAGAAGACATCTGAGCAGGAACGTAAAACAATTTAGGAAGTGAGCCATATTGGAGAAACAGCCCTAAGCAGATGGAATAACAGGTAGAAAGACCCCAGGGCAGGAGAGAAAATTCTGTCACTCTGAAAAGTGTAGAAGAGAAAGTAACTCATCTCCAAATCATCCAGAGAAGCCACCAAAGCTACACTTTTCCCCAAGATTACAGAATTAGTGTGACTAGTCTTATATTTATGTGATTGCTTTTATTTAAAATCATATTTCTGAGGCCCTCTGGGTGGCTCAGTTAAGTGTCTGACTTCGGCTCAGGCCATGATCTCAGAGTTCGTGAGTTTGAGCCCTGCATCCGGCTCTGCTGACAGCTCAGAGCCTGGAGCCTGTTTCAGATTCTGTGTCTCCCTCCCTCTCTGTTCCTCCTCCACTCACATTCTGTCTCTCTGTCTCTTTCTCAAAAATAAACATTGAAAAAAATTTTTTAAATAAAAAGATAACATTTCTAATTAAGTAGTAAAACCTACTTTGCCTCTGTCACCTAAACAATATCAAATATCATTTTAAATATTTTTATTATTTTTAAGTGATCTCTATACCCAAGATGGGGCTTGAACTCCCAACCCCAAGATCAAGAGTCACATGTTCTATCAACTGAGCCAGCCAGGAGCCCCCAATATCAAATATTTTTTTAAAAGAAAATACTGAACATTTTATTTCTTCATTTATTTTTACTTTCATATCTTTGCCATGTAGACACTGTCTTTAGTCTTTATATGTGTGTATGTTATAATATATATATATAAATTTAATTTTTACCTAAAGGACTAAAGCTACATGGCATAGGGACATTGAAAGATTCAGTTGACCAGGGAAAACAATCAGAGGAGATGCACTTTTAGCTGGGCATTTGATGAGCTGAACTATACTTTGTGTTATAGAAACGACACTTCTTTCACAGAAGGTTTATTTACCTTCCTCATATATTTTTCTCTATGCTAGGGAAATATCCAGCATATTTAATGTCTTTGTGTTGCTGATCTCATAGTCTAATGACCTTCAAGCCCAAAACTCAGTGACTTAAAACAGCAGCCATGTTATTTATTACCTTATGATTCTATGGGTTGATTGAACTCAACTGAGCAGTTCTGCTAGTCCTGCTTAGTGTTTCTTGGGCAGTTGCATCACATGGTAGGGGAGGTTATAGTTATCTAGAAGCTTGTCAGTGATGCAGGAATGACTGAGTCTTTCTCCTCCCCCAAATAGTTTTGGGCTTCTCCTCTCTACCTGGGCTTTCCACATGGCTACTTGGGCTTCTTCACAGCATGGCAGCTAAGTTCCAAGAAGGAAAATAGAAGCTGTTATTCCTTTTAAAGCCTAGGCCCAGAATTCACACAGCATCATTTCTACTTAATTCTTTTAGTTAACAGGGTCATAGTCAGTGCAGATTCAAGAGTAGCATGGAAGTGGATGTATCTCAATAGACCCATCTTGGGAGATCAGTCACAGCACCTTCTCATCCTGCATCATTGTTAAGTGTGTTTACTTTTGTTACAACCAAATAGAAAGTCTATGACACATTCTGGTAAAAAGTGTTATGAAAACACAGAAAAAGGAATGACCAACACTTTCTGGTGGGGAAAAGAACACCCTTTAAGGAAAGGAGATTTCAAGCTAAATCTTGAATAACGAAAGGTCTCCATGGGTGGCTCAGGTAGGGCAGGTTAGGCAGAGGAAATAGCATGTGTGAAGTTGCTGAGGCATGAAGGAGCCAGTGGTATTTGGGGAACACAGGACTTTGGGAGCATATGAGGGAGTGGAGGAGATGGTGGAAAAACCTAAAGAAGAAAGCTGGGGTTTGATCAGGAAAGTATAGGTTTCAAAGACACTTCTATCAAGGCAGGACAATCCAGAGGCCTAGAGATCACCTCCATTAGCTGAGAGAAAAGCCAGATCCTCCTTTAGGTAAAATTAATTCCTCATCACGCACCATCCTACCTGTATTTTGGAGTACATATCGAGAGTGTAGGCTTTAGTTTGCCTGGGTTGGCCTGCCCCATGTGGTTGCAATGATGTTAACTTTTTCTTTTTTTTTTTAATTTTCTTTTTTCTTTTTAAAAATTTACATCCGAGTTAGTTAGCATATAGTGAAACAATGATTTCAGGAGTATATTCCTTAATGCCCCTTACCCATTTAGCCCATCCCCCCTCCCACAACCCCTCCAGCAACCCTCAGTTTGTTCTCCATATTTGAGTCTCTTCTGTTTGGTCCCCCTCCCTGTTTTTATATTATTTTTGTTTCCCTTCCCTTAAGTTCATCTGTTTTGTTTCTTAAA
Source organism: Panthera leo (assembly GCF_018350215.1). Taxonomy (NCBI): domain Eukaryota; kingdom Metazoa; phylum Chordata; class Mammalia; order Carnivora; family Felidae; genus Panthera; species Panthera leo. Next base: position 30,442,142 of record NC_056691.1, read on the forward strand.
GTCCTCATATGAGTGAAGTCATATGATTTTTGTCTTTCTCTGACTGACTAATTTCACTTAGCATAATACCCTCCAGTTCCATCCACGTAGTTGCAAATGGCAAGATTTCATTCTTTTTGATTGCTGAGTAATACTCCATTGTGTGTGTGTGTGTGTGTGTGTGTGTGTGTGTGTGTGTGTACCACATTTTCTTTATCCATTCATCCATTGATGGACATTTGGGCTCTTTCCATACTTTGGCTACTGTTGATAGTGCTGCTATAAACATGGGGGTGCATGTGTCCCTTCGAAACAGCACACCTGTATCCCATGGATAAATGCCTAGTGGTGCAATTGCTGGGTGGTAAGGTAGTTATATTTTTAGTTTTTTGAGGAACTTCCATACTGTTTTCCAGAGTGGCTGCACCAGCTTGCATTCCCATATGCTAATTTTTTAAAAATGTTTATTTATTCATTTTGAGAGAGAGACAGAGAGGCAGAAGGACAATCCTAAAAAGGCTCCATGCGGTCAATGTGGAGCCTGATGTGGGGCTCTATCTCATGAACCGTGAGATCATGACCTGAGCCAAAATCAAGAGTTGGATGCCCAACTGAATGAGCCACCCAAGCATCCCACTATGATGCAAATTTATGAATATTCTCATTCTCCTTTTCTGGGTACATGGTGGGATTGTGCATACTTAACCTCTTTGAAGATATGTATGGCCTTATGACTTGCCTTAGTTGAAGAAGTGTAAGTAGAAATGATGAGCAAGCAGAAGCTTTAGAAGTAAATGAGGGATTGGGGCACCTGGGTGGCTCAGTCGGTTGAGCGTCCGACTTCGGCCCAGGTCATGATCTCGTGGGTTCAAGCCCCGCATCAGGCTCTGTGCTGACAGCTCGGAGCCCGGAGCCTGTTTCGGATTCTGTGTCTCCCTCTGTCTCTGACCCTCCCCTGTTCATGCTCTGTCTCTCTCTGTCTCAAAAATAAATAAACATTAAAAAAAAATTAAAAAAAAAAGTAAATGAGGGATTGTACTTGCTTTGGGAGCACGTATACTAAACTTTGAACAATACAGAGAAGATTAGCATGGTTCCTGCACAAGGATGACACACAAATTTTTGAAGCGTTCCATATTTTTAAGAACTTATAAAACTCAATGCCTAAAAACCAAATAATCCAATTAAAAAATGAATAGAGGACATGAACAGACATATCTCCAAAGAAGACATCCAGATGGCTAACAGACACAAGAAAAGATGCTCAACATCACTCATCATCAGAGAAACGCAAATCAAAACTACAATGAGATATCACCTCACACCTGTCAGAATGGCTAAATCAAGAACAAAAGAAACAACAGGTGTTGGCAAGGATGTGGAGAAAAAGGAAACCTTAGGAACTGGGAATGCAACGTGGTGCAGCTGCTGTGGAAAACAGTATGGAGGTTCCTCCAAAAATTAAAAATTGAACCACCTTACAATCCAGCAATTACACTACTGTGTATTTGCCAAATACAGGAACACTAATTCAAAGGGATACATGCACACCTATGTTTATAGCAGCATTATTTACAATAGCTAAGGAACAGAAGCAGCCAAAGTGTCCATCAACTGATGAATGGATAAAGATGTGATAGATAGATAGATAGATAAATAGACAGATAGAATGGATATATATATACATATTAGAATGGATAAAGATGTGAGATATATATATATATTATACAGAATGGATATATATTATATAGAATGATATAGATATATAGATATATAGAATGGATATATATACAGAATGGATATATATAAAGGTTCTATTCAGCCATTAAAAAGAATGAAATCTTGCCATTTGCAACAACATGAATGGATTTAGAGAATATAATGCTAAGCAAAATAAGTCAGTCAGAGAAAGACAAATACTATATTATTTCATATGTGGAGTTTACAACACAAAACAAGCAAAAGGGAAAAAATGAGAGCAAAAGCAAGAAATAAACTCTAAACTATAGGGAATAATCTGATGGTAATCAGAGGGAAGGGCATGGGGAGATGGGTTAAAGAGGTAATGGAGATTGGGGCACCTGGGTGGCTCAAGTGAGTTAAGTATCCAACTCTTGATTTCAGCTCAGGTCATGATCTCATGGTTTGTGAGCTCGAGCCCCAAACTGAGCTCTGCACTGACAGTGTGGAGCCTGCTTGGGGTACTCTCTCTCTCCTTCTCTTCCCCTCCCCTGCTCTCTCCCCCTCTTTCTCTCTCTCTCAATAACTAAGTAAAATAAACTTAAAAAAAAGGAGAAGTGATGAGGATTAAGGAGAACACTTGTCATGAGCACAGGGTGATGTATGCAATTGTTGAATTACTATATTGTAAACCTGAAACTAATATAACGCTGTATATTAACTAATTGGAATTAAAATAATTTTTTTTTTTAATTTTAAAAAGAAGTCAATGAATCTGATTCATCACATGTTCTCTCCCCCACCTCAGGGACTGTGGAAACACAGCCCCACTTTGCTAGGGCTGCCATAACAAAGTACCACAGACCGAGTAGTTTACACAGCAGAAATTTGTTTTCCCACAGTTCCAGGAGCTGGAAGTCCAAAATCAAGGTGTCAGCAGGATCAGTTTCCTCTAAGGCCTTTGTCCTTGGCTTTTGTACATGGCTGTCTTCTCCCTGTGTCTTCACGTGGTCTTCCCTTTGTGAATTTCTGTGTCCTTTTCTTCTTAGGACATCAGTCGGATTAGATTAGGGTCCACGCCAATGACCTCATTTTAACTTATTTATCTCTTTAAAGACCCTATCTCCAAATACAGTTACATTCTGAGGTACAGAAGAGAGGACTTCAACATATGAATTGGGGGGACAGGATACAATTTAGCCCATAACAGGCATGACAAACCTTTATAGTAGAACAATATGTGCTACACAGTGAATGCTCAATAGATTCAACTATTATATTGCTATCATTATCTTTTAAATACACGGATAAGAAAATGTATTCAAGATACAGTATTACATGAAGAAAGAACACGTTTGATATTATCCCTATTTATTTAATTAGTTAATAAGTAAACAAACAAATGATATTGTGCTCTTAAAGAAAACTTAATCTAAAACATATGCCAATCTAAAAAGGCTATATACTGTATGGTTTCAATTATATGACACTCTGGAAAAGGCAAAACTATGCAGACATTAAAAAGATCAGTCTTTGTCAGACATTGTGGGAAGGGGAGGGATGAATAGATGGAGTACAAAGGATTTCTAGGATTTTAGAGCAGTAAAACTATTCTGTATGATGTTATAATGGTGGATACATGTCATCATACATTTGTTGAAATCCATAAAATGTACAACACCAAGAACCTTAATGTAAACAAGGACTTGTTGATAATGATGCATCAATGTGGATTCACTAATTTTTTTTTTAATTTTTTTTAATTATTTATTTTTGAGACAGAGAGAGACAGAGCATGAATGGGGGAGGGGCAGAGAGAGAGGGAGACACAGAATCAGAAGCAGGCTCCAGGCTCTGAGCCATCAGCCCAGAGCCCGACGTGGGGCTCGAACTCACGGACTGCGAGATCGTGACCTCAGCTGAAGTCGGACGCTTAACCGACTGAGCCACCCAGGCGCCCCTACTAATTTGTAGACTATATTTTGTACACTATATTTGCAGTGTAACAAGTGTATCACTCTGGTGGAAGCTATTGACAGTGGGAGGGGTTTTGCTTGTTGGGGAGCAGGGGGACCTATGGGAAATCTCTGTACTTTCTGCTCAATTTTGCTATGAATCTAAAACTGCTACTAAAAATAAAGTTTGTTAAAAAATTTTAATACAAAAAAAAGCTGAATTGTTAATGATGATGAGGTGAGGGTGGGGGTGGGGTTAAAGGACAAATTATGGGGGTACCTGGGTGGCTCAATCAGTTGAGAGTCTGACTCTTGATTTCGGCTCAGGTCATGATCTCACAGTTTGTGGGTTCAAACCCTGTGTGGGGCTCTGCACTGGCAGTGCACCTACTTGGGAGTCTCTCTCTCTCTCTCTCTCTCTCTGCCCCTCCCACACATTCTTTCTCTCTATCTCTCTCTCAAAATAAATAAACTTAAAAAAAGGACAAATTATGAGGATTTTTCTGTCACACATTTTGGTGATTGAGTTCCTTAAATTTTTTGTGTCTATAAGTTTACAATTAGAAACAAATATATAAGAAAGCAAAAGTAAAAGGATGGCCAACTCCTCTAGGATGAATAATAAAAAACAAAGATGGCAGAATCCACACCCCACATTTCTGTCTCATGAGGCCTAGTACACAGCTGTTGTTCAACAGAATTTGGCAAAATCTTCAACTGCTCATTAATAGTCTCAGCCAGCATACCACCTCTAAGAGATTCTCTAGGGAGAAGGCCCCATCTTCTCAGAAGCAACCATTGCCCTTTTGCCAGTGACTCCTGGCTGGGACTGATTACTCCAAAGGACAGAACAGGGACTGGGGAGGAGCAAAGACCACTATGGGTACGTGAAGAGGTGTTCAGATATCCACAGAAATGGTCCCCAGAGGAGGGCCAAGCCATCAGATCCAGAGCTGGCAGGGCAGGGACTTCTGTAGGGGCATTGAGAGACCATTGGGCATGATGAGACTTTTTGAGCCAATATAGTAAACAGCAAGCCTATTGGGCTTTTTTCCCTTTCGCTAGCTATATTTTTTGTAAAACATGATAAAAGCTATACTTGGACTTGGGGTCTGGTTTCTAATTCCAGTTTTACTGCTTATTGCCTCTGTGCCCTTGAGAAACCATAGAGGATTTTTCACTATAATTTCCTAAGGAGTCCCTGGCATAATGTCAGTACTCAGCTGATTAATGGATTAAGGTATGTCTGCAAGAAGTGAACAGCACTAGGGTGAACTTGACGGATTTCTAGGTAGGGAGTAAGGGTGTAGGAGGCAGAAGAAAGGCAGGGCAAGGCCTCCATGCCCTCTGGAGCCCTTAGTTCTGTTTTCTAATATCTACAAATGTGGAATCTAATCTAACAATACAAATTTTCAAATATTCCCAAGGAGAATAAATGAATCTCCCAAGGGGGATAAAATAGATTCCTGAGATGCCAAGTAAAGGAGGATCTGGAAGAGTCTTAGTGGTCCTGGAGGTGGCAGGGTAGAGATCTGTTACACTGGGACAGGCCCGAATGGCTAAAAGCTTGGGTTTTTATGACCATTTGGATGTGGGAGATGAGGCCTAGGTGTATTCAACTTCTTGAATAGAAGTTCTCCCTGGTAGCTATAGTGACTCTTAGAAAAGCATCTCTGGCCAACAATAGAAGTAACTTTTGGCCACCTCTGAATGACCCAGGCAGGTGCTGATTTTCACAGCATTTCCCCAAGCCAAATGTAGCTTTGATTGATTAATCTAAGAATGGATGTAAATCTCATGTCCACCTCCACAATTTAAAACTTTCTTCTAGTAATCACTCAAGTGTTAGAGTCAGGCATACCAGCATCGTTCAGAATGGTAAAACATTGGGAATACAAAAATATCCATTATTAGAGAACAGGCTAAGTATGCTGTAACGTGCCTGTTACTTATTGCCACACAATTCCAGATTCATATTTATTGCCTGCTCTGAAAAAATGGATCTGGGCCCATTAAATAGTTTTTCTTTGCCAACACAAGATGTTACACTCAGTCAACAGAGGGTGATGGAAGACCACTAAAAGAAAAAGAGCTTTTTTCTTCCTAGTTCTCCAGTAGATTGTCACCAGGCTCAGGCAGAATATGCTTTTTCTCCACTGCCTAACTCCAAGTGGTATTTTCTCTACTGTCTGCTAGGCTTCTGTTTTTAACAGCTCTCAACAGGCTGGATAGCCAGAAGGCCAGAGTGCATGTGCCTGTAGCTCAGCACCGGTGGCTACTCATGGTACCCTCTCCTCTGTCCCTTGTGTGCACATACCAGGGCCTGTTTGACTTCCATATAATGAGCCAGCCACTGAATTTTCTTCCATGCAGTGTCATGGAGACTCCCCACCCCAAGCTACACGTAGAAGTATGCTCCATTCCTGCAAAGCAGGACCTCCCCAGCTTCTGGTCCCAGCATTGCCAACAGTGGCACCTGTCTCCCTCTGTGCACTCCCTCCCCCATAATCCTTCACTCTTCTGAGCCCTGGAGTGCTATTTCTGCTTTCCCAGTGATTATGCACCATCCTGGCCTGACAAAGCAGCAAACTTCTCCACCATCCAGTGGACTCAAAACACACCTTCCTTAATGAAGTCTGAACTCCTTTCCAACTTTGTCCTTTCTTGGGTACCCTCCATTAGCCCTAAAGTACCCTTTAGAATTCCTTTTCTTTCTTCTTCTTTTTTTTTTTATTATACATGACAATGTTACAGTGGTTTCTGGTGTATAACATAGTGATTCAACAAGTCTAGACATCGTGCTGTGCTCATCACAGCTGCCACCAGCTGTACCAGCTATCACCATACAACACTATTAAAATACCATTGACTATATTCCCTATGCTGTGCCTTTTACCCCTATGACTTATTCATTCCATAACTGGAAACCTTTATCTCCTCCTCCCCTTCACCCAATTTCCCCATCCCCCCACCCACCTCCCCTCTAGCAACCATCAGCTTGTTCTCTGTATTATGGGTCTCTTTCTGCTTTTTGTTTATTCATTTGTTTTGTTTTTAGATTCCACATATAAGTCAAATCATATGGTATTTGTCTTTTTCTGACTTATTTCACCTAGCATAATACCCTGTAGGTCCATCCATGTTTTGCAAATGGCAAGATATCATTCTTTTGTACTTTCTTAGTAGTTACTGTCCTATCTCTTGTTAATAATTCTCTATATTAACTCTCCCATTGAAATTACTGTGTGTTCTTGTCTTCTGTTTGAACCCAGACTGATATATAAAGCATTAGCACACAACAGAATATTTTGTGTCCATTAAAATGATGATGTAGATGTATTTATTGACATAGAACAGTGTCTATGACATTGCTGAGTGAAAAAATCAGATATGTAAAATTATATGTGTATATACACATGAAGAAAACTAGAAGAACATTAGAAAATGTCAGTAGGTGATGAGGTTTTATGTTTTACTGTCTTAGTTTTATTTTCTTAGTTTACTAGTTTTACTGTTCTTAGTTTTACTTTCTTTCCATGAGTATGTATAATTTCAACCAAAGCAATAAAGATAATTCCTCCCAACCCTCAAAAAACCCTGGTGATATTCCCTGGGTCTTTTGGTTCTGGCACCAAATCCAATGTGTGCATTGCAGGGAGGGGGTCCCACACAGCACCTAGTAATTCTCCAGATGTCAACAGGGTGTCTGAGAATTCAACTCAATTCTCTTTTTTAAAATATTTTTTCCAGGGGCACCTGGGTGGCTCAGTTGGTTAAGCGGCCGACTTCAGCTCAGGTCATGATCTCTCAGTCCATGAGCTCGAGCCCCGTGTTGGGCTCTGTGTTGATAGCTCGGAGCCTGGAGCCTGCTTCTGTTTCTGTGTCTCCCTCTCTCTCTGCCCCTCCCCCATTTGCGCTCTGTCTCTCTCTGCCTTTCAAAAATGAATAAATGTTAAAAAAAAAATTTTAATAAATAAATAAATAAAATAAAATATTTTTTCCAGTTTTTAAAAAATGCTTATTTTTGAGAGAGAGAGGGAGGGAAAGAGCGTGAATGCATGAGTGAGTGGAGGAGGGGCAGAGAAAGAAGGAGACAGAGGATCCAAAGCAGGCTCTGCACTGACAGCTACAAGCCTGACATGAGGCTCAAACTCACGAACAGTGGGATCATGACCTGAGCCAAAGTGGGATGCTCAACCAACTGGGCCACTCAGGTGCCCCTCAACTCAATTCTGACACTATCCAGAGACAGTGTCAGATTCCACAGGTTCAGTCCTATAGGACTGTTATCTACTTCAGATGCCAATCACAAGTGCTGGTTGTTACCTATACTTCTGACTAACTGGCTATAAATCAGAGGTGCCCTAGGAGCTCCCTCCTCAGGTTCAATTAATTTGCTGAAGCAGCTCACAGAACTCAGGGAAACATGTTACTTACTAAATTTCTGGTTTATTATAAAAGGATACAACTCAGGAACAGCCAGGTTAGAGATGTATAGGGCAAAGTATGGGTAAAGAGCACAGAGTTTCCAAGCAATCTCTAGGCATGCCACTCTCCCCAAATCTCCACATGTTCATCAACTTGGAGGCTCTCTGAATTCCATCCTTTTGAGTTTTTATGGAGGCTTCATTACATACACATGATTGATTAAATCATTGACCATTGGTGATAGATTCAACTTCTAGTGGCAGTGCAAGGGCCAACCCTCTAATCACATGGTTGGCTCCTTTGGCAACTAACCATGAAACCAAATTCTGAGGGTTTGGGGAGCTGTGAGCCAGGAATTGTGAACAAAGACCAAATATATATGCAAAATATATTTTGGTGGTCTGAATGACCAAATACATATTTTTATAAAGCACAATATTCACTGGGTGACACTCCTGGGTTTAAAAGGTAAAGTCCAAAATCCTTATTATGGCTTATGCAGTAATTCAAGGTCTGGCCCATCCTTATTGGTATAGCCCATAGTCTGACATTCTACACAGAAATTCTAGTTAATCTAAAGCTCAATCATTCATCAAAACTGGCCTAAAATTTCCTCCTCTTTGGAACCTTTCCCAATTCATTCCCCTTAACCTTGTGGTAAGGTGTTAAGTTCATCAAAGGATATGTGGTAGGGACTTTTCAGTGGAAGAGGTGGCCTGAGCCCCTGCTGGTGCAGGGCCTCTGTCCTCTTTGGGGGAGAGGGAGAGTAGGCTCTTTCTCATTAGGTGCTTCCATGCCAGGCTGAGTACCTCAAACATACCAGCTGCTAGATAAGGCTAAACTATGTCAGTGACAAAGGACAGCCAGGTTTCCATCAGATGATACTGACAGATCTAATTGCTGGCTTTGTATTTTTACTTTAACTCAGTGCTTCTCAAATTTTATTGTGCATAGACATCTTTTAGGGATTTTGTAAAGTGCAGATTCTGATTCAGTAGCTCTGAGATAGGCCTGAGATTGTTCACTTATTATTTTAATATTTATTTTAGAGAGGGAGTGGCGGGGGGAAGGGCAGAGAGAGAAGAGGACAGAGATCCAAAGCAGGCTTCCCTCTGACAACAGAGAGCCCAATGTGGGGCTCAAACTCACAATCTGTGAGATCATGACCTGAGCCGAAGTTCCGTGCCACTCAGGTGCCCCAGGTTGTGCATTTCTAACAACCTCCCAAGTGCTGTGCAGGTGCTTATCCACAGACCATTCTTAGAGAGTGAAGTGTTAGCTCATTTTTAAATACATTTCTGAAATATAATCTCAACAGAAAGGCAGTCCTATTTCAACATCTTAGTCCACTCAAACTTAGCATGGACACAATATAGCCTTCATCCCACAAAATTATTTGGGGGGGGGGGGCGTCTAAATAAACCGTTTCCCCCACTAGTGCCTCTCTGGGCACTCCCTCATATAATTTCTATTAGTGATATAATTATGGGTCTCCATTCAGCTCCTTTTTAGGACTTATGTACACACAATATCTGCCCTCTGCTCATATAGCTTTTTATTATTTTTTTATTTTTTTAATGTTTATTTTTGAGAGAGAGAGAAACAGAGTGTGAGCAGGGGAGGGGCAGAGAGAGAGGGAGACAGAATCTGAAGCAGGCTCCAGGCTCCAAGCTGTCAGCCCAGAGCCCGACGCAGAGCTCGAATGTACCAACTGTGAGATCATGACCTAACCAAAGTCAGACGCTTAACTGACTGAGCCACCAAGGCGCCCCTCACATAGCTTTTTAAAAAGAGAAACCATGGGGCAGCTAGGTGGCTCAGTCCGTTGAACTTCTGACTTCGGCTCAGATGATCTCAAGGTTCGTGAGGTTGAGCAGCTCATTGAACTCATTGCTGTCAACGAGAGCCCGCTTCAGATCTTCTGTCCACCTCTCTCTCTGCCCCTCCCCCGCTCACATTCTCTCTCTCTCTCTCTCTCTCTCTCTCTCTCTCTCAAAAAACAAATAAAAAATTTTTTAAAAATGAGCAAGAAACCATATCCTGCTCATACATCAGCTTTGGCTCACTACTTAGCAGAAAAGCATAATGGTTAGGACAGCCAGACTGCCTGCGTTCCAGTGCACACTCTGTTACTTACTGAGGCACTCTTCTTACTATATCATGGGGTCAGTAGAAGCATCCACCTCTTCAGGTGGTTGTAAAGATTAAATGAACAGAATTGGAATGATGTCTAGCACCTAGTAAGCACTATATAAAATTTGGCTATGATTATTAGCAAATGGAATATTCGCTATAGAATATTTTATTCTATAGAATAGAATAATGATTCTTTCAGAAACAGTATAACGTCCATTTGATCACGTAACATGTATTAATTAATTTTCACACATTAATTAATTTGTTGCATTTTTAACACATGCAAAGTTATTTATCAGGAGCACATGCATACAAGCAAGAAACTAATTCATTCACACAACAAATATTTCCTGAATGAAGGGCACCTCTCCAGGCACTGAAGATGCGACCAGAGAGAAGGGGCCAGAAAGAAGGGAAAGAAGGGATTCAGAAAGGAGTTAGGTACACTTTCTGGTCTTAAGGAGGAGAAATAAGAAGAAAGAATTATAATGGGGGCACAAGAATCCAGTGCTACAAGAGGCATATCAATAACATGTTCACGCTAATCATCACTGATGGGGGATTCCGAGTTTCCTGCCCAGCACCTATTCCTATATGCAAGTATTGGAAACCTTATTTTTCTCGGGGAACCACCCCCGTCCACACAGTCCCAGGGTTCAGGGGGCTGACTATAATCAGACTCCAGGTTGGCCTTTCGACCCCGGCCTGACTGATCAGAGAATTAAATGCCCTTCACTATAGCAACTGGTTCAAAGGTGTACAAATGACCAAAGACAGGCCAGTGATTTAATTCTAAGATGCCTCATGAATAAATGTGGAACTAAAAAGTTCTAAATTCCAAATTATTTTATTTAGCTTTTATTAAAGCTATGACCAAGATCAAGATTTTAATAGTAAGAACATAGAATAAAATTCTGTTCTATTTGCACTATGGTCTGAGGATACAAACAGGGTTAGGCAGTAACATCTTGTCATAAGAGGAAAAGCTGGAGGGGCACCTGGGTAGCTCAGTTGGTTAAGCATCTGACTCTTGATTTCAACTCAGGTCAGGATCTCACGGCTTTGTGAGTTCAAGCCCCAACTCTAGCTCTGTGCTGACAGTACAGAGCCTACTTGGGATTCTCTCTCTCTCCTTCCCCCACTCGGCTGTCTGTTTCTCTCAAAATAAATAAACTTAAAGAAAAAAAAGGAAAAGTGGCGCCTGGGTGTCTCAGTCGGTTGAGTGTCCAACTTCGGCTCAGGTCATGATCTCGCGGTTTGTGGGTTCAAGCCCCACACCAGGCTCTGTGCTGACAGCTCAGAACCTGGAGCCTGCTTCAGATTCTGTGTCTCCCTCTCTTGCTCTCTGCCCCTTCCCCACTCATGCTCTGTCTGTCTCTCTCTCTCAAAAGTAAATAAACATTTTTGTAAAAAAAGGAAAAAAGCTGGAAAGAACTTCAGTGATACTAAGAATACAAATATTGTAAGGTGGGTACAGGTCCTTTCTGGATTTAAAATATTCTGTGTCTGGTCATCATAATGTATTTTGGCTTGGCAAAATTTTCTCTTGTCACATCCTGATGTCAATGGTTTATGGTTCTATAACCCCTAACTTTGAGACTACATACTTGCTTTATTCATTTTCTGTGGGACACTGAATTCAAATTCACTTATCAATCTTGTAACAACTAAACCAGGAACTATAACTTTATTGATCTTATCACAATTGACTCAACTGGCATAAAACATTTGAGATCCTCTTAGAATTAGGAAAAATAGTTTTTTTTTTACATATATGATACAAGGAAGTAGAAACAATTGTAAAATAATATAATACCGTTTTACCTTTTTCAATTTACTTCTCTGATTTTCTTTTCCCATCAACCATATGTGGAACATAGGACTGATTATAATCATCCTAATTTCATAGAGAAGAAAAGGTAGGCAAAGGGATGGCAGCAACTCAGTGGCAAAACAGAGTATATAGACTGCAACTCTTTGGTGATTCACAAAAACGCAAACCCTTTGCATCCTGACTGACCCCTGTGCCTTGGCCCTCTCTTAGGCATTTTTCCCTGCATATAACTAAAAGTAATATAGCTAAAGGGACACCTAGGTGGTTCAGTCAGTTAAGCATCCAACTTCGGCTCAGGTCATGATCTCACAGCTCGGGAGTTCGAGCCCCGTGTCGAGCTCTGTGCTGACAGCTCAGAGACTGGAGCCTGCTTCTGAGTCTCCCTCTCTCTCTCTCTGCCCCTCCCCCACTCATGCTTTGTCTCTCTCTGCCTCAAAAATAAATAAACATGATAAAAAAAAATTTTAAGTAATACAACTACATGTTTTTAAACTTTGGACTGATCTTCCTGAGAATTTCAAGTCAATCTGGAAGATTTTAGTGAATTTTATTTTACTATTCCTAATGGAATTTGTATATTAAGTAACTCAAGGTAATTAGCAATTTGTATGTAGTTAAACTGCATGCATTTCCACTGGTGCCAATAAATAACTGCTATGGAAGGGCTAATGGTATTATTCAGCATCCACACCCCACTGCTTTTTTGGTATGCTTTATTTTCTAAGTTATATGGCCGTGTGTGAGTGTGTGTGTGTGTGTGTGTGTGTGTGTGTGTGTATGTGTGTGTGTGTTCTGTTTGATATTATAATTACTAAAGATAGTTTTTATACCTTGGATTATTAGAAATATTAGTCTAGGGGTGCCTGGGTGGCTCAGTCGGCTAAGCGTCCAACTCTTGGTTTCAGCTCAGGTCATGATCTCACGGTTTTGTGGGTTTGAGCCACACATCAGACTCTGCACTGGCAATGCAGAGCCTGCTTGGGATTCTCTGTCTCCCCCTCTCTCTACCCCTCCCCACTGTCTCTGTCTGTCTCAAATAAATAAATAAACTTAAAAAAATAAAAAATAAATAAAGTCTGTTAAATTGACCACATTAAACACAACATTGCAAATAACTCATGCTCATGTGATAAGAGTTGTTATTTTAGGAACACGTTTAAGGATGCAATCTTCCAGCAGAAAAATTGTCAGGAAAAAATGTGATGCTACTTAATAAGTTTCCATCAGTAAATTCTACAGTAATTAATAGCCCCAAAGGAAACCCACGGCCAGCTAACACCAGCTAGAAGCTACTCATCTCTATTTCATTGGTTTTAAAGGTGTTCTTAATCCTAAAGTATTCAGGATTGGTTGACTTATAACTGTTTTAGGCAGTTATGATTTGGAAATTAGAATGCAGTGCTCCCAGAGCATGCCTTAAGAAACTGTTGTGATTGGTGGTGTTGGAAAGGAAATAGGAGGGCAATGGGGCAGTAAGCCGACTCCAGATGTCTAGTAAGATGACAAGCCCGGGGTGCCTGGGTGGCTCAGTTGGTTGAGCATCCAACTTCAGCTTGTGGGATCAAACAGCTTGTGGGTTCGAGCCCCATGTCAGGCTCTCTGCTGACAGCTCAGAGCCTACAGCCTGCTTCCAATTCTGTGTCTCCACCCTCTCTGCCCCTTCCCTGCTTGTGCTCTGTTTCTCTCTTTCTCTCAAAAATAAATAAACATTATGGGGCGCCTGGGTGGCTCAGTCGGTTGAGCATCCAACTTCAGCTCAGGTCACGATCTCAGGGTCCGTGAGTTTGAGCCCCGCGTCAGGCTCTGGGCTGATGGCTCGGAGCCTGGAGCCTGCTTCCGATTCTGTGTCTCCCTCTCTCTCTGTCCCTCCCCCATTCATGCTCTGTCTCTCTCTGTCTCAAAAATAAATAAACGTTAAAAAAAATTTAAAAATAAATAAATAAATAAATAAATAAATAAATAAACATTAAAAAAAATTTAGAGGATGACAGGTCCTCTCTCAAGTGGTAATGGTCCCTTGTTGTTGCTTGGTGATGGGCAGCTTAAAGTTGCCGGAGACATCTGGTTTGAAGCAGTGCTTCTCAAAATATGGTCTCTGGTACATGTGGTAATTCTGGTGCATAAAGAATCTTTGGAAATTTCATTCGTCTCATAATAATGAGGGCTCATTATGACTCTACCTAGTCTTAAGTGTGATTCAAAATGATAATAATAATGTTGATAATGACTTTCACTGAGGACTTACTTTGTGCCAGGTATGGTGCTCAACACTTCATATGCATTATCTGACCCAGTTTTCACAATAACCCTCAGAAATAGGTATCATTATTTTTTCCATTTTACAGATGAGAAAACCGAGGCACAGAAATAAGGAACAGGTCCAAGGTCACAAAATTAATTAGTGGCAGAGCCAGGATTCAAATCATGATAGAACTCCAAAATATATGCTTTAAATATTGTGGTAGAATCACATAAAATTTACTATTGTAGTTTTTTTTTTGTACATCACAGATACATTTATTCATGCCACAAAAGAAATAACACATCTGCAGGTGCACAGCGATACTCCATGTTCCCATCTAACAGCTGGCTGAAATTTATAGCCAGACTGATGTCCCATCTGATGTGTACTCCAGGTAAAGCTGGTTAATGATGACCATGAACAGGTGCCGGACTCAAAGCTTTCCCAGCTTTACTTCTTTTATCAGCACAACTGATTTTATAAACAATGAAGCCCATCAATCCCCTTCCTACCTAAATCTCCTGGTTAGCTTAGACAGTGTGGGGCCTCATGGGGGCCTAAACATTTTTAACAAGGATTTGAGGCATCTCAGTGCAGGACCCCTGTCGCAGGCTGCCCCAATCCTCATAGCCAAAAACTCGGAAAGTTGTGCTATTGTAGCCATTTTAAAGTGTACAATTCAGTGGTATTTACTACATTCACATTTGGTACAACTAACACCACTATAAATTCCAGAAAAATTTCCTCACCCCAAAAGGCAACTTCATGCACCTTAAATGGTCGCTCCCCATCTCCTTTCCCCCCTACCCCTGGCAACCACTAATCTGATTTCTGTCTCTATGGATTTGCCTATACTGGACATTTTATATAAAGGGGCATACAATGTGTGGCCTTTTGTATCTGGCCATAATGTTTCAACATTCATTTATATTGTAGCATGTATAAGTACCTCATTCCCTTTTATACACAAATATTAATCCATTGTACCACATTTTGTTTATCCATTCATCCACTGATGTATATTTGGGCTGTTTCCACCTTTGGATATTGCAAGCAGTACTGCCACGAACACTCATGTACAAGTTTTTGTTTGAACACCTGCTATCAATTCTTTTGGGTAAAAAGAATAGGCTTTTGATCATAAACCTCTGCTGACTCCAAAAAGGAGATGACTGAATATCTTAAAATATTCATTCAGCAAATACTTACTGAGAACCTACCACACAACTACCCAGAATTTGAAGCACTGGGCATGTAAACTGCAACGAATAAGAAAGCAATGAATGACAGACATCATCCCTATCCTCCTCAGGAATGACAGAAAATTAAATGAGTAAAACACAAACCTGGCAGCAGTCATGCTGGTGATGACTCACCTGAGCAAGAAGCTCTAAGGTAATGCTTTTGAATCAAGACAAATAAAACTAAGAGCAGATTAAACAATAATGTTATTTATCCTCTTATATAATAAATCTGAGGTAGGGAGTCTTCCCAGTGGGATAAATCAGCACCAAGGAATTAGGTTTTCTCTACCCTTCTGCTCTGCCATTCTCATAGTTGCAATAAGGAACAGCAACTCTAGGCATTATGTCTTCCTCACATAACAAAGAGCAGAGAACAGAGGTGGGAAATAACAGATCCCTTCTCAATCCCTTTTTTTAGATATAAGAAAAATGTTCCCAGGAATCCTCCATAACAGTTACCCTCAGGGAAGATTTGCACCAGGAGCTTATTCCTACACCAATCATTGGCAAGGGAATGGAATTAGAGTGCATGATTAGGATTAAGCAAGTTTGAGGCTGGCCAGAAGCCCAGCTTCCCCTGGGGCATACAGCCACCTGATGTCCTAACAAAATACAGCTTCTGGGAAAATGTAAGAGGAAAAGGAAGGAGTGGGATAGACAGCCATGTGCCAGGCAAAACTTCCCGGAGGACTGTCCAGTTCAGAGTCCTCTGAGTTCCAGTTCTCAATTGAAAGAAAAAAAGGGGAGGGGGTGGCGCCAGGGTGGCTCAGTCGGTTGAGTTCGAGCCCCGTGTCGGGTTCTGTGCTGACAGCTCAGAGCCTGGAGCCTGCTTCGGATTCTGTGTCTCCCTCTCTCTGCCCCTCCCCTGCTCATGCTCTGTTTCTCTCTGTCTCAAAAATAAATAAAAACATTTAAAAAAATTTTAAAAACCCTCAATATGTCCAAAACTAACTCATGATTCCCATCAAAATGGTCTCTTCCAGTGTTCTATCTCTTTGGAATGCACCACCATTCCAGCTGCACAAGCCAGAAATAGGAGTCATCATACCCTCTTCATTTCCCTCAACACCCATATCTAACGCATCACCAGGTCCTGTTGATACAACCTCCCAAACAGCTCTTGAATCAATGAGTCTCTTCACCTCCACTCAACCATTCTAATTCAAGTCACTGTCATCATCAACTCTTCTCTGGAGTTCTGCAACAGTCTTTTGCTTGGTCTCCTTACATCTATTTGGACCTGCCTCCAACCTAGTCCTTCACAGTGCAACTACAGTAGCCTTTTCAAATACATGCTTAGACTTAAAATTTGCTTCCTATTGCTCCTAGGGGGGAAAAAAAAAAGCCGTCCCTCAGCTCTTTGCAATCCAGTTACAATGGTATCCTCTGAGTTTCAATGGGTTGTGCTCCATCCCACATCAAGACATCTTCACGTGTGGTTGCTCCTGCCCCTGTCATCCTTGGTAGTATGTCAGTTTAACCGTCACTTCCCAGGGAAAGCCTTTCCAGGCCTCCTAATTAGGTCAGGTCTCTGCTACTGGCGCGTAGAAAGTCTGTCCCTTCCTTTACCGCACTCTTCTGTCTCTAAGATCCGCAAAAACACGGAGCTAGTATCTCTTACAACATAATGCCTGGCACATAGTAAGTGTTCAATATGTAGTTGAATGGCTAGAAGAATACATGAACTTCAAAGATGAGTGGCCCATTACCAATGTGTATCCAGCGCCAGAGAGAATACAAATAATGGCCGTGACCCACCCGCACAGCGGGGCCGCCAAGACTACAAGACTCGTTGCTCCTCCCAGTAGCTCCGCCCCTGTGCCCCGCCCCTCTCTGCTGAGTCGGGGGAGGGGCATAGAGGTCGCGTGACGTGACAGCCTCCGGCCGCTGATTGGGCTTCCAGACGCGCCGACTAGGAAAGGGGGCGTGTCTGCGTGTGCTGATTGGCTGTCGGGCGGTGGCTGGGCGGGCAGCGGCGGCGGCGGCGCGGGGGCGGGCGCGGGGAGGGCCGGGACCAGGCAGGGCTGGGAGGGCGGTAGCAGCGGGCGGGATGGGTCCTCGCCGCCGGTTTTGCTGAGACTCGCTCGCGTGGGCTGCCAGCGGCGGGCCCGCAGTGGCCGCGGCGGCATGAAGGGCGCTCTGGGGAGCCCCGTGGCCGCGGCCGCCGCAGGCGCCGCGATGCAGGAGAGTTTCGGCTGCGTCGTGGCCAACCGCTTCCACCAGCTGCTGGACGACGAGTCGGACCCGTTCGACATCCTGCGCGAGGCCGAGCACCGGCGCCAGCAGCAGCTGCAGCGCAAGAGGCGCGACGAGGCAGCGGCGGCGGCCGGGGCCGGCAACCGCGGCGGCAGGAGTCCGGCCGGGGCCTCGGGCCACAGACCTGGCGCGGGCGGCGGCCGGAGGGAGTCCCAGAAGGAGCGCAAGAGCCTCCCGGCCCCTGGCGCGCAGCAGCCGGACAGCCCCGGGGGCGGCCCGCTGCCACCCGGTACGCGCGCCCCGCCGGGCACCTGGGCACCCCCGGGTAGGCGCAGTGGGCGGGAGGGGAAGGAGAATGGGGTCACGGAGGTCACCCCTCCTCTGCCGTCCCTCGACCCTCACTGTGAGATCGGGGTCACAGGATCTTGATCCAGAAAGGGAAGGGGCTCCCGGGAAGAGGGGTTAAGTTGAGGGTCCTTGTGGCGGAGGAAGGTAGGAAAAGAGAACGGGAGGGGGTGTCACGCCCCTTCTGGCCTTTTCCAGCCCCTTGGGCGGGGGGCGGCGTGCTGGCTTGGAATAGGGGTCTCAGAATCCCAGAACTGAGCGATTACAAGTTGGGCAAAGTTGAGGGATAATGTTGGGGTAGTGTTTGTCGGGATAACTAGGGTCGCTACCCCGGGCGCTCAAATCTAGAGCTAGCAGGGAAGGTCTCCATCCTCCAGCCCAACCTCTGCAAGATTCGGATCGGGAGGTCAGAAGAGAAGCGTGGTGGGGAAGGAGGGAGGGTGAGCAAAGAGGGCGCACCCGGCCTCTGGGGGTGGTGGCGAGAGCCCAGGGTGTGTGAGGAATCGTGGGGATGAGGGGCTCGGGCCTCTGTGATGGAGCGAAGGCCTGGGTGACCGCGGGGGCGGGCTGTGACGTCAGGGCCGCGAGCCGAATGCGGCGGGGGCGGACGCGGGGTCCCCGGCTCCTGCCAGGCTCCGTGCTTTCACCCCATCCTCGTACACCCCATCCCCTTACTGTAGCTTCCAGCAGTCAGCCGGCATCATTTTTCAATACAGCATGTTGTGTCGTTGGGACGTGTAACTTGTCATTAAGTCAGGTTGCTTTAAGAAAAGCGTTTTTAACCTTTAACCCTTTTAAACAAGAATATTCAAAGTTCCCCACACCCTATTTAGCCAGGTACCACTGT
The DNA here is from genome assembly GCF_018350215.1 of Panthera leo. Lineage (NCBI taxonomy): Eukaryota > Metazoa > Chordata > Mammalia > Carnivora > Felidae > Panthera > Panthera leo. Next base: position 30,461,028 of record NC_056691.1, read on the forward strand.
CCGCATCCAGCGAGGGAGGGTACCTAAGAGTCGTTCATCACCTGAACTGCATCAGTTCATAGTCTGTAAGACTCCACCTGTATTTCCTCTGTTCTCCTAAAATAAAGCAGTGGTCCTAAGGTTTGCTTAAAAAGAGTGTTAAGATTAAGATGTGTCATTCGACCACTTAAGCCAGTGTTTGGCATTGTATTCAACTGGGCTTTGCTGGCTTGTTCCTTGCTTGATGACAGTTGTGCATCCCAGCCCTGAGATTACAACTCTGATTTAAGTGTTGGGTCTTTGACTCGTGCAGCTAGGTAATGTTTGCTTTACTTTTGTCTGTGAAAACTTCAGTCCAGCAATATCCCCTGAGAAATAGAAAATCAAGTCACTATAATAAAGATATTGAAAATTATTTTCAATGCTTTTGGATATTTTAAGACCCCATGCTAGTAGGCCAGCACATTTATGAGCCTATTTAAACAGTGAATGAGATGTGAGATATATTGTACGTTTTGTATTCTGATTTTTCTCATAAATCTATTTAGATATAGTAATGAAAGAATTGACTAAGGCTAAGCTTTTCCTCTCCCTTTGCTTTTTAACAGATGAAAATAATGTATTTTATCCTTTAAAGTAGTGTGAAACTGCAGTTAGTGCTGTTAATATACTGCTTTTTAACCTTTTTAATATTAAAAATCATGAATTTTTATAACAAATTTATAAAATTTTTGTAAATTTTGAGCAATTCTGAAATGTATGAAGTAAAGCAAAAATCTCCTATTTTTATTACTGGTTAACACCTTCTATTTATGTACAAACAGAGCTATTTCTTTTTTTCTAAATTTAAATGATATGTAAACTGAGTTGCAGCCTGCTTGTTTCACTTAGCATTGTAATCTAGTGGGTTTATAACTTTTTTCTGTCAATTGTTCATAATCCAGATGACCTGGGTTTTGAGATCTATATTAAAGATTCTTAGTTAATTTTGTAGATAGGATGGAAATTTTGTCATCCTGGTTCTTTTTCAAGTAAATGTTATTTCAGGAGCAAACAGCTCATTAATTTCCATTTATGTAGTTAGTACTAAATTTATAGAGAGCTACTCTCTCAAGGTTTTGTAGCCCTAATTAATATGGACTGTACCTTTCTAACATTCAAAATTTTTAATTTAGTTAGAATATTATAAATGAATGCTCAGTGTAGAGAAGAATCAAAGTCAAAACATGTTTGACATATAATGGAAATATTTTTGGATGTGAATGTGGAAATCACAAGATTTTCCCATGGAAACAGAGGTTTTTAATGCCCTTCAATATTTAACCCTTGGGTGAGCCTTGTTTTATAAACTCATTACTGAAATCTACAGAGACTGTTTTCAGCTTTCCTTTTCCTAGCCTTTCAGAACTATTGTCTTTGAGTGAAAGCTCAACTTTGTTTTGTAGAAAATCTTACTGTAAATTTTATTGTATTCTGCCCCTTCATATGGGCTTGGGTTTAGATCAGTGATCAGACAGCATGTGCCAGCGTTTTATTGGAAAGGGCTAGAGAAATTCAGTGTTTGCATTATCCCCTTGGAGCTGCTGACCCAGCACAGAAAAACAAACTAGGTTCAGTTGCAATCTTGATCGCTTAGCACTAAATTGTGGGGGGAAAACTGAACCCCTTTTATCTTTGGGTTTTGGGGAGACAAGTGTTTGCAGTGTATTCATAATTATTCTAATAAATATCCAGTTACATTTAATGGTATTTTTAATGTTTGTTTTGAGAGAGAGAGTGCACACATGTGTGTGCACATGAGCAGGAGAAGAGCAGAGAGAGAGGGAGAGAAAATCCTAAGCAGGTTCCCTGCTGTCAGTGCAGAGCCCCAAGTATGGCTCGATCTCATGAACCATGATAGCATGACCTGAGACCAGATCAAGAGTAGGACACTTAACCAGCTGAGCCACCCAGGTGCCCCTATTTAATTTTTAAAATTTTATTTTTTAAGTTTGTACACCAAAACTTTGGAAGAAGTTTTAATATAAAGTATGCAGTAAATGTCATTTTAAGTTTTGAATGGTGAATTCCAAATTTAATACAATATAAAAACAACAACAACAACAACAACAACCTTGAGGAAGCAAAGAGGTAGGATAAGCTCCTAAGTAATTTTGTAGCTGAGTGGAGATACTAAAGGTTTTTTTAAAAAATTTTTAACGTTTATTTATTTTTGAGAGAGAGAGAGAGCGTGAGCAGGGGAGGGGCAGTGGGAGAGGGAGACACAGAATCCAAAGCAGGCTCCAGGCTCTGAGCTGTCAGCACAGAACCTGATGCGGAACATGAACCCACAAACCATGAGATCATGACCTAAGCCGAAGTCAGACACTTAACTGACTGAGCCACCCAGGTGCCCAGGTTTTATTTAAAGATAGGTTATAAATAGGAAATTTGAAGCTGTATTAAAATAATGTTTTTGCATTGAAGGAAAAGTATTGTCACTATTGACGTATCAGCTGATTGCTGTTATGTCATACTCTATTACAATTTTCAACTTGTTAGATAATAAACTTCCAAAATAACATTTTCCACCTCACATTCCAAATTTGATCTCTATTAGGAATATACCTGCCCTCATTTGGCATTGCATATTCCTGGGACAAGTGTGACCCTCTGTTTTGTTTCTGCAAGAGAAAGAATGATCTATTATGAGAAAGATAACATCTTTCCCATTTCCCAAACACGTCACAAGCTCAGATTGTAACATCAGTACAGGATGCAAATCCGATTTAAGGGACATTAACTTAAGACTGAACTTAGATTTATTGTGGAACTTTTCACATTGAAAAAATACTTTATGTTAACAAGTAATAAATTGCACAATTTTATGTTTGTGGTGTCACAGACTTGACTTCTGCTTTAAAATGGAATCAGTAAGATACTGGAACTATGTTACTATGTACATGTGCCCAGTACAAAGTTCAGATAGAAGCTATTCAGTAGGAAGACAGAAAAATATGTGTAAACATATATTCCTTAAGAGTTCTATATATCTGTCTAAGAGAGGAATCCAGGACTTTAAAAATTACTCATTACTTCAAATACATTTAATATTTTGATGGCTCAGTTGGTTAAGCATCCAACTTTGGCTCAGATCGTGATCTCATGGGCTGTGAGTTCGAGCCCTACATCGCACTTAGGCTCTCTACAGTCAGTGCAAAGCCCGCTTCAGATCCTCTGTTTCCCACCGCACCCCCACCCCTTCCCTGCTCATGCACGCTCTCTCTGTCTCTCAAAAATAAACATTAAAAAAAAATTTTGATAGCCATACAACCAATGTGAAGGGTATAAATTATACCAAGGAAAATCGAAGCTACTGTAATAAAAATGGTACATCATGTTTGAGATGGAGAGCTTTTAAGTATTTTTTTTAAGAAAAATAAAATGCATTTTTAGAAGATGATTTAAGAAGTGACAAAGTTCCTTACAACGTACTTACCAAGTGTTAGCTGCTTTCAGACATAGACTCTGCTTAAAATTTTTAAAGCATCAAAACTAGAGAGGAGTAAAGTGAGAGAGAGGCCTGGAGTGGCCCTGGCTGAGTGCTGGCCTGTGAACGAGAGATGCCCCCTTCCAGTGTTGTCCCTTGGATCAGTTGGTAGATAGCAGTTTGGCCTCATATTGAAAAGTATGATCATAAATGTATAAATTCCATCAAAGATCAAGAGAGCAGGAAAATCTGTTTTCAAACAAAAAAAAGATAACAGCAGTACAGAACTGTATTTAGAAATGAAAACCTTAGTAGCCAATGATAAACCATAGTTTATCTGAAAGTACAATCTGACATATAGGGCATTTATCCTTTAATATTCTGTATGGAGTGTAGCTACCATGTTTTAATAAAGCTGCTGTTGACAACTGTAGTTAATTTAGCAAATGTGTGTATCCATAGCTGTCACAGTCATTGTGAGTTACCTGTAATTATAGGTTAGTTGGTGTAGTTTATCTTATATTTTCTAGGACAGAAGGGAAAGAAAACCTAAGTATCTTAAAAGTTTTATGAGGGGGGCGCCTGGGTGGCTCAGTCGGTTAAGCGTCCGACTTCGGCTCAGGTCATGATCTCGTGGTTCGTGAGTTTGAGCCCCATGTTGGGCTCTGTGCTGACAGCTCAGAGCCTGGAGTCTGTTTCAGATTCTGTGTCTCCCTCTCTCTCTGCCCCTCTTCTGTCTCTGTCTCTCAAAAATAAATAAACGCTAAAAAAATTTAAAAAAAAAAGTTTTATGAGGAAGTACAGTTGACCCTTGAGCAACCAGGGGGTTAGGTTGAAACCAGGTTTCAAGCCGTGCAGTTGAAAATCCACATATAACTTTGAAGTTCCCAAAAACTTAACTACTAGTAGCCTACTATTGACTGGAAGCCTTGCCAGTAATAGTCAATTAACATTTATTTTGTATATGTAGTATATATTCGTAGAGCAGATAAGCTAGAGAAGAGAAAATGTTATTAAAATTATAAGGAAGAGAAAATACATTTACACTTCTGTACTGCATCTGAAAAATTCTGTAAGTGGGCCCATGCACTTCAAACCCCTGTTGTTCAAGGGTCGATGGTAGTTGACTATGGGCTACGATGATATCCATAACTTTTTTCTTCTCTGAACATTTCCAAACTTCCTGGATTTTCCTATGATGTTGACTTCTAGAAAAGTGGAATTTAAAACTCCCTGTAGGTGTGCTCTCATGGACCTGGTGTCCCAGCTGTCCCTTCTGATTTGGCAGGCCAGAAGCGAGCTCCTAGAAGAGGGGAGCAGCAGGGATGGAATGACAGCCGGGGGACGGAGGTGACACTTGACAGAGCAGAGCGGAGATCCTACAGGGAATATCGACCCTATGAGAGCGAGAGACAGGCAGACTTTACATCTGAGAAGTTCACGGATGAAAAGTACGTACTGCAGACCTTGGTCAGGAGGGTGGGGGGAACCAGGAGGGTTTTACTAGAACTGTTAACCTTTGCAACCTTGGCAGTCACTTTAGGTGACACAGGAAGGATGTTCCATTTATTTCTTGGGTGACCTTAAGTCTTGGTTCAGGAAATGATGTAAGGTGAAAAATGAGTTATTTATTGGTAACTACACAAAGCACTCTTGTAAAGAAAAAAACTACACAGGAGTCTGTTAAACTGGTTAAATTTTCTTTTGCAGTTGAAGCTAAGCATAATTATGGTTTTGATTTAACATTACTAATTTAGACTACTAACAAATTTAAACAAGTTCCTAGCCCCATGGTTAGGTCACTTGGCTATCATGATGACATTTTAAGAAAAACTGATACAGTGTATAAAACCAATTTCTGGCTGCCATACCTTCTTCTAGAAAGTGCTCTGATCTGGAAGGTAGTCTTGGGCTGGTGCAGCCTGACACCGCTCCTGACCACCCACCCGCGCCTGCCTGTACACACGTAGCGGTTCTTTGTGTCTTATGCTTGGCCCTAACAAGACAGATGCTTACTGCCTAAAGTTTGTGTTAAATTATTCAACCTTCATAGCACTGAGTTTAGATTAAACTGAAACAACTTGTGAATCACATTTCAAGGAAAATAGGTTAAAAAAAAGGCTAAAGGAGACTAGAATAGTGTACGTTGACACTATTAGCCGTCAACAGTTTAATGTCAAGGGAGCTGTTATTCCCAAAGTATTCCAAGTTCTTGACTATTGATTCCATTTAGGATCCTGGCTACAAGTTTTAACCAAAGGACATGTAAAAACTATGTTCATTAAAACACCACCTCATTAGAACACCACCCCTTCCCCCAAAAGACCCCCAGAAGTCCAGCAGAGAGTAGCTCAGTCTGAGAAGGCTGAGCAGCTGGTGACTCCCACAGATGTATTCCCTAGAAATTACATATTGAGAACATCAGGCTAGTGTATCTGCCACCATATTGGAGCGTGAGGGTTAGAGAAAGGCTTAATTCTGCTATTTTTGGAGAGTACTTCAATTTTGCTGTGTAATGGCCATAGTCTGCTTGCTTACAGAAAGACTTCTGGATCAGAGCTGCTTATTTGGGGAAGCATATGTGTATTTTTTTTTTTCTCACTTCAGGGATTTATTCTGTGGAAATAAGGAAATTATAGCTCAAAAGCACAAACTCATGTTTCCAGCTTTTTTTAGTAGCAAAACTATGAGTCTTTTAAAAGGATGAGTATATGTTAACACAAAATGATGCCTATTAAGTGAAGTCATACATGAAGATAGGGGTAGAGTGGGATATGGGATTATGGAGGGATTTTTCTTTTTTCTTTAAAAATAACTTCAGATTTATTGGGGTGCCTGGGTGGCTCAGTCCGACTTCGGCCCAGGGCATGATCTCATGATTCATGGGTTCAAGCCCCACATCAGGCTCGGTGCTGACTGCTTGCTCAGAGCCTGGAAGCTGCTTCAGATTCTGTCTCGTTCTCTCTCTGCCCTTCCCCTGCCCACACTCTGTCTCACTCTGTCTCTCAAAAATAAATAAATGTAAAAAAAAAAAAAAAAAGAAAACTTCAGATTTATAGAAAGTTGCAAGAATTATACACAGAATTCCCATATACCCTCATCCAGATTCCCCAACTGTTAACATTTGCTTTATCATACCCCCTCCCTCTCTACCCCCTGCCTCTCTCCTTCTCTTACACACACACACACACACACACACACACACACACACACACACACCTTTTTTCTTTGACATTTAAGAGTAAAGTGCAGATGGGGCGCCTGGGTGGCTCAGTCAGTTGAGCATCTGACCTCAGCTCAGGTCATGATCTCACAACTCCTGGGTTTGAGCCCCGCATCCGGCTCTGTGCTGACACTCGGAGCATGGAGCCTGCTTCGGATTCTGTCTCCCTTTCTCTCTCTGCCCCTCCCCCACTCATGCTCTGTCTCTCTCTCTCTCTCAAAAATAAACACTAAAAAAAATTTAAAAAGAGTAAAGTGCAGAAATACCTCTTTATCCCTAAATACTTTAAATGTATTTCCTGAAAACGTTGTACAATTATCAAACATATTAACCTTGATACATTACTATTATCTAATTCTCTATATCATGTAATCTACAGAGTACTCAAATTTCACCAGTTGTCCTATAATGTCCTTTTAGCAAAACAAAAAAAATGCCTGGTTCAGGATCCAGTCCAGGAGTGTGCACTGCATTTAGTCGTCTTTCATTTGGAACAGCTCTTTACTCTTCCTTTATCTTTGACTTTGACATGTCAGAAGAGGAAGGACCAGTTATTTTGTATAACAGCTCAGAACCAAGTTTGTCTGGAACGATGTCATGCACTTTGGCAGGAATACCACACAAGTGAGGTCTTGTGTCCTTCGCAGTGTATCATGTTAGGTATATGGAGGGAAGTTTTACTTTCAAGGAAATGTGAAATTATTTTTGATAAATCATGTGCTATCAGAAAAGATATTTTCCTTAGTTTCTTAAAAAGTACTCTTCTATTAATAAAGATCCATAAGACAATTTGGATAGTTTAGAAAATGCATACAATTATAAAGAAAATTAAAGCCACTTATCTTGCCATTTAAGGTAATTACTCCTAACATTTGGACTAATTTTTTCCTTTTTTTTAATACATAGATATACTTAAATATTAAGATGATAATACATATATACTGAGTGCTTTATATTCTTTCTTTTTCCATTTGACATGGTCAAAGTCATTTCCATGTCACTAACAATGTTTGGTAAACATTTTCTTTTAAATTTTTTTGAAAGAGAGCATTTGCAAGTGGGGGAGGGGCAGAGGGATCAGGAGGGAGAGAATCCTAAGCAGGCTCTACGCTCAGTGCAGAACCTGACATGGAGCTTGATCACTCAACCGTGAGATGATGCCCTGAGCCAAAATCAAGAGTCAGACGCTTAATTGACTGAGCCACCCAGCTGCCCTGTGAATTTTTGGTAAACATTTTTTTTTAATGTTTTTACTTATTTTTGAGACTGAGAGAGAGAGAGAGACAGAGCACAAGTGGGGAAGGGCCAGAGAGAGAGGGCTACACAGAATCTGAAGCAGGCTCCAAGCTCTGAGCTGTCATCATGGAGCCCAATGCAGGGCTCAAACTCATGAACTGTAAGATCGTGACCTGAGCCGAAGTTGGACGCTTAACTGACTGAGCCAGCCAGGCGCCCTGGTAAACATTTTTAATGGCTCTATTATGAGCTGTTGTGGATGCAGTACAGTGTAATAATTTCCTTAGTGTTGGACCTTCTCTAGATGGAAGTTCTAGAAATGGGAACCCCAGTTAGGGCCATAAAGCAGTGGTTCTCAGCTGGGTGTCATATATTAAAACCTGGGACCCAGTTTGTGCTTCAATGCAAGTTTGGATGGGTGCATGTAGTGTGAAAACAAATTAGAGTCAGGGGGATCTTTTGATATGTAGTGACCAATCACTATCTTAGTAACCTGTCCATTTACTCTGTCACTAATAATCTAGAGCCCTTCTCCTAGCTCTTTCTGCAGAGTTGAATATAATAAACTTTGATCTTGGCTTATTTGATAGTGAAAAATGGTGTCACCTTGCATTTCTGTGATACCTATACATATTTATTGGGCAGAATTATTGAATCTTGATAATCTTAACAGACTGTCTAATTCAGTCCTCTCAATTTATGGATGAGGAAACAAAAACCCGGAGTTTCAGTGATGGCTATTGTGGTCACAGCCAGCTCATGTGATTTTTATTCCACTAAAGCAGAACACATATTGTCACATCGAAGCGGTGTCATAAGTGGTGCTGGGAGTAACTGTCCATGTGGCTCAGGTGCAGAGATCAACCAGGACACTTCCAGATCACTGTTTTTAATGTATAAGGAATTTTTCTTTAGGCTCCAAATGATGAACCTAAGTGAATTCTTTGAACATAGGCTATTAGGAAATTAGCCTACCTCTGTCTGGATATATTTTGACTCTTTCTTTGGCTCTTCTTGAAGTTTAGTGCTGGTCATTCAAAGTCAGTTCCAGTTCTGAAAGAATCACTTACTCAGATGTTTAACTTTTTTTTCCTCCTCATATGGAAATAGTTGAGAAAAATTGGGGTAAAATATACGTAACATCATGTACCATTTTAGGGGCACCTGGGTGGCTCAATCAGTTAAGTGTCTGACTTCAGCTCAGGTCACGATCTCATGGTTCATGGATTCAAGCCCCACATTGGGCTCTGTGCTGACAGCTTAGAGCCTGGAGCCTGCTTTGGATTCTCTCTTTCTCTCTGCTCCTGCCCCACTCTCACCCTGTCTCTCTCTCAAAAATGAATAAACATTAAAAAATTTTTTTAATGTATCATTTTAACCACTTATAAATGTATGATAGTACGGTGGCATGAAGTACATTCACACTGTTGTGCAACCATCCCCATCATCCATCTTCAGAACATTTTTATCTTCCCCACCTGAAACTCTGTACCCATTAAACACTAATTCCCCATTCTCCCCTCCAAGAACATCATTCCCTTTATCTGTAAAACAGGTACTCATGCCTACTTAATTAGGATTGTTGTTGGAGAGTGGATTACAGGGATATAAAGCATGATGCTTGGCTGAAATGTTATTTTCCATCCTTTTCCTCGTGAGTACATAACAAATAAAGATTCCTAAGTGGATACAGGATTTCTCAATGCTCCCTTGCCTGAATAAAAAGAGAATATGTTTTATTGTTCTAATTTTTAGTATACGTGCTGCCAACACGAGCACAAAGAGGGTATATTTTATAAGCAAGAAGCAATTGAGAATATATATATTTAAAGTGTATTTGTGAGAGAGAGAGAGTGCACAAATGAGCAGGGCGGGGTGGGCAGAGAGAGAGAATCCCAAGCAGGCTCCAGGCTGTCAGCACAGAGCCCAACACGGAGCTCGAACTCATGAACTATGAGATCATGACCTGAGCTGAAATCAAGAGTCAGACGCTTCACTGACTGAGCCACCCACGTGTCCTGAGAATATGGGGATAAGGATGTGGGTAACCTGTGGAGTAAAGAAAAAAAAATGTTTTAGGGGCTCCTGGGTGACTCAGTTGGTTGAGTGTTGGACTTTTGGTTATGGCTCAGATCATGATCCCTGGGTCATGGGTTTGAGCCCTGCATTGGGCTCTGTGCTAAGCGTAGAGCCTGCTTAAGATTCTCTCTCTCTCTCTCTCTCTCTCTCTCTCTCACTCACTCACTCTCTCTCTTTCCCCTCCCCACCCCTCTCCCCTGCTTATGCTCTCTCTCTAAAATAAATTTTTTTTTAAAAAACCACTAAAAAAAAAAAAAAAAGAGGCTTAAGGGATTAAAATAAACCCCAGAACACACAGGGCTATTTTTAGGGTCGGTTTCAATCACTATTATATTTTAAATGCCTTTGTTGTTTTGTTGGTATCTGATCTAGATTTCATGTAAATTTAGACCCAATTTTGACTGTTGACATTATTTTCCATGTATGTTTTGGTGTTTCATTTCCTCTCAATATTTAGGTAGACTTTTTTTCTCTTATGACCCTGTCCAACTTCCTTGTTAAGAACTTATTGTTACATTTTTGTTATTGTTTTAGAACTCTGCTTTAGATATTTATTATAATGGGAATAGATTTTATAATAATCTCTGTTTTAGTCGGGAATGGGAGAGGTGGGAGGTAGAACACCCAACCTGGAGATTTTATTTAGGATGATGTTTCTTATAAGAGACTGGCATAAAGTTAATGATTGGTGCTTCTGTGTTTTTTTATCTTTTTGAGTAAGGATAACAGAGTTTTATATATTTTTACCCACCATCAGACAGTAGCTTTTTTTAAATAATTTTTTTATTATTATGTTTATTTATTTTGAGAAGAGAGAGAGACAGAGTGAGAGTGGGGGAGGGGCAAAAAGAGAGTGAGACACAGAATCCAAAGCAAGACTCTAGGCTCTGAGCTGTCAGCACAGAGCCTGACACGGGGCTCAAACCCATGAGTGTGAGATCATGACCTGAGTCGAAGTCAGGTGCTCAACCGACTGAGCCACCCAGGCGCCCCAGACAGTAGCTTTTTAATGTAACAATTTCAGCCATGACCATAGACTAGAACATACCTCTAGTTTTGGTGTTTGAGTCACTAATGCCACTAGAGTTCAGTAAGTAATTTGTTACAATTTTAAATATTTTTAAAGTCTTGACAAATTAAAAATATATAATCTGTCTTATTAAACTAAGGTTGTAATGGTGAAAAGATGTGGTCCTTGCTGCAGTAGCTTTGAGTCTAATGGAAGAAAGGCAAGTCCTCATAAAAAGTGATGGTGACCAGAGACATGGCTGAGAATGAGTATGAGGAGGAGTGTGTGGGTGGTTAGGCCTTGGTCCCAGTGGATGTGGCAGAGGAAGAAGGGAGTATAGAAGACATCTGGTTCTTGGCTTAGGTAGTTTGATGCTGTGAGTTAGGGACCATAGCGGGAGCCAAGGGGTCAGTGTTGGTCATGTATCTGCAGGGCCAGGGTGTGGACAGAGGGCATGTCCAGGAAGTAACTGGCTTTGTGGCCTGGAATCAGAGACCCCAGTGAGAGATGCAGGGTCACGTGAATGAGGGTCATGTAGCAATAGCATAGAGATGAGAACAGTGTGTGCCTGGGATGGGAAGTCAGGAATGCGGGCACCTGTGAGGACAAACGAGTATCCAGAAGAACGAGGGAGGCAGCTGTGTGGAGAGCATCAAGACTAGTTAAGTGAAAGAGGGAAGATACAGAATGTGTCCCTTGATGTGACTCTGGAGGTGCCTTCCTCTGAAAAATGGAATTGGAGGCCTAAGAAGCAAGGGGAGTGAGTATCTTGTGAATTTTGTACCATGTTTGAGTATGACCTATTACAAAAATAAGTGTTTAAGGACAAGGCAAGGAAAGAGAAGTCTGAGGAAAATTAGTGGTCAGTGGTGTCAAATGATGAATAGGGGTCAAATGACATAAAGACAAAAGTTGCTATTGGCTTTCACAACAAAAAGCTTCAGCTGTCCTTGGAGGTGTGTGTGGGGCAAGAGGAAGAGAATTGAGGTTGTTGCAGGTTAATACTTTTAGCCCCAAATGTCACTGACTGGTTGTGTGTTTGGGAGAGGGAGGTTTGGGAGGGGCATAATTTGAAGTTTCCTATTTCTCTTATACAAAACATTCCAAATTTAATTTAAATATTGAATATTAGAGCTGGAATAAACCTCCAGAGAAAGGGGTACCCCTCCACAGATTAGCAAGACCTGCGCAGGACCTGCTTCTCTGGTCTGGCTTCCTCACCTAGCAGCTGTATGACCTTGGGCAAGTTACCTACCTCCTTTGTGCCTCAGTTTCATTGTCTGTGGATAATAGTTGTATATTATACATCTGTTTATGAGAATTATATATGATGAAGTGCTCAGAACAATGCCTCAGTAGTATTGTTCAGTAAAAGTTAATTATTACTTTATTTTTCAAGCTACCATTCTTTCCAATATATTATAGCCATGATGTCCTCCTAGAATTTTTTTCTCAAAAAAGCCTTAGCCCTTCAATCCAGTTCACTGCTTTTTATTATTATACCCATCTCTTCCTAGACCCATTGACAGGTTTGATCGAGACAGACCACTGAGAGGCCGTGGAGGCCCAAGGGGGGCCATGCGAAGCCGAGGCAGAGGCGGCCCCGGGAACAGAGCTTTTGAGGGTTTTGACCAGAGAGGGAAACGAGATTTTGAGAGGTACGGTGGGAGTGAGAAAATGTAAGTTCCTCTGTAACTGCTGTTTTTGCCTTATGATCTTGGTAATACACGGTATGAATCTGTTTGTTGTGTGTTAATATGAATTGACTTGATATTAGTATGCGCTTATTCCTGAGGGAGCTGATCCTGGGACAGCTTTTCTGATCAACTTTTATGATTTGGAGATTGACTGCAGGCCTGCTTTCAGCTGAAGGGAATATTCTTTCTTTCTCTAGAGCAATCAGAACTGAAGACAACATGGGTGGCTGTGGAATTCGAACTTGGGGATCAGGCAAAGATACCAGGTATGGTGCAAATGTGTGCCTTTTGTGAACCTGCAATTAAGTGGAAATATCCAGATCTTTATTTTCCTTTTGTGAAAATTATGTCTTCTCTGCTATGCTTGCATTGTCTTTATACTTGTGTGCTGTTAGGTATAGATTGATTTTAGGCTTTGGTTTAGTGAGGTGACTTTTTAAAGTGGGTTTGCTATGTTGTAATTAGATTTGAAAATGACTTTTAAAGTGGTTTTAAAGTTCTTTTGTTTTAGCCAAACAAATTTGTGTATTTGCTGATGCCCCAGCGCATGATACTCTACATTTGCATAGGCCTCAGAATGCTTTTTAAATTTCTGGATATTCTATACTTTTATTTTTCTGTGACCTTCCCAAGTTCTTATATGCATTGCATCTTGATTTTATGAAATCATTTGCAGGTTGAAGCTCAATGACAAATTTCACCGAAGGTTCAAATCTGACATTTCTCTGAGGTTTCATGGTGTCTCAGATCTGTACCAGTTTTGCTGCTTAGAAGAAGTACTTGGTTCTGCTGTTTCAGTCATTTCATGGCTGTAGGGGCAGTGCCTTCCTGGTGTCTGCAAAGAATAAGCAAGAAGACTTGAGGGCAGTACAAGGCAAGGAATGGATCCCTCCCAGCACATGTTGTAGGAAAGACTTTCCACGATTTTGAAGCCTTGAGGGAATCCAGAATATAAGCTTTTTACATAAACTTACTTTTCTTTCCTTCTTTCTTTTTCTTTCTTTCTTTCTTTTTTCTTTCTTCCTTTCTTTCTTTCTTTCTTTCTTTCTTTCTTTCTTTCTTCTTTTTTTTAAACTTTATTTATTTTGAGAGAGAGAGCATGAGCAGGGAAGGGGCAGAGAGAGATGGGGAGAGAGAGAATCCAAGCAGGCTTCGCACTGTCAACACAGAGCCCAACGCAGGGCTTGAACTCACAAACCGTGAGATTATGACTTGAGCTGGAATCAAGAGTCAGATGCTTAACTGACTGAGCCACCCTGGCGCCCCCATAAACTCATTTTTCTGAAATTGTTCTTAAAGACAAACATACAAAACAATACTAAATATAATATTACATGTGCTACCCTTGCACATCTGTGTTGTCCTTGAAAGGAAAAGAAACTTGTTGAATGTTTCTCAGTATGGGGTTTCATAGGCTGTTAATAATGAATCTTTTAATTTTGTTTTATTTTACTTTGATATATATGTTAAAAAGTAAATACCTCTGAGTCATCTGATTTACCACCTTATCTAATGCTGCCACTCCATTTCAGTTGGCATTGGAACTTAAAATAATTTTGGCGTCAAGTGATTATGTACCCTAAGGGGTCAGCATTGGCCTTTTAACATGAAGAAGTAACCAGGAGCTGGGTGTGCTGCAGGTGATCTGGCATGTATGTCCTTGTGCTAAAATGACACATGTCATTTTGGATTGGTTTGTGAGTGACTAAGTCAAAGCTCTTAGGTGGTAATAATTTGTAATTTAAAGATTTTCATAGAATAAGACTTAAATTTCTTATTTAATAAGTGGAGATTTTGATTTTGATCATGAAAACAGTTCAGTACAGTGGAGTTATGGGCTGCTTTTGATTAATGAGAAAAGAGCAGAGGTGAGCCTACTGTAGCAAGGATGTTAATGGCTGGTAAAGCCAAACACTGCACGGTGTGTTAAAAGCTGGAGGGTTTTGCTATAGTTAGTATTCCTGTTTGAAGGCATTGGCAGTGCTAACTAAATTTATGAATGTTTTCAAAATGGTGCAATGAGCCATTTCCAATGTTAATGCTTCTCTTCAGCAGTTTGACAGTGAGTGCCTGAAAGTAAAGTTTTCTCCATCTGTGGTAATTACAAACATATAATATCTGATATTATTTCTTTGTTACCAATTGAAACACACACACGAAAGCAGTTTTCAGTAATGGTGCCTTCCAACTTTTATTTCAAAGAGCAAGATGGTTTTATTAACATTCAATTAAAATCTCTCTGCTGTCATAGATTTGGGTAATTCAAGTCTCATTGAATTTGAACTAGATAACAAAGCCTTCAGGTGTTCAATTCACTTTGTGGAATGTGCTTGTGCAAACAGGCATTTTCTGCATTCATATAACTAAAGTCAAAATATATACATCTGCCCTGGGGCTGTATCTTCTTCTGTAAATCTAACATTGGTGATTTACTTTCAACAAAATAACAAAATCTGCTAACATAAATTATTGCTAATTTTGAAACCTCACTGCTCTGTAGTTTTGGTCACATGGGTCTATAAGAGCCGTAAGCACATTAGTTTTATGTTTATTCATTAAATAATGTAGGTCAACACAGGGAG
The DNA here is from genome assembly GCF_018350215.1 of Panthera leo. Classification (NCBI taxonomy): domain Eukaryota; kingdom Metazoa; phylum Chordata; class Mammalia; order Carnivora; family Felidae; genus Panthera; species Panthera leo. The sequence continues at coordinate 30,476,302 of NC_056691.1, forward strand.
ATATGTGATTTCTCTTTTTTTTAATCAGCTGCTCAAGTTTAAGAATGCTGGTGTGGGGCGCCTGGGTGGCTCAGTCGGTTAAGCAGCCGACTTCGGCTCAGGTCATGATCTCGCAGTCCATGAGTTCAAGCCCCACGTCGGGCTCTGTGCTGACAGCTCAGAGCCTGGAGCCTGTTTCAGATTCTGTGTCTCCCTCTCTCTGACCCTCCCCCATTCATGCTTTGTGTCTCTCTGTCTCAAAAATAAATAAACGTTAAAAAAAAAATTTTTTTTTAATAAAAAAAAAAAAGAATGCTGGTGTTTGTACATAGTCCCTTTTATGATTTTTAATTGTTGAAAACTATAAACTATCAATAAACCTATGGTTTTTATTCCCTTGGTTTATTATGTTGCCAAGGGAGTAAAGAGAAAGTTGGAATAATTTGTGCTGCTGCTGCTGGGTTTTGAGGCTCCTGGATGCCAGAAACTCCTGTGACCCTGCTGGAGTCAGGCTGATGAGCAGAAGCAGCCTTTGTGACAGGGCCTCCACCAAGCACAGTGCCAGCCACATCTTTCCACACATAGGGTGCATTTGATTTAGGACCTTTTTCAAAAATAAAGATTAATAATTATTTGGGGTGCCTGGCTGGCTCAGTCAGTAGAGCAGGCGACTGTTGATCTCAGGACTGTGAGTTCGACTCCCACATTGGGTGTAGAGATTATAGAAAAAATTAACTTAAAAAAATTATTCAAATTTTGTATAGAAAAACTCACTTTTAAGCTCATTACAATAGCTTTGCATTGAGAATAAAAAAATGTAGGGGTACCTGGGTGACTCAGTCAGTTAAGCATCCAACTTCAGCTCAGGTCATAATCTTATGGTCTGTAGGTTTGAGCCCCGCATCGGACTCAGTGCTGACAGCTCAGAGCCTGGAGCCTGCTTCGGATTCTGTGGTGTGTGTGTGTGTGTGTGTTTCTCTCTCCCCCTACCCCTCTCGCACTCTGTCTCTCTCTCCCTCAAAAGTAAGTAAACATTTTTTAAAAATGCAGAAAGTCAATTCTGTTATTACAGGTCAATTTATCTTTGCTTTTCAAAAAATAGCTTATGTTGGGGTGCCTGAGTGGCTCAGTCAGTTAAGTGTCCAGCTTCAACTCAGGTCATGATCTAACAGTTTATGGGTTCGAGCCCCGCATCAGGCTCTGTGCTGACAGCCTGGAGCCTGCTTTGGATTCTGTGTCTCCCTCTCTCTCTGCTCCTCCCCCGTTCACACTCTATTTTTTTGAAACTATTTTTCCCCTTCCCTTTTCCCATGGTCCTCCTTTAAGTTTCTCAAGTTCCACATGTGAGTGAAAACATATGATATTTGTCTTTCTTTAACGTTGTTACAAATGGCAGGATTTCATTCTTTCTCATTGCCAAGTAGTATCCCATTGTATATACAAACCACATCTTTGTCCATTCATCAGGTGATGGACATTTGGGCTCTTTCTGTAATGTGGCTATTGTTGAAGGTGCTGCTGTAAAGATTGGGGTACATGTGCCCCTATGAATCCGCACTCCTGTATACTTTGGATGAATTCCTAGTAGCGCTATTATTGGGTTGTAGGGTAGTTTGATTTTTAATTTTTTGAGGAACCTCCACACTGTTTTCCAGGGCGGCTGTACCAGTTTGCATTCCCACCAACAGTGTAAGAGGGTTCCCGTTTCTCCACATCCTCACCAACATCTGTTGTTTCCAGAGTTGTTAATTTTAGCCACTCTGACTGGTGTGAGGTGGTATCTCAATGTGGTTTTGATCTCAGTGTGGTTTTGATTTGTATTTCCCTGATTTGTATATCCCTGAGTGATATTGAACATCTTTTCATGTGTCTGTTGGCCATCTTCTTTGGAAAAAATGTCTATTCATGTCTTCTGCCCATTTCTTCACTGGATTATTTGTTTTTCAGGTGTGGAGTTTGGTTAGTTCTTTATAGATTTTAGATACTAGCCTTTTATTTGATATGTCATTGGCCAATATCTTTTCCCATTCTGTCAGTTGCCTTTTAGTTTTGTTGATTGTTTCCTTTGTGGTGCAGAAGCTTTTTATCTTGATGAGGTCCCAATAGTTCATTTTGCTTTTAATTTCCTTCCTTTGGAGACATGTCAAGCAAGAAATTGCTGCAGCTGAGGTCAAAGAGGTTGTTGCCTATTTTCTCCTCTAGGGTTTTAATGGTTTCCTGTCTCACATTTAGGTCTTTCATCCATTTTGAGTTTATTTTTGTGTATGGTGTAAGTAAGTGGCCCAAGTTCATTCTTCTGCATGTTGCTGTCCAGTTCTCCCAGTACCATTTGCTAAAGAGACTGTCTTTTTTCCAGTGGGTACTCTTTCCTGTTTTGTCAAAGATTAGTTGGCCATACATTTGTAGGTCCAATTCAGGGTTCTCTATTCTATTCCATTGGTCTATGTGTCTGTTCTTGTGCCAGTACCATACTGTCTTGATGATTACAACTTTGTAGTAGAGGCTAAACTCCAGGATTGTGACGCCTTGGTTTTTTTTTTTTTTTTTCCAACATAACTTTGGCTATTCGAGGTCTTTTGTGGTTCCATACAAATTTTAGGATTGTTTGTTCTAACTTTGAGAAGAATGCTGGTGCAATTTTGATTGAGATTGCATTGAATATGTAGATTGCTTTGGGAAGTTTATATGTCTTAATCCCCTTTACCTATTTTGCCCATTCTCCTCCACCCCCATGCTCCTCTGGGAACTGCCAATGTTCTCTGTATTTGAGTCTTTTTTTTCTTCATTTGTTTTGTTATTTAAATTCCACATGTGAGTGAAATCATAGGATATTTATCTTTCTCTGACTTATTTCACTTAACATAAATACCTTTGGGTCCATCCGTGTTGTTGCGAATGGCAAGACTTTATTCTTTTTTATGGCTGAGTAATATTCCATTGTATGTATATAATACAATTTTATCCATTCATCTGTCAATGGGCAATTAGGTTTCTTCCATACTTTGGCTATTATAAATAATGCTTAATTATAAAAGGGGTGCATATATCTTTTAAAATTCGTCTTTTCATTTGGGGCAGGGGGAATAAATACCCAGAGGGGTCATTACTGGATCGTATGGTAATTCTGTTTTGTTTGAGGGACCTCCATGCTATTTTCCATAGTGGTTGTACCAATTTACATACCCAATGGCAGTACACAAGGATTCCCTTTTCTCCACATCCTCACCAACACTTGTTACTTCTTGTCTTTTTGATATTAGCTATTCTGATTGGTGTAAGGGTATATATATCATTGTGGTTTTGATTTTTGCATTTCCCTGATGAGGAGTGGTATTGAGCATCTTTTCATATGTATGTTGACCATATGTCTAGTCAAGTCCTCTGCCTATTTTTTAATCGGACTCTTAGTTTTTTTGGTGTTGAGTTCTAGGAGTTCTTTATATATTTTGGATATTGATCCCTTTTTCAATATATCATTTTCAAAAATCTTCTCCCATTCAACAGATTGCCTTTTCATTTTTTTCATGGTTTCTTCCACTGTGCAAAAGCTTTTTATTTAGTTTGATGTAGTCCCAGTAGCCTATTTTTGCTTTTGTTTCCCTTGGCTGAGGAGACAGATACAGAAAAATATTGCTAAACAGATGTCTAAGAGTATACTGCCTATGATTGGGGGTTTCTTGTTGGGGTGGGGGTATTTTATGGTTTCAGTTTTTACATTTAGGTCTTTAATCCATTTTGAGTTTATTTTTGTGTGTGGTGTAAGAAAGTGGTCCAGTTTCATTCTTTTGCATGTAGCTGTTTAGGTTTCCCCAACACCACTTATTGAAGAAGTTGTCTTTTCACCACTGTGTATTATTGCCTCCTTTGTCATAGATTAATTGACCATATAAGCATGGGATTAACTCTGTGCTCTCTTCTGTTACATTGATCTATGGTCTTTATTTTTATGCCAGTCCACTACTGTTTTGTTAATAGAGCTTTGTAGTATAGTTTTAAATCTGGGATTGTAATATATTCAGCTTTATTGTTCTTTCTCAAGAGAGCTTTGGCTATTTGGGGTCTTTTGTGGTTCCATACAAATTTTAGGATTGCTTGTTTCTAGTTCTGTGAAAAATACCATTGGCATTTTGATGGGGATTGCATTGAATCTAAGATTACTTTGAGTAGTGTGGACATTTTAACAATATTAATTCTTCCAACCCATGAATATAGAATATCTTCTCATTTATTTGTGTTGTCTTCAATTTCTTTTACCAATGTCCTATAGTTTTCAAAGTAGAGGTCTTTTAACTCCTTGGTTCAGTTTATTCATAGGCATGCTATTCTCTTTAATGTAATTGTAAATGGGGTTGTTTTTGTAATGTCTCTGCTGGTTCGTTATTAATGTATAGAAATGCAACAGATTTCTGTAGATTAATTTTGTATCCTGCAATTTTACTGAAATCATTTATTAGTTCTAATAGTTTTCTGGTGAGTTATTTACTGTTTTCTATGTATAGTATCATGTCATCTGCAAATAGTGACAGTTTTACTTCTTACCTATTTAGATCCCTTTACTTCTTTTTTTTTTTTTTTTTTTTTTTGGTCTGATTGGTGTGGCTAGGACTTTCAGTACTATGTTGAATAAAAGTGATAGAATGGACATCCTTGTTTTGTTCCTGATCTTAGAGGAAACACTTTAAGCTTTTCACCATTGAGTATGATGTTAGCTGTGAGTTTTCATATATGGCCTTTATTATATTGAGGTGTGTTCCCTCTATACCCACTTTGTTGAGAGTTTTTATCATGAATGGATGTTGAATTTTGTCAAATGCTTTTTCAGCATCTATTGAGATGATCATATCATTTTCATCCTTCATTTTGTTAATATAGTATATCACATTGATTGATTTGCAGGTATTGAATCATCCTTGCATCCCTGGAATAAGTCCAATGTGATTATGGTGAATGATCCTTTTAATGTGTTGTTGAATGCTGTTTGCTAATAATATTTTGTTAAGGAGTTTTACATGAATGTTCATCAGGGATATTGGTCTGTAATTCTTTCTGTATTGTTTTTGTTTTGAGTTTGGTGTGAGGGTAATGCTGGCCTCATAGAATTAATTTGGAAATACTTCTTCCTCTTCCATTTTTTGGGATATGAGAAGAGTATGTATTAACTCTTCTTTAAATATGTGATAGAATTTACCTGTGAAACCATCTACTCCTGGAGTTTTTTTGATTACTAACTCAATTTTGATATTAGTAATTGGCCAATTACAGATTTTTTTTTCCTGATTCAGTCTTAGAAGATTGTATGTTTCTAGGAATTTACCCATTTCTTCTAGTTGTCCAATTTTTTGGTGTATAAGAATCTAATGATTCTTTGTATTTCTGTGATGTCAGTTGTAAATTCTCTTTCATTTGTGATTTTATTTGTTTGAGTCCTCTTTTTTTTTTTTTTTCCTTGATGAATCTGGCTAAAAGTTTATTTAATTAGTCTTTTCAGAGAATTAGCTCTTAGTTTTGTGGATCTTTTCATTATGTTTTTAGGCTCTATTTCATTTATTTCTTCTCTGATCTTATTTCTTTTCTTCTACTCATGTTGGGCTTTGTTCCTCTTTTTCTAGTTCCTTTAGGTGTAGGGTTAGATTGTTTGAGATTTTTCTTATTTTTTGAGGTAGGCCTGGATCACTATAAACTTCCCTTTGAGAGCTGCTTTTGCTGTGTCCCAAAGATTTTGGACCATGGTGTTTTCATTTCATTTGTGTCAAGGTATTTTTGATATCCTCTTTGATTTCTTCATTGACCCATTGGTTTTTTAGTAGCATGTCGCTTAGCATCCACATGTTTGTGTTTTTCCAGTTTTATTCTTGTAATTGACTTCTGGCTTTATAGTGTTGTGATCAGAAAAGATTCCTGATACGATTTCAGTCTTTTAAATTTATTAGGATGCGTTTTGTGGCCTACCATGTGATTTATCCTCGAGAATGTTCCATGCATACTTGAAAAGAATATGTATTCTGCTGTTTGGAGATGGTTTGTTTTATGTCTGTTAAGTCCATCTGGTCTAATGTGTCTTTCAAAGCTACTGATTGATTTTCTGTCTGGATGATTTGTCCATTAATGTAAGTGGGATGTTAAAGTGTTGTACTATTATTGTATCACTGTTGATTTCTCCCTTTATGTCTGTTTAATGTTGCTTTTTGTTCAGGTGCTCCTGTGGCAAGTGCAGAGATATTTACAATTGTTACATTCTCTTCTTAGATCGATCTTTTTATCATTATGTAATCCCCTTTGTCTCTTGTTATGGTTTTTGTTTAAAGTCTATTTTGTCTGATATAAATATTGCCACCCCAGCTTTTTTTTTTTTTTTTTTTTTGCTTCTATTTGCATGGTAAATGTTTTTTCCGTCTCTTCACTTTGTCCGTGTGTGTCTTTAGGTGTGAGTGAGTCTCCTGTAGGCAGCATAGAGATGGGTCTTATCCATTCAGTCACCCTGTGTCTTTTATTGGAGCATTTAATCCATTTACATTTAAAGTAATTATTGATAGGCATGTATTACTATCATTTTGTTAATCATTTTCTGGTTGTTTTTCATTTCTGTTCCTTTCTTCTTTTCTTTCTTCCCTTGTGATTTGATGACTTTCTTAATGTTTAGATTCCGTTCTCTTTATTTTTTGTGTCTGTTGTAGGCTTTTGGTTTGTGGGTACTGTGAGGTTCATATATAACATCCTGTGTATTTAGCAGTCTGTGTTAAATTGATGGTCACTGAAGTTTGAACACATTTTAAAAGCACAGGTTGAGAAATTTTATGGCCCCTTTTAATATTTGGAATTTCCTAGGACAGTAAGCATCTTAAATAATTGTTCTGGTCTTTTATAATCTGTTTTAACTTTAGGCCATTCATAGAAAGTTCTATTTCTAAAAGTACTTTTAACATTTTTAAAAATAATTTCAATGGATTAGCAATTTATAACATTTTGTCATTTTTATTTTGATGTGGGTTACCTATATGTGTATGTAATTTTTTGAATGAGATTTACTTAAGAAAAAGGACATTGGAATTTTTTTTTTCTATCTTGAATATATAAAAGCATTGATGTGAACATATTTGTGTGACTAGAGCAATTCTCACTGCTTTTCAGTGACGTGGAGCAGACTGCACCAATGGAAGAGACCACAGCGGTGGAAGAGTCCCCGGGCCCCCTGGAGGAGGAATCTCCAGCCAAGTGGGTGTTTTACTCATTTTTCCCATGAGTTGGTGTTGGCCTTGTTCTTAACGATTTCTAAGAGCGCTTCACAGAACAAGGAGCTCAGCCTTTTGTTATATCACAGAAGGTTGACCTTAATGTATTAGTGAATAATCAAACTAATTAATAATTCAAATAATCTAATGAATGATTATTAATGATAATTAATGAGTTAAATTTAAGTATCCCATCCAGTGCCCACAACCTCTTTTCCATCGGCGTCCTGTACTGCATTATTCTCCCTCTTATCAGTACCCTCGTCTCTCGTTCCTTTATTCTCTCTGTGTCCATCCTCCCTCTTTTCTTCATGGAGCTTAGGTCCCTGGTCCACCTCTAGTGTCCTTGCCCAGTCCTTAACCTCCTTTGCCTTTGGATCTTCTGTTGTGCCTTGCAGGCAAAACCTGCCTCCTGGATGACCACTGGCTGGCTGCCCTCTCTCTGCCTGCACTGGCCAGCTGAGCACTGCCAACAGCAGAGCCGACAGGGACCCCTGTAAATTGTTCATCACCTGCATTCTGAAATAAGCCCTTAACACTGCCCATCAGTCCCCTTTTCTGGGGCTCATTCTTTCTCCCACCCTCTACAATGACCAATTCCATCCTTCTTGTATCCTCTAAGCCCTGACACTGTCCCCACTTTACTCTTCCCCCACCCTTCCCATACCTGCACCTCCTCTTTTACTTTCTCGACATAACTTTGCCTCCTATGTCACACAGAAATTGAGAGCCACCAGCTGGGAAGTTTATCATCTTCCCGCTCTTAAAGGTACAAACCCACCTGTGCCTGCATACCTCCTAGCCTCCTTCCCTCATGGTAAGAAAGAGGCACCATCTCTCCTGCCACTTCTTCAGGCTTTGAATCCTGTCTCCTGCTGACTGCATGGAAACCTCACACCGTCAGTCAGCTCCTTCCTCATGAGTCTGCTTACCTTCCTCCCAACTCAGGTCTTCATCAACAGTTTAAACGTGCTCAGTGTCTCCTATTTTAAGTCTTCTACTCTTGCCCCACATTCTCATTTAGCTGCCTTTTTTCAGGGTTGTGTGTACTCTTCCTTCACTTCCTCCCTCTCACTTATGCCTCACTTCACTCCAGATCTGGCTCTGTCCCCATTGCCCTTTGGAAACAGTCACCACATGTCTCCACACCTAATAGATGTTTCGTCTGCATCTTTCTTGACCTGTCAGAGCATTTGACTTTATTGATTTCTTCTTAAGCTCTCTTTCCCTGATTTCTGTGATGTCTGCACTCTTCTGGTTTTCCCACTGCTTCTCAGCTTCTCCTCTACAGACTCATCCTTGTTTTTCTGGTCTTTTAAAATGTCAAGTTCTTTATGGCTCTGCCTTAGGCCCTCTTCTCTTTAGTGTCTTTTATAGGATCTCCCGTACCCCTGCAGCTCGGGTCATCATTCATGTATCAACTCCAGAATGTATACCTCTGGCTCTCACCTTCCACCTGGGCTCCAGGTGTGTGTTTCTAGCTGCTTGCTCTGGATATCTCCCCATGGATATTTCAGATCTCCCACTCCGCGTGTCCAGGAGAAGTCTGTCTTCATTACGTATTTCCATCTTGTGGAGCAGCCCATCACCATCCATCCAGCTGCACAAACCAGAAACCTAGGAGTCATCCTTGAGACTTCCTTCCTCTTGACCCCCTCCCTTCCCGAAATTCAGTCTGTCACCCTGCCCTGGTGATTGTACCTTCTCTTCTCCTCTCTGCTCATCACCATCATCTCATCCAACCTGTCACCACAACTCCTTATGGGCTCCCTGCTTTCTCATCTGGGACAAGCCCTTTTCTGCACCACAGTGGCTTTCACACTAACATTCTGATTGTCATGCACCCACCCCTCATGCAAGACCCCCCGTGGCTTGCTGTTCTCTTCCTATCCCTTGACCTGACCTGCAGGGTCCTGCGTGGTCTATACCCTGCAGAGCTCTCAAGTGCAGCCATTCGTGTACCTTCTCTGGGTTTATCATGTTGCCCTTATGTCATGTTCTCAAGGACCTTTCCCCTACCCCTGTCCTATACATGCCAAAGCGCTTCAGCAAGTGCTGTTGCCTTTCCCCCCACCCCATACCTCTCCAAATTCCCTTCCCCCTTCACTGATTTAACTCTTCTCATCCTTCAGCTGCCAAGAAGCAAGGTGTCTAGTGGTTAAGAGCACAGACCCCAAGCCAGAGTGTGGGTTCAAATCTCAGCTCTGTCACTCATTAGTTTGGGCAAGTTATTTATTCTGTCTGTTCCAGTTTCTTCACATGTAAAATGGGAATAATAATAGTACCTACATCATAAGGTTGTTATAAGGATTGTGTGTGTGTGTGTGTGTGTGTGTGTGTGTGTGTGTCTGTCAGTCACAGAGTGGGGCCTGGCATGTAGTTAATGCTATATAAATATCTGCTATTATTATTGCAAAAGTAAAATGCTGCAATGATTGATAATTATGAAAGCTGTTAATTTACTGTTCAAAACAACCAAGAAGTATATTCAAGTAAAGAGAGAAATTAACAATATGAATATTTAGACAGTGATTTAACTAAGGAAGTAGATTAACAGTTTACATAAATGTTGAAAAAGTGAGTTAAACTAGATCCCTTCAGGAAAAATGGTATCTTTTTTGAGCCAATAAACCATTTATACAAATTCAGGTTATGTAAGGCAGAATAATAAATTATAGCATAACTCTGTGGAATTGATTGAGATACCCTTGCTTTCCTAATATTAAATAGACAAAATAGTTCTCTCAGTCAGTTACTCTGAAAGAATTCTAAATGGTT